>NC_065449.1:138838376-139190513 GCF_917563875.1 Diabrotica virgifera virgifera | reverse complement strand
AAGAAAAACAGTCAAAACAAAATTTAAGATAACCGCATTATAGAGCATGTAAAACAATTTAAACAAGGTTTTATAAATTTCGCTATACTTAATTGTTGCTTATAAAACTATAAATTAAGTCAGTTTAACGTTAATATAACTTATGTAAAAAATACAACTTATATCTCGATATTACGTGAAATAGCTCAAAGAAATGAGTAAAAATACACGGTTTTTTTGACACTCAGTGTAACTACGTAACAATTGTTTTAGTTTCTATAAGGACGGAATAACAAAATTTATGTAAATCTGACCAATTTTTTCTCAATTTAATTATTTATTGACAATTTAAATGAAAAATAGCCGATTTTAAGAATTTTCGTCTATAAGTTACAATGTTTTACCAAAAAACTGAAAAAAGAACCGATTAGTTTATTGAAATAGCCTTAAAATGAGTTGAAGTAAAATAGAATTGGAGCTTAGTTTATCAATAAACATTAACTATTCAAATTTATTTCTTACGTTTTAAGCTAACTACCTGAGGTACCCCTAAACCCTAAAAATGTCATCAAAACGACGATTTTGAAGCTCTTCCGACTGGATTAAAGAAGCTATTATCGATTCAAACAAAAGTTGTGTATTTTTAATTCTAAATTTCAAGTATTTAATTAAAAATAAAGTGTTTCAGTTGAAAATTCAAAGTTGCTACACCCACCGCTTTCGCAGGCAGAATAAGAACCCTGTTATTGCATAAGTATATAGATTTTGAAAAACCATTCAAAAAGCATTCCAACGTTTTTTCGATATGCCGTCTAGTTCTCGAGATATTTGACAATCGCCTTTCTGGACAGAGCCCTTAAATAATGTAAACATTCTTATTCAGGCTAGACATAAGCCGAGTGAGAGAGCTGACCGTGAAATTCATTTGCGATGTTTCCAAATTTACCGGATCTCGGGTTGTCTGCAAAATATATATTTACCATATACACAACGGATCGCGCGCGCTGCCCTCTACAGCGGATTTAGTGGAACCACTGCAATATAAAATTCACCAAAAGGGGTGCAAAATGAGGTCCAGACAAAAATCGATGTCCTTGTACCCTAACCATTGTTACATCGAGATGTCACTATATACACGTGAATACAAGGTGAGATCCAAAATCGGATCTCGCCTTGCAAAACGGATCTCATCTTGTATAGCTTATGATACAAACGGATCTCGCCTTGATATGAAGACATATATATATATATATATATATATATATATATATATATATATATATATATATATATATATATATATATATATATCGTAGTCTAAAACCATTTTTAGTGTATTCTTATTTAAATAAAAATTTCTGCAATTTTTTTGCGCAAGAACGGTACATGTTTGAAGGGCGGCTACTAGAGAAATGCCTAGGGCGTCAATTGACCTAAACGCGGCCCTGATCGTTCTGGAGGTATTTAAGAAAAACTAGTTACAAGACGCCATTTTTAAAGAGTTGTAGCTCCTATAGGAAGCATTTTCGGACTAGGTGAATTTAGTTAAATTGTCTTAAAATTATCTGAGGAATTTCCTGTCCTCGTTTATCGGTAGAGTTTCTGGACACCCTCTATATTGTAAATTAAACAGAACATTATATTTAATTTTAATTTTAAAATCGATTCAACCAATAATGGCAGTTTATACAGTGCATTCGTAAAGTGTGGAAACGGTCTCTTATCTCATGACTTAATTATTTTTAGAGCTAAAGCTCTAACAGGTCGATTTTTATTTTTAAATTATGATTTTTTGACTTATATCCCATAATAGTGACGCCATCGATTTGGGCGTGATGACGTCATCAATTATTTTTTTAAATGGGAATAGGGGTCGTGTGGTAGCTCATTTGAAAGGTGTTTGGCCTCGGATGTGTAACCAGAGAAGGTTCCCATTGTTTTCATTCTGGTGGGGTGTAGAATAGCATTATGTTGTTTTATATGCCATTAGAGTGAAAACTTAGTCTTTTTGCTAGCAGTTGCCGCTAGGGCATCTATGCCATTTCGTTCGTTGCAATCCGGGACTGCACGCTGGGGTTTGTTTTGGTTGGATCAGAGAGAGCAGCATATGTGCCTCCTGATAAGAGACTAATAAGTTTCGAAACCGGTAGAGGTACTTGCTGCACTCTCTGATTGGACTAGAATATGGTTCGGCTGTATTTTCGTTTTGCAACGAAATTGAAAATGGTTATTCATTTTTGATTTACATTTACTCTGATTGGAGTACGAAGGGAACCATTCTCGTTGGAACTTTACCGCGCTGAGCAGATGGGACGTGAATTGTAAATTGTAGAATTCCCTCATCTTCCTTAGTTTCAGCATCCGTATGGCTTGCAAATTGTAGAAGCCTCGGAGGTGTAACCAGAGAAGGTCCCATTGTTTTCATTCTGGTGGGGTGTAGGCATTATGTTGTTTTATATGCCATTAGAGTGAAAACTTAGTCTTTTTATATTTTTGAATATAAAACTCTTTATTTTGGAATTTACTAAAGTATTATTTACATACCGTGTGTGCCATACTACTGATAACATACGTTATAAAAGTATGTAAATTAGTTTTTGAACAATTCAATTTGCAATTTATCAACAAAATAGAAACGACGTTTTATAATAATTGCGATACCGAAGTATACAGAGAGTCAGCGCCCCCGTAAGGGCTACTAGCGCCTGTGTGCCAAAAATGATTTTGGCGCCCTTAAGGCATTTTGGTTCATCTTTATTTATTTATTTTTTTGAAGGTACGTAGGTAAGTAGGTAGGTACTTGAAATAAAGCAAAAAACTGAGCTATAGAAGTCATAAAATGTTTTAAAGAGTTTTCCCCAAAAAGCGCTTCATTTTTGGTTATTTCACGTTGAAATGGAATTTGACAAATAAGAACGTGTTTGTCATGAGCTCCAATTTTGCCTTTACTAGGTCTATAAACTTCATGAATGTACCACTTTTTTCGCTTTTTTTTATAAGCTACATTTTTGATAACAATATTTTTTTCGATAAAAGACTTATTTTTTGAGTTATTTAATTTGAAAAGTATTGATTTAGTTACAAAACTCTATAGAACAAATGTTTAGAATTAGTCAATTTATCCATTTTTTAATGACTTATTTTTAAACCTAAATTTTTCAACATTTCACCCCCAAGCAAAAGAAACAACGGCACAAGTCCAACTTTGAAGTGGAGGGTAAGTAGAACCTAAATCCACATTTTCATGTAATTCGGTGATGACTCTGAAAATTACACGGTATCGCCGCATTTCACGTTAATTTACTGGGCTATAGGTACAATATAAAAATAGCGATATTTTCCGAGACTTTGCTGTTGCAAATTCATTAATTAGATCGCTAAAATTTATACCATCAAAAATTTCTTGTTCAATTGCTACTATTGCTAGTCCAGGGAAGCTTACTTGAAGCATTGTCTTTAATGATTTTTAACTTTAAAAAAGATCGCTCGCCAAAAGCTACAGTGCATACAATGTCAAAAGAATAATTCTTAGTAATGCTTACTTTTGGAAGGGTGACGATTAAATTATTGTTTTCAAATATATATTGTAAAATACTTAAGGGGTTATCAGGTAATTAAAGTAACTTTAAATCTTTAACAAATCATTGGAGTCTATATCTTCATTATCCTGACGTGTCAGTCGTTCTTCAAGAACAAAACAACGTTTTAAAAGATCGCTGTCACTTAATTTAAATATCTTCGGGTGAATTTTACTCCTATTTAATTTCTCAACTTGTGTTTTAAAATGAATGTTTGTTTTTTAATTTTTAATTCGATTAAATTTTTCTTTCAATTTTTGACCCTAAGCTTTGGCGCCCCCAAAGGATGGCGCCTGTGTGAATTGCACACTTTGCACATATGGTAGCAGGCGCCCTGGAGAGAGTACTAAATTAGAAAATAAACTTGCGTGCATAGAAATCGGCCCACTTAAAATTTGGTCATTTTTGATGTTTTGAATTTCCTAAACCTGTTGTCCGATTTAAGTGATTTTTTTAATGTTATAACCTATATTCTTTAAAGTTTATTCTTATTTCCAAAGTTCGGGTTCCATCATCAGATTATCTTGTGGTTTCAAAGTTCACTAATTGGCCGGGTTCAGTATGTTAAAATTGGTGGCGACCTCTCTGAAACTATATTCACTACTTCTGGTGTTCCTCAAGGGGGACACTGTTCTCCTTTACTGTTCAATGTCTTTGTTAACGATATCGTTAATTGTTTTAAACATAGTCACTGTTCAATGTTTGCAGATGATTTAAAACTTTGAAGGATTGTTGAGGGCCCAGACGATCAGTTGCTTTTACAGAATGATTTAGACCAATTACCAGTGGTGGCTGGTCAGGGTCGGCAGGGTCGGCGTCGGCAGTACCGACCCACACATTTATGGACACATTATAGATTTTTTAAATATTTAAGTTAATCAGAGTTGATGATATTCGTTTCTGTGAAATAAAAAAAATATCTGTGAGATAATACAGACTAAATTTTATTCATTGTTTTTAAAAGAATTCGATCGATCCGATACGTTAAGTGATCCCTGTGCGCTGTGCGTAACTTTTCAAATTAATGATTCTAGCCATGCACCCGATTGCGATTGTGTGAATTCTTATAAGGCCCGCTTCGGCAAGCCTTCCCCAGATTGACCATTTGCTTGTTATAAGAAGCTGTGGAATATTAGCCGATAGGCAACCAATTATACATTGCCCGTATTTATTTGAATGGCAAGTACGGCAGATAAACAATCTGCCGAGCGGTGATCTGCAAACGGCAGACCAGGGCGCATCTGTAAAAATATTAGTAGGTACATTAATTTGGATGTTGAGAGGTGACTCATATTTGTTTGCAGAAATTGATTGAAAATAACTCATATAATAATATTTGAGTTATCCTTCCACTCAAAAAGGTCCGGAACATTGTTTAAATAATCAAAATGTCAAAAAGTGAAGGAAATATTCGGTTTTTTTCTTCATTTTTTGATTATAACTTTAAAAGTATTCATTTTCGAGAAAAGTTGCACTAACATAAAAGTTGCGTAATTAAATTTCCTACAATATAGGATTAGTTAAAAATTTTAAAAATTGTCACCCTTGTTGCAAAATAGCAAAAATAGCGAAAAAATCATAAAAAACAAGTATTCGCATTTTACGTTTTCAACCATTTTTGCTACACTTAGGACCTTCAATATTTTACTCAGAAAAACTATATCATATAATAAAACAATACTGTGAATTTCATTTAGATCGGTTCAACAGATTTTGCATAATAAATTTTGCAATTAAGCTTTCGCAAAAAAATTCATTTTTTCAAAATGTTGCAGAACTGAAAATAAAGCAGACAGCCAGTTGAATTTATTTTTACATATAGAAGAATACTGTACCTTTCTTCTATATGTAAAAAAATTCAACTTGCTATCTGCTTTATTGTGAGTACTGCAACATTTTGAAAAAATTAATTTTTTTTTGCAAAAGCTGGATTGCAAAATTTATTTTGCAAAATCTATTGAATCGATCTTAATGAAATTTACAGCATTGTTTTATTATATCATAAAGGTTTTCTGGTTAAAATTTGAAGGTCGTAAGTGTAGCATAAATGGTTGAAAAACGTAAAATGCGAATACTTGTTTTTTATGTTTCTTTTTCGCAATTATTGCTGTTTTGCAACAAGGATGACACTTTTTAAAATTTTTAACCAATCCTATATTGTAGGAAATTTAATTACGCAACTTTTATGTCAGTGTAGCTTTTCTCAGAAGTGAATACTTTGAAAGTTAAAATCAAAAAACGAAGAAAAAAATGGAATTTTTTCTTCATTTTTTGACATTTTGATTATTTAAACAATGTTCCGGACCTTTTTGCGTGGAAGGATAACTCAATTATTATTTCCAAAGAATTTTCAAAAGATCTATTAGACAAGTTCATTAAAAATTATTCATCATTCTTTAATCAAATAAAATAAGAAAATGGATTAACAGTTTTATATGCTGATCTAAATATTTTCGGAAGGTGGGATAAGTTACAAAATATGTTTAATTTTATATCCTGCAATTCATTAGGTATAACAAACTGTTCCCGAAATTAATAAATTATTGTGCTCAAATGTGGGCAAATTCTGCCTCAAATGAACGGGATTTCTCTTGTCTCAAAAGAGTCAAAACGTATTGTCGAAACACCATGAAACAAGAGAGAATGTCAAACTTGTCTCAAATTTCAATAGAAAAAAAACTTTTAAAACCTCCCCAAAACAATAATAAATTCTACAATGACGTTATAACCCAGTTTGCTACTTCGAAACAACATAGACTAGAGTTAATTTATAAACAGGTTTAGGTTCTAAATTTATAGGAAAAAACAAAAAAAAAAACAAGAAAAATAAAAAAAAAAACAAAAATTAAAAATCTATGAAATTGAAGCCTTTTAATTAGATGGCATACCTATCTGAGGAGACAAAACCTTGCCGACCCTGTCCCTAAAGTCACGAGCCGCCACTGCCAATTACACAGTTGGTGTCGGGTTAATAAGCTGGATCTCAATGTTAAAAAATGTTGTTTTATTAGTTTTACACGTAAAATAATCAAATACCAGTCTTCATATGTCATTGATAATCAACCACTTAAATATGTTACTACTGTCAAAGACTTGGGAATCATAATTTGATGAGAAATTAACTTTTATAAATCATATTAATTCAATCGCTGTAAAGAGTAGTAAAATGCTTGGTTTTGTGCTAAGAAATTGCCAATACTTTTCAGTTCATACTGTCAGGGTTGTTTATTGTTCTTTGGTCAGATCAATTTTGGAATACTGTTCAAAATTACATGGAGATTGAGCAACACATTTCATTGACTCCACTAAGCATCCGTAGAGATAGATTTTCACTATTATTCTTATTTAAGTTGGTTAATGGTCTGTTAGATTGCCCTAATATCTTAGAATATATTACTTTCCACATACCACGTCGTGATCTAAGGCAACAACCAACTTTCCGAATTCCCTTTCATAGAACAACTTATGGTGTGAATAATCCTCTTGACAGATGCATGTCTTTGGCCAATAATCTGCAGATTGACTTATTTAAATACTATCTTGTATTACATAGTATTAGGTTTGTTTTAATTGTTTTTGTTTTAATAGTTTAAAATTATTATTTTTATAATAGCCTATGTAATAGTTATCTCAATGATCAAGATTCATTAAGTCTGATACAATTATAATTACTTTGAGTATTTTAACTTGGATTTAGCTAGTTATAAGATCTAACCTGTCTTAAAAAATTTAACTTATGTTTTTGTACTGTTAATGGGGGTTTCCCGTAAATAAATAAATAAATAAATAAATAAACAAAACCGCTGTAATAATAGTATTGCTAAACAGGTAAATTTTCATTGTATACCGGGTGTATGAATCAAACTGTGTTTTTTTCTCAAAGTTCGCATCACCCTGTGGAATATTCTAACATTTATAAAATACCGAAATTAAAACCCAACTATAGCATCATGTTTTTTCAATATTCTGTTTTTTGATTCATTCGCTTATGTTTGACCATAAACAAGTTAGGTTGGAACAACTAGCCATGTTTTTAATCAATACAGGGCGTTTTTAAATAAGTATGGCAAACTTTAACGGGTAATTCTGTATGAAAAAATAATGACAGTTTGCTTTATAATCGTATGTCCGCAAATGCTTCGTTTCTGAGATAGGAGGTGTTGAAATTTTTCTTACAGACTGACGATTTATTTATTGCTTTTTAACCGGTTGAGATATGCAAATGAAATTTGGATAGTTTTGAGACGTAGTTATTGCACATTTTTTGACATACAATTAAAAATTTAATATTCACCATTGGCGCGCATACGGGTAATATGACCGATCGTATTACTTGTATGCACGCCAATGGTGAATAAAAATACTAAATTGTATGTTAAAAAATCCCCAATAACTATCTCTTAAAACCTACCAAATTCAATTTGCATATCTCTACTGGTTTTAGAGAAATAAATAAGTGGTCACTTTGTAAGAAAATATTCAACATCCCGTATCTCGGAAACGAAGAATTTGCGGACATATATGTTTATAACGCAAGTGGTCATTATTTTTCATGTAGAATTACCCCTTATAGTTTGTTGTACTTATTTAGAAACATCATGTCCTGATGAAGAACACGGCTAGTTGTTAAAGTACCTAACTTTTTTATTATACAACATAAGGGAATGAATAAAAAACAGAATGTTAAGAAAACCCGAGGCTAAAGTTGGGTTTTAATTTCAGTATTTTATAAATGCTATCATATTTCACAGGGTGTGGTGAACTTTGAGAAAAAAAAAACAAAGTTTTATTCGTACACCTGGTATACAATGAAAATTTACCTGTTTAGCAACAATTATTACAGCGATAAACAGCAACATATTAAAAAAATCACTTAAATCGAATAATAGGTTTAGGAAATTTGAGACATCAAAAATAACCAAATTTTAAAGTGGGCCGATTTCTATGCACGCAAGTTTAGTTATTTATATGTATATTGTTAATTAAAGAGAACTTTATATTTAATTATAATTTTAAATCGATTCAACCAATAACGACACTTTATATAATAGTACTATGTAGTTTTACTGCAAAAGTAGTATTTACTTCTGCATTTACAAAAGTAGTATTCGATTGCGTTTTTAAGGTAAGATTATTATTCATCTTTCGACATTTCGCCTGTCTTTTTATAATTTATTATTCTAACTATGAAATAAACCACAATTTAACTTAAAAAAATGATTTTATTGACGTTTCGACTTCCACCTCGGACGTCGTTATCAAAATTCAAAATATTACTAAATTAAACAAAAATGTTGTTTCTTAGTAACAAAGTTCTTCTAATAATCGAATTTAATCTGACTCATTCATATCGGCAATTCAGACGTATATTATATATTTTAAAGTAAAAGGATATTGCCAATATTTATGAGTTGCATTTCTGGCACGACTTTATTGAAAGATAGTTCATTCGATTACATGAAATCAACTTTAACTCAAGAATATCCGTCACAAAAAAATCATAGCATGTGATATGCCTTTAAAAAGACAACCACATGCGATGGTGACAGTAAAATTCTCGTGTTAGTGATTCCATAGTAAATCACGAGGAAAAACCTCATGATAATATGTTAGTGATTTACTAAAGATTCACTAACACGAGAATTCTACTGCCACCATTGCATGTGGTTGTCTTTTTAACGACAAATCACATTCTATGATTTTTTGGTAGGTAACAGATATTCTTGAATTAAAGTTGATTTCATGTAACCGAATGAACTATCTTTCAATAAAGTCGTCCCAGGAACGCAACTCATAAAAAATATTGGCAATATCATTTTAAAGTCTTCTACTATAAAATGTATAATATATGTCAGAATTGCCGATATGAATGTCAGATTAAATTAAATTATCAGAAGAATTTTTTTAACAAGCAACAACATTTTTGTTTAATTGATAACGACGTCCGAAATGGAAGTCGAAAAGCCAATAAAATCATTTTTTAAGTTAAATTTTGGCTTATATTCCAGTTAGAATAATAAATTACATATAAATGCCACAAAGAAATAGCTTCAGAACAATGCCTTTTTATAACGATTATTACCAATAATCATCACCCTGTATATATATCATTTACAATTTAGAGTTTTCAAAAGCTTAACTATTTCAGTTACACTGGCCTGCAGAAGAAATTGTCTCCTTTTATTGTTGTTATTTATGCTACTTAAGGATATTTTTGATGCTCTAAAGGCATATTACTTTTCTCACTTAAAATTAAAACTTCATATAGTACTTAATAGTCCACAGTACATCGTCCTTTTTGGAAATATGATTACAAAAGTCTTAAAAATGGTCTTAACTGCTTCGTTTGAGCGGGTCTACCAATTTCTGAAAAATTTTAGAGTGCATGTTGGACGCGTTTCCGCGTCCCGCGTCATTAACATATTTACGTTGTCGGACTAACGAAACGCGGCTATAAATTTGTTGGACAAGATATCCACAATCTTTATTAATTAAATATAAGTACTTTAAATTGAAACCTAAGACAAGTCAAAGCTTTCAACTTAATAAAATATTTAAAAATATTTAAAATAATATCAAATTGAAAACTTATTGGACCATTTTCCTGGTAGCACCTCCACGGCAAGTCAGATGGATGCTGAAGCAAAGAAGACACGAGAAAATTCTACAATTTGCAATTCACAACCCCGTCTGTTCAGCGTGGTAAATTCCAACGGAAAATGAACCTATGTTACTCAATAGGAGTAATACTAATAGAAAAATAAAAATGTATACCATTTTTATTCAGCTGCAATGCGAAGCCTTCTTCTTCTTAAAGTACCGAGACCGCTTGTTGATCGTTGGCTCTCATAATAATAATAATTAATTGTCTTAATGCGAAGCCAAAACTGTCTTAATTTTCACTTAGTTCAGAGAGAGCAACCAGCACTCTTATCGACGATTTCGCCACTTTTTAGTGGCTTATCAGAGAATGCATACGTTGCTATCTCTGAACCAAGCTTAAATTACCCAGTCTATTAGTCCCTCATTGCAACTAACGTAATGGTAGTAGGTGCCTAGCAGCATAGATACAAGTAAAATCTTTCAACTGAATAAAATATTTAAAAAATATTTAAAATAGTATCAAATTGAAAACTTATTGAACCATTTTCCTGGTAACACCTCCACGGCTTCTAAAAATTGCAAGCCAGATGGATGCTGAAGCAAAGAAGATACGAGTGAATTCTACAATTTGCAATTCTTTGCAAACTTTAAATCCTAAAATTAGTTTCTATTTCAGAAATGCCTCGAATGATTAACAAGATGAAAAAGAACGCCACAACCACATCGCCACTACGTAATAAGTGGAATGTGGAAAACATGAAAAAAGCAGTTAGGGTATAGCAGTTCGAAGCAAAAGAATGGGTTATTTGAAGGCATGCAAAACATTCAACGTGCCTCGTGCCACCCTTTTTAGGCTTTGTAAAAAAAAGATGATGCTGCTGGTGAGGTATGCCAAACAAAACTAGGGAGAAAGCCTATTTTGCCAGATCATCGGGAAAACGAATTAGTGAAGCATTGACTGAAAATGGAGAAAACCTATCCTAAATCCTTAACCAGACGGGATGTTTGTAATCTTGCATTCCAGTTATCCAGGAGAAATAACATCCCAAATTCCTTCTCATTACTTAAAAAATCCGCTTGGAAGGACTGGCTGAAACCTGAAACCTTTGTGGATTAAGGCATAAGGACGTGTTAAGCCCACGAAAGCCTACGGGAACTTCGTTTTCACGGGCACTGGGCTTTAACAAGAAAAACGTTGGCGAGTTTTTTGATCTGTTAGAAAAAGAATAGAAGAAAGAAATTAAAGCACTCATGGGAGTGGTGACAGAAGTGAAAACTTCTTATAGTATCTAAATTACGAGCTCAATGCTTTTCCCCATCCAAAAAGAAGTGCTATACCTATATTATATACGCGTTGCGTTCGTTCTATGCTATTTATGTATACATATACATAATATATATACGTACGAAATTTAGATCGGCAAAGTGATGACAGTCGCAAACACAATATTTTTCCCTATCTAAAAAGTGCAAAACGTCCCTAAAAAAGTTTTCACTTCACAAATTTATTTCGTCGAAGCAATGACGGTCGCTAGTTTAATACTTTTTCCCCATCTAAAAGGTGCACAACGTCCCTAAAGAAGTTTTCATTTGAAAAATTTATTTCGTCGAAGCAATGACGGTCGCTAATTCAATACTTTTTCCCCATCTAAAAAGGGCAAAACGTCCCTAAAGAAGTTTTCACTTCAAAAATGTATTTCGTTAAAGCAATCACGGTCGTTAATTTAATACTTTTTCCCCATCGAAAAAGTGCAAAACGTCCCTAAGGCAGTTTTCACTTCAAAAATTAGTTCGTCGAAGCAATGACGGTCGCTAATTCAATACTTTTTCCCCATCTAAAAAGTGCACAACGTCCCTCAAGAAGTTTTCACTTTAAAAATGTATTTCATCGAAGCGATGACTGACGGTCGCTGATTTAATACTTTTTTCCATCGAAAAAGTACACAACGTCCATAAAGAAGTTTTTACTTCAAATATTTATTTCGTCGAAGCGATGACGGTCGCTAATGTATTACTTTTTCCCATCCAAAGAGTGTACAACGTCCCTAAAGAAGTTTTCACTTCAAAAATTTATTTTCGTCGAAGCAATGACGGTCGCTAATTCAATACTTTTTCCCCATTTAAAAAGGGAAAAACGCTCCTAAGAAAGTTTTCACTTCAAAACATTATTTCGTCTAAGCAAGGACGGTCGGGATGGCGGTCGCTAATTCAATAGTTTTTCCCCATCTAAAAAGTGCACAAAGTTTCTACAGAAGTTTTCACTTCAAAAATTTATTTCGCCGAAGCGATGACGGTCGCTAATTCAACATTTTTTCCATTTAAAAAGGGCAAAACGTCCCTAAGAAAGTTTTCACTTCAAAAATTTATTTCGTCGAAGCAATGACGGTCGCGATGACGGTCGCTAATTCAATACTTTTTCTCCATCTAAAAAGTGCACAACGTCCCTAAAGAAGTTTTCACTTCAATAATATTACTGTGATCATACGTAGATTATAATATACTTACAAAATTTATTTCGTCGAAGCGATGACGGTCGCGATGACATGACGGTCGCGAAATCAATCCTTTTTCCCAATCCCAAAGTAGATTGTACATTTATTTTAAATTTAAATACTTCTACACAATTTATATATACAAAAATGTATTTTTTTTTCAATCACACAAAATATATGGTAGGGGAGCCCAAGAGGGGATTTTTGAAGTTACTCGAGCGCGTCAGATTATCATATGGGAAGAAACCTGGTAACCTGCAGATGTACCTCTACCATATATTGGCTCTTAACACAGGGGAGTTCGTTAAGGGGGGCCCGAAAAAAAAATCTATCCTTAAAAAAACTCGAAATTGTCAGATTAAGATAAGGTAAGTTAAGTACATGCAAAAGAGTGTATATTTCAAAAATCTGACGATTTGAGCCTGGCGTAAGAAAATGGGTGAGTCCAAAATTTCACAAGAAAAAAGCGAATATTTCGCGAAATGAATGACTGGTCGAAAAACTAAAAAATATTTGCTCAATATTTTTTAAAAATCTATCGAATGATACCAAACACGACTTCTCACGGAGAGGGATGGGGAGTAAATTTAATATTTTAAATACGAATCCCGCGATATTACGCGAAATGAACATCAGATCGAAAAACTGTAAAGTACACTTATTTAATATTTTTTAAAGATCTATCGAATGGCACCAAACACGACCCGCCACGAAGGTGGGGTGGAGGTTTTATTGCAGATTTGGATTCCTTGCGAAAAAATAAGTAACTTTTATTCGAAACATTTTTTCGAATTATACATAGATGGCGTTACAATCGGAAAAAACGATTATTGGAAATGGAAAATTAAATTAAAAAATGGCAAGCGCCCACTAAAATGGAAAACTTTACTTAACTTTATTTGGTTTTAGGACCTACTCTTCACAACCCAATAGGTCCCCATAACGCTTGAGTGACTGCACATTTAGCATACTTTGCATACTAATATTTTTATGTATGTATTTTTTTAAGTTTGTTACAATAATTCGGTATAATAAACCTTTTAGCCATACCTTAACCATTATTTTATTTATATTTATCTCAATACTTTTCGAAATAATTCGATAAATAAAAATGGTTTTCCATAATCGCCGACTTTACTTTATATCAAGTTAAAAAATCACTTAAATCGGGCAACAGGTTTAGGAAATTCGAGACATTAAAAATGACCAATTTTTAAGGTGGTGCGTTAATTTCTTGGAGAAGTGTATTTAAACCTTCAAGTACAAGTCAGTAAGCATATTTTGACAAGGATAGGTGGTTTCTATCTAGCTAAAAAAAATAGTTTTCAATTTAAACAATGGTTTATGGATTTAAAGATTATAATGGTAGGGGAGCAAAATATGCTAAATGTTCAGTCACTTCGAGTGCTGTGGGGACCTATTGGGTTGTGATTATTAGGTCCTAAAACCAAAAACAGTTAAGTACAATTTTCCATTTTAGTGGGGACTTGCCATTTTTTAATTTAATTTTCCATTTCCGACAATCGTTTTTTCGGATTATAGCGCCATCTATCCATAATTCGAAAAAATGTTTCGAATAAAAGTTGCCTATTTTTACGTAAAGAATCCAAATCTTCAATAAAAATCTTCAATTGGGGCTCCTTTTTAAGATTTTAAAGTAACCCCCACCCCACCGCCTTGGGGGCTCGTGTTTAGTACCATTCGATAGATTTTTCAAAAATATTTAATAGGTGAATTTTGCAGTTTTTCGATCTGATGTTTATTTGGCGAAATATCGCGGGATTTGTATTTAAAATTTTAAATTTACCCCCCACCCCTCTCCGTGGGGGGTCATATTTAGTATCATTCGATAGATTTTTGAAAAATATTGAAAAACGTAGTTTTTAGTTTTTCGATCTGACGTTCATTTCGCGAAATGTTCGCTTTTTTTGTGAAACTTTTTGACTCGTCCATTTCCTTACGCCCCTCTCAAATCGTCAGATTTTTTAAACATACACTCTTTTGCATGTACTCAACTTACCTTATCTTAATCTGACAATTTTGAGTATTTTTAAGGATATTTTTTTCGGGCCCCCCTTAACGAACTTCCCTGTGTTACGAGCCAATATATGGTAAAGGTACATCTGCTGCAGGGTACCAGGTTTCTCCCCATATGATAATCTGACGCGCTCGAGTAACTGCAAAAATCCTCGCTTGGGCTCCCCTACCATAAAACTTTTTGTAGAATTGGAATTCGTTTAGTAGTTATTTGGAAATAAATGCCAAAAATCACTGCGGAATTTTTTCAACAAAAAATTGTAAATATATCGAAAGTGTATATTATATTGTAAATCGGTGCAGCCCAAAATCCCGACAGCCAAAATCCCGACGCGGACGGCCAAAACACCGACACGCCAGAATCCCGACACGCCAGAATCCCGACACGCCAGAATCACGACAGGCCAAAATCCCGACATGCAACAATCCTCGCATAAGTAAAAATTCCGAATACTACATTTTGAATATTTATTGTTTCCTTTTCAAATGCAATACCAAATCATATTATAGAGTATTGGAATTGAAAAATTATTACTTACTAATAAGTACGGGTAGATACTAATTATTATGTATTTTAAAAGACAAAATTATTTAAACACTTCATTTTATAATATAAAAGCTTATACCTACTTATAGTCCAGAAAGCCACTGCGCATCCGCTAGGAAAAATATTCTAATTCGGATTTTTTGCACAATCTTACTCAAAAAGGACTCCTTTTAACAAATTTGCATGTTGCCAGGACCAAAAGGTGGTAAAAAATTTTTTAAACGTTTTTTTTTGTTTTTTTCCTAAAATTATTTTTTTTGCGTGGAAAAAAGTTTTTTTAGGTTTTCTGGATCATTCTAAACAGAAAAGGTCTTTAGTGACTTTTCTCTAAAAATGATAGTTTTTGACATATAAGCGATTAAAAATTGAAAAATTGCGAAATCGGCCATTTTTAACCCTCAAAAACTATGTAAAAACCTGAAAATTTTAATGTTGCCAAGGTAGGCAGATATTCTTTAAACATCGTTTGATGAAATCCCGAAGAGTTTTTTGCAATACAATATTCAAAACTCCTTTGTTTATTAATTGCTAATCAAGCGTGCGCGACACTATTTTCCACCGACAGTATGGTGCAAATGAAAGGAATAAATTCGTTATTTCGTAAACCGGCGACTTTAAGGAAAAATCCCGAAACAGGTCGATTTTTATTTTTAAGTTACGATATTGTGGCATATATGGTATACTAGTGACGTCATCCGTCTGGGCGTGATGACGTAATCGATGATTTTTTTAAATGAGAATAGGGGTCGTGTGGTAGCTCATTTGAAAGGTTCTTCAATTCTCTATTCCATAACGTAAACATTTACATAATTATTTATACAGGGTGTCCTTCAGCTTCTTTTTTGTCAAATAATTTAATTTAATAAAAATTTTTTGGACATCCTGTGTAAATAATTATGTAAATGTTTATATTACTGAATATAGAATTGAAAAACCTTTCAAATGAGCTAGCACGCGACCCCTATTCTCGTTTAAAAAAATCATCGATTACGTCATCACGTCCAGATGGATGACGTCACTAGTATACCATATATGCCACAATATTATAACTTAAAAATAAAAATCGACCTGTTTCGGGATTTTTCCCTAAAGTCGCCGGTTTACGAAATAACGAATTTATTTCTTTCATTTGCACCATACTGTCGGTGGAAAATAGTGTCGCGCACGCTTGATTAGCAATTAAAAAACAAAGGAGTTTTGAATACTCTATTGCAAAAAACTCTTCGGGATTTCATCAATAGATGTTTAAAGAATATCTACCTACCTTGGGAACATTCAAATTTTCAGTTTTTCACATAGTTTTTGAGGGTTAAAAATGGCCGATTTCGCAATTTTTCAATTTTTAATCGCTTATATGTCAAAAACTATCATTTTTAGAGAAAAGTCACTAAAAACCTTTTCTGTTTGGAATGATCCAAAAACCTAAAAAAAACTTTTTCCATGCAAAAAAAAATAATTTTAGAAAAAAAAAACAAAAAAAAACGTTTGACCACCTTTTGGTCCTGGCAACATGCAAATTTGTTAAAAGGAGTTCTTTTTGAGTAAGACTGTGCAAAAAATCCGAATTAGAATATTTTTCCTATCGGATGCGCAGTGGCTTTCTGGACGTAAGTGACATGATAATATCTATTATGTGAAAGTAAACTTGAATTCAGGGTTTGATTATACATATACATATTGGCAAAAAAATAATTTAATTCATATACCCATGTTAGAAATTTTATTTAGAAAATTAGTTAATATTAAATGGTAAATACTTTTGTTTAGTAACAAAAAATAAAAAACAGATGGCCATAAACAAAAAACAAGAAATAAATGTAATTATATGTTAAAAAGAGACTTATCAAACCTGTCGGGATTCTGGCCTGTCGGGATTTTGGCCTGTCGGGATTCTAGCGTGTCGGGATTTTGGCCGTCGGGATTGTGACTGTCGGGATTTTGGCTGTCGGGATTTTGGGGTAGACCCATTGTAAATATATCACTATTTCGAAAAAATACCAAGAGAGAAAAATGTTTATTTCGATGAGATAGATACCTACACTTACACAATTTTACTCGAACTGATTCGGGAAATTGTTGTTTTAGTAAAGGATTCGATTTAAGGTCGACCTGCACCGATCTGTTTGATGGATAAAAATTATTTGATATGCAATTTAGTATGTTACAAATTATAAAAAACAAGGGGTGCCCGATATAATTTTGTCCTGACTATATGTAAATTAATAATTAAAAAAATACTTTTTTTTAAATTAAAAAAAGTTCGGCCAGGGCAGACATTAATTTATTTTTTTGGATCATTCGAAACAAAAAAGGGCTTTTGTAATAATTGTTCTGTTAAGTAGATCATTTTCGAGTTATAAAAAATTGTACACTAAAAAAAATCGAAAAATGACGATTTTTTAAGGATCAAAGACACAAGTAAAAAATATTATTTTTGTAATCATAATGTAGATACCTATCAAGTTCAAATCTTCTTCTATCAGGTCCCGATAGAATTTTTGTTATATTTTATTCTAAAATATATTTTTTAATTGATGATGAGGAAGATTCCTTATGGGAAGACGGGCAATCGGCCTGCATTAACAACTATAAACAATATGTTAAAATGAAGTAAGTCCATAATACTCATCAAGAACGATATAATAAGGTTTGAACTTGAATTTATGTACTTCATAATTTCAAAAATGATATTTTAATGATGTTTTTGAACCTTGAAAATCGTCATCTTTCGTTCTTTTTTCAGTTTTAAATTGTTTGTAACCCGAAAACGATCAAAATTTAAGAGAAAAATTACAAAAGATATTTTTTGTCTTCTTTTATTAATAAAAAAACTTATTTTTTAATTATTAATTAATTATTGTCAGGACAAAATTATATCGGGCGCCCCTTGTTTTTTATAATTTTTAACATACTAAATTACATATCAAATAATTTTTATCCATTAAACAGATAGGTGCAAGTCGACCTTACTCAAATCGAATATCCATTTTGAATGTAACCACAGAAATTCGGTATTTACAAACGTCTCTTTACCAGTTAAACGTGTAAATTCACAATATACAACTAGATCAGAAAACACGTGTTCCGACAATCTTACTAAAGCGATCTACAGCACCATTTAGCCATTTGGGTTAAAAAAAAACAAATTTTATACAAGGTTCTGGACCTGTTTTCTTGTGGCTTGTTGAATGTAGTGTTACCTATGTTTATATGGGATTAAGCTACAATAATTGTTTGTGTGTTTCAATATAGGGTGAGGCAGATAACTGGCCTATTAAAAATATCTCGAGAACTAAAGGCAACAGAATCATGAAAATTGGAATGAAGGGGTTTTGAAGGATGATCTATTAAATGAAAATATTTTCATCTCTTTACAACTTCCGGTTATACCGGAAGTTGCTTATAACTTCGTTTTTTTTTAAATGGGACACCCTGTATATTTTTATATTTTTGGATTCTCTTCGATGTCTTCTTTCTTAAAATATGAGGTTTTGTAATATTTTACAGGGTATTTTAAAAGATAATTACGTTTTTTTTTATTAATTTCGAAGCAACATTCACACCCTGTAGAATTGTAGTAGTTTGACATCTAAAACTCTACTTACGTTCAAATGATTTTTAATATACTCTACTATTGTTAAGAATCATTAGTATAGCTAAATTTTTAATTTTAGTATACAGGGTTGGTCGAAACTCGGAATGAGTATTTTCTGAGTTTTCTTAAATAGAACACCGTGTATATTTGTATTGTAATGAAATGATATTTTATAGAACTTTTTTATTTCTTAAGCACTCCCTATACCTAACTGCTCTAATTTGTGGGTAATTGGTGATTCAAGCTAAACATTAATTGCACCAAAAAATACGTAAAATTTTATTAGGTTGGCCGTGAAAATACTCAATCCCAAATAATTTTTCAGAAATAAATACATATTAATCCAGAGTGGTCCTTAAAATTACCAATAATGGTTTAGCTATCAAAATACCTACGTAGTTAAGATTGTTGGTGCGATTAATAATTAAGCACAAATTAAAGCAGTTAGGTATAGGGAATGCTTAAGAAATAAAAAAGTACCATAAAATATCATTTCATTACAATACTAAAATACAGGGTGTTCCATTTAAGAAAACTCACAAAATACTCATTCCGAGTTTCGACCAACCCTGTATACTAAAATTAAAAATTTAGCTATACTAATGATTCTTAACAATAGTAGAGTATATTAAAAAATCATTTGAACGTAAGTAGAGTTTTAGATGTCAAACGACTACAATTCTACAGGGTGTTAATTTTGCTACGAAATTAATAAAAAAATCTAATTATCTTTTAAAATACCCTGTATAATATTACAAAACCTCATATTTTAAGAAAGGAGACATCGAAGTGAATCCAAAAATGTAAAAAGATACAGGGTGTCCCATTTAAAAAAACGAAGTTATAAGCAACCGGAAGTTGCAAAGAGATGAAAATATTTTCATTTAATAGATCATCCTTCAAAACCCCTTTATTCCAATTTTCATGATTCTGTTGCCTTTAGTTCTCGAGATATTTCTTATAGGCCCTTTATTTGCCTCACCCTGTATAGGCGAAGCAATAAAGCACTAAAATTGGCCTTACCTCCAAAAAAAAAAAACGACAAGACGGATCTTAATAATTCTTTTTACATTCGATTCATGAATCCGCCAGGAAACTTTGTGACCCAGAGCCATGATATAATATTAAATAAAAAAATATGAAAAAAATATTTTTAAGAAACGCTTTTCTTTAGTTACGGGTGACTAAAATTAAACATATAAAAAATTAACTAAAAAGCAAAAAATAAAAAAAAAAGTGTGTGTACTTTGTACGCACGTAAGAAGCTATACTTCTATTATATGATTTCAACGAAATCAATATACTTTAAACAGTTTCTCTACTACTTTCCAAAAATTTTTATTAAAACAATACCAAAAATTAAAAAAATAAAAGAATAAAATACACACAAACACATTGAAAAATGACACAAATGATTTGTGAACAATAATTGTTGCCAAAAATAATAAAATCTATAAAAAAAAATTAAAAAAATGATATAACTTGCATTGGGCTTGAACCTGCTTCCCGTGTGTCCCGCCGTGCGAGAGTCGGAGTGATTTCAAACTGCACCAACTTCGCGTATACGTCATATGAGAATATACACAAACTGAACAACTTTTTGACATTTTGTTTATATGAATTTTTATTAGTTTGATTTTTGTCGAATTAAAATACAACAATGTATAGAGTAATAAAACGATACATTAGATGAAAATTTGTAGAAAGTTTGTTCGTAATCAGATTATGTAAATTAAAGCATTGCCTACTAGGGGTATAGCATAGCAAGTACTAGGTAAGTACATTATATTTTTTACATTTTCCAAATAGGTATGAAGATAATTTTTTATTGGAATACAACTGAAACATTTAGAATTACGTACCTGTGGCTTTTTCAAAACTATTTAAAAAGTCACTATAATTATAAATTTGTTTTTATTTCTGTCCTCACAACAATAAAAACTAATATATTATACAACATTTTTGTTTACCGATAACCTCCATATTGAACAATTATTGACAGATCATTTCAACACCCAATCAGAGCCCGTATAAAGACTAAAGGTCGCGTCTCACCATCAAATAATTTGATCAAACAGTTTGAGCAAACTTGACGTACTTGAGGAAGTACGTCAAAGTGACGTCACAATTGCAGTTTTTTTGAAATTCTAAAAATCTGTGCTCTCACTATCAGTCTAGTTTGATCAAATTTTTTGTATTGAGTTGTCTAACTTGTTTGTACTTTATTTAAAATTAAAATTTTTCATTATTATCCACAATGAACACTCAGGATGTGACGTCACTAACTGTCACTTTCAGTTTGCTCAAACCAGTTTGATCAAATTATTTGATCGTGGGACGCGGCCTTAATACCAAACTGTCGGTGAGCGCATGCGCGCAGATCAATATAAATTTACCCTCAATCTCAATCGCGCCTAAAGAAGTATAACTTCAAAAATTGAAAAAATCTTAACACATTTGTCAAAGAAAAGCGTGGCGCGTCTTCATCGAATAAACGGTTTTCGCACCACGCTTTTCTTTAACGAATGTGTTAGATTTTTTCAATTTTTTTTATTTTTTGCTTTTTAGTTAATTTTTTATATGTTTAATTTTAGTCACCCGTAACTAAAGAAAAGCGTTTCTTAAAAATATTTTTTTCATATTTTTTTATTGTTTACTTTTTAGTCTTACACTTTTCAAACATTAAAATATATCGTCATGTTTATTAAAATATGTATATGATGTACAAACAGGAAAAGTAGTCGGAATCGCAAAAAATTTTAAACTTTATTGTTTATTTATGAAGCATAACGTAAACAATTAACGTAAAAAGTGAAATTATGTACAGTTCATATAATTTGCTACAATCTGTAAAAGTTTCAAGTTTATTGTAAAAAACAAGAGAGTCTAAGCATTTTCCGTTAAAATCGCTTTATTATTTAAACAATTAATAAACAAAAACATTTTTTTATTGACTATTCGTGTATTGTTCCCGTGAATGCATATGTCTGCAAATTTTTAGTCATTTGCATTGAAGAAAAGGCAGTCAAATTAACGTCCAAAAATTTGACCCAAACGATTGAACTAAAAAAAAGCGTTTAATTAATTAATACGACAAAACGAATTCCAATGTTATAGTCTAAGAGCTAGTGAACCCTCCGACTAACGGTCGTCCTGTAAGGCTAGAAATTTGTCTAGTGATAATTCATAGCACACCAAGGCTAAAAACCATGACCTGGCAGGCATCAGCGGTGCACGTGTATCTACAAAGTGAATCGAAAAGTGCAAATTTAGGGGGTAAAATAAACTTTCTCCTGTAAGGTTTAAATTTAAGTATGTGTTTGAGTAAGTCATTTAGAAGAAATGTATACAATGACAGGCGATTCTGAAGAGCATAAGACCTTGCCAGGCGAGGGGAAAGATTAGGGGTTTTTCCTAAAATTATTCTTTTTGCATCCAACAAATTTTTTTAGGTTTTTTGAATCATTCCAAACAGAAAACGTCTTTAGTGATTTTTCTCTTAAGTTAACAGTGTTTGTTATATAAGCGATTGAAAATTTTGAAAATTGCGAAATCGGCCATTTTTAACCCTAAATCGGACATTTATCTAAAAATTTCAATGTTGCCAAGGTACGTAGTTATTCTTTAAACATTGATTGATGAAATCCCGAAGAGTATTTTGCAATAAAATATCGAAAACCCTTTTGTTTTTTTAATTGCTAATCAAGCGGACGCGACAGTGTAGTATAAGTGAGGACGTTTGAGTTTGCATAAATTCATTATCTCGAGAATGGGCAAATTTCAAGAGAAATCCTCAGACAAGTCGATTTTTATTTTTGAATTAGGACTTTTTGTCATATATATAATACTAGTGACGTCATCCATCTGGGCGTGATGACGTAATCGATGATTTTTTTAAATAAGAATAGGGATTGAGTGATAGCTCATTTGAAAGGTTATTTATTTCTCTATTCAGTAATATAAACATTAACATAATTATTTGTACAGGGTGTACAAAAAAAATTTTTCTTCTATTTGTCAAATTTAATCAAAGTTAATTTAATAAAAAAAAATTTTTTGTTCACCCTGTATAAATAATTATGTTAATGTTTATATTAGTGAATAGAGAATTAAATAACCTTTCAAATGAGCTATCACACAACCCCTACTCTCATTTAAAAAAATCATCGATTACGTCATCACGCTCAGATGGATCACGTCACTAGTATTATATATATGCCAAATAGTCCTAATTCAAAAATAAAAATCGACCTGTCTGAGGATTTCCCTTGAAATTTGCCCATTCTCGAGATAATGAATTTATGCAAACTCAAACCACAAATCTAAAGAATCAACAATCGAGAACAAATCTGGAACTGACTGCCGTTAGCAAATAAAATTTTAACGAAAATTTTAAATAAAATGATCTGGATACTTGGCCACTTCCACATACAGAAATTATATCCATGCATTTGATTGTATCGACGAGATTCGGATAATCGTAATTTTAACAAAATAAAATGGGTAGGTATTATGCTGAATTCGCTCTATCGAGATTCACTTTGACACTGACGTTAGTAATTTCTTTTTTGGGAAGTTCAGTTGTCAGAAGTGACTGGAAATTACTACACAACCAACGCACCTGCTCATAGCCAATATTATTAATAGTAAACAGACATAAAAATAACATATAAACCTTACGCCAATCAATAAATATTTAATAAATGATGGTTTTCATGGTAAATAGTTATTTAAATCTGAGACTATTCGTCTCAGATTTTTAATCTGAGACTATTCAACGAATAGTCTCAAATTTAAATAACTATTTATCATTTTTGATAGATTCTGCATCTGAGACTCTTAATCTGTTAAGAGATGTCGCTGTATCGCGTCCTAATGGGGATTTTGAATTATCTTTCAGATTCTCTTTAAATTGATGGTCCAGCTGTTTTTCGATTCAGAGGAGTGCACGCCAACGAACGCTGCTGATGACGCCTGCAATGGTAGAAACAGCCTGTCCAGCGGGTGTGCATCCCTCTGAATCGAAAACAAGCAAAACCATCATTTATTATTTTTCTATCTTTACTCGGATTTGAGTACTGAAAGTTCCTCTTCTGTCCTTTTTTCCTATACGAATGAAAGCGGAATGTGATCGTTTCCTTTTCGTTTTCTATATTCGTCGTCTGCGATCTTATTAATTGAAAAAGTCGCAGATTACGGATGTACCAGAAAGAACTTTCAAAACGAATAGTCTTAGATTTAAATAACTATTTACCATTTTTGGTGGATTCTGCATCTGAGACTCTTCAATTTGCAATAAATATTTATCTACACCATTATAATGTATTGATAACAAATGAAAAAATTATTTTTCCACCTACCTCTACCGAAAGTATACTTTTCCGGACCTGTTTGTAGGGAGCAAAGTTGTACTTTTCCTCCCTAGGGAGGAAAATATTTTTCCTCCCTAGGGAGGAAAAGTAAAAGTGACGTCATGGTATTTCATTCATGAAATGTAACTTATTGACGCCCTGTACAATATCTATTTTTTATTACGTAAGTTTCTATACATTTTAACGTTTATTTATAAAACACTCTGTATTTTGCATAATGGTAAAAAACAGTAAATTGTTATTTTGATTTACAATGTTTACATTATTTATTTGACTTATATTTGACAGTTGACAGTTATATTGTACGTACTTGTTAGTTTTAGTTCTAATAAATTTTGTTGGTTAGTTACATAAATAAACTAAGTAAAAATGAAAAAATGACTTGTTATTTGAGGAAGGTGGAAAAACCATATGTATAACATGGGAGTAAAGTGCCTTTTCCTCCCTTGAATGATTACTGCCCTCCGCTACGCGTCGGGCAGTAAACTTCATTCTCGGGAGGAAAAGTAGCACTTTCCTCCCTTGTTATACAAATAGCTATATTGTACAAAATAAAAATATTTTGTAGAAATAAACTCCACAAAATTTTATGAGATTAGTAGACACTCCCACTATTTCTAATAATTGTTCTCTTTTTAATGAAAGATTGTTGATTTTGGCAGTTAATAGTGTGAGGTAGGAATTTTTGTGTTGTATGTTTCCTTTTCCAAATGTATCAAAGTGAATCTCGGTAGAGCGAATTCAGTTAACCTTTTTATCTGTGAATTTGATAGCCTTGGCCGAGACAATTAGCCAGACATTTTGTTATTTTAAAAATAGGACAACTTTAAAATGTAAAACGTTTTCTACGGTCTTGGTTATCATATCCCATTAGTGAAAATAAGGTATTCTGTATTTGTTATACATAAATTAATTTACACAGATAAAGTTACGTCGTCCTTAGCAACAAGCGGTCATTTTAAATGAAAATATTTAAGTGGGTAGGTATTTAAAACAGCATTAAAATTTTTAAGTGTCTTTAAAATAGCATTAAAATTCTACTTTATGATACTATAATATACTTCGTCTAATTTACTTACCGTTGTACGTCATCCGCGTCATAGCCTGTGACGTCACATGATACCAACACGAAATATTTAGGCGGTAGGTGTGTTCTTTTTTAGAAACATTTTGCCGAGTACACTGGAGTTACAGCCACTAGACATATTTTATTATATACGCGTAGAAATAATATTTGAAGATTTCTATTAATGTTCTCTCTTCAATCCTGACCCCCCGGAGGAAGTGTAGTGGTCGACGTGATGTCGTGTATTGTCCGTCTCCAAAGATCTCTGTCTCTGGTCATTTCTTTTAACTCATGCATAGGTCTTTTGCATATTCCTGTAATCTGATCGATCCATCGTGTTGGAGATCTTCCTCGTGATCTTCGGCCTTCCACCTTTCATTGTATAATGAGTCTTTCCATGTTTTCTGTGTTGGCTCTCATAACATGTCCAAAGTATTTTAATTGTTGGAGATGGACTTTACTGGAGAGCCGTTGGCTAACTTTTTTTTAGCTCTCTTAAAATCGAAATATTTGTTCTATGGTCGGTCCAAGGAATTCGTAGCATTCGTCTCCAACAGAACATTTCAATGGCGTCTATCTTCCTTCTTTCCGAATTTCTCAGGGTCCAAGATTCATATCCGTAAGTCAGTATTGGGAATATTAAGCAGTTGATCAACCTCATCTATAACGCTCTTGAAATTTGACAGTCCTTCCATATTGTGGTCATTTTTTCTGTGGCCACTTTTTCTAGATCACATCTACGTTTTATTTCTTCCTGTAGTGACCCTGTGTTTGTGATTAATGATCCCAGATATAAGTATGAGCTCACAACCTCAAACCGATCAATTGTGGTTATATGTGGATGATTGTTATGTAGTCTATCCACTATCATGATCTTTGTCTTTGATATGTTTAATTGCAGACCAAATATTTGACTTTCGTTTTTAACCAGTCGTATAAGATCAATCAGCTCTGCTTGACTATTTGCAAGAAGGGCTGTATCATCTGCGAAACGTAAATTATTTATTTTATGACCATTTATTGAGATGCCTTTTTCCCATCCTTCAAGTGCTCTTCTCATAATATGCTCTCCATATATATTGAATAATTGTGAAGATAGTATACATCCCTGTCTGACACCCCGTTCTGGATGAAATTCGTTTGAAAGTGTGTCAAGCACTTTAACTGATCCAGTAGTGTGTTCGTATAGTTCAGTTATAAGCGAAATAAGGTGTTGAGGTACGCCCACTTCTTTTAGTATTTGCCATAAGTGTCTCCACTTGATCCTGTCGAACGCCTTACGATAATCTATAAAGCATATGTACAGTGGAATATTGAATGCCCTAGATTTTTCGATTATCTGTCTTATATTAAACAGGTGTTCTCTAATACCTCTACCTTTGGTAAATCCAGTTTGCTCTTGTGGAATTTCTCTTTGAAGGAATGTTTTTAGTCTCTCGTTGATTATGTAGCATTATTTTACTGGCATGTGATATAAGAGAAATAGTTCTATAATTGTCGCATTTATGGAAGCTGCCTTTTTTATGAATTGTGGTTATTGTAGATTTTGCCCAGTCTTCAGGCCACCGTTTTGAATGCCATATTTGATTACAGAGTAGATGAAGTAATTCCACGCCAGTTTCTTCTGTGGCTTTGAGCATTTCTGCTGTTATCATATCTGGACCTGGTGCTTTATTATATTTGAGCTTACTGATCGCGAGTCTTACTTCATTTTCAAGTATATCAGGTTCTAATTTATGGATTCGACCGTTACTTGATGGAAGTTCATTTTATCTAATAATAAAACACTGAAAATGTTTGTTTTCTATACTTCCACAGAATTTATTATAACTAAGTGACTACAGCTGTTTCGGCAGAGTGCCTTTCTCAAGTGATATAGTTTACAATGTGTTTGCCTTTTTAAGTCTTCAACTCCTCAACCTCTTCAGTTGAAGACTTAAAAAGGCAAACACATTGTAAACTATATCACTTGAGAAAGGCACTCTGCCGAAACAGCTGTAGTCACTTAGTTATAATAAATTCTGTGGAAGTATAGAAAACAAACGTTTTCAGTGTTTTATTATAAGATATCAGGTTCTTCTTCCACCTCGTCAGAGATTTGGTTAACAGGTTCTTGGCGTTGATCATCTTTATATAGGTCCCTGCAATACGATCTCCATGTCTCTGCTATATCTTCTCTGTTTGTTCTCAGAGTTCCAGTGTTGTCTTCAATGGCCCAAGTTCTGGCTTTAAAGTCTCTTGTTAAGTAGCGTATTTTTCTAAATAGATCTCTCGGCTGATTATTCTGATCATGTCTCTCAATTTCTTTGCATATACCCTGGTAGTACTGGTTTTTGTCTGTCTTGCATCTTCGTTTTATTTCTCTATTGAGGTTTCTTAAACTAGCTTTTTCTTTTCACTATGCACGCCACTTTGACAAAGATTTCTTCTATTCTCAATGATTTGAAAGGTTTCATCTGTTATCCAGTTTTTCCGTTTCACAGGATTATTTATCTTTGGATGAGCAATTGGTGTTGTTACACAATGTTTAAAAGTCTCCCATATTTCTTGTGATGTTCCGTTACGAATAGAGGGCATTATTTTATGTACTTCCTGGAGAAGGTCGTCCTTCTTTCTTAGTTCTATCCTATTTGTCTCTTCTCGTTTGTTGGGCGCTTTAAGTTTAAGCTTCATTTTAGCTACGAGTAGAGTATGATCGGATCCGCATATCGCCCCTGGATATGATCTGACTGTTTGAATTGACGATCTCCAGCGAATATTGGTAAGGATGTAATCTATTTGATTTCTAGACCTATCTCCAGGACTTTTCCAAGTATAAAGCCGACGTACACGGTGTTTAAATCGAGTATTCATGATAGAATAATTGTTTGTGATAGCAAACTCGATTAAACGGTCACCTCTTTCGTTTCTCTGGCCTATACCGAACTTTCCCAGTACATTCTTTATGTAGTCATTCTGTGTAGTGTTGCCAACTTTTGCATTGAAGTCGCCACATATTAAAGTAAGCTCTTTATTTGGTATGTTGGCGATTGTCGTTTCCAGTTTTTCGTAGAACTCCTCGATCTTTATGTCATCTGATGTGCTGGTTGGCGCATAAACTTGTATGGTATTAAGTTTATGTGGTTTGCCTTCCAGTTTAAGGAGAACTATCCTATCGCTCACAGCTTTAAATTCGACGACAGACTTTTGTAATCTTGGTGAGATCAGAATGGCAACACCTGTATAGTTCTGGGTCTCAGCACCAGAGAAGTAAATATAATTGCCATTATGTGTTCTGAAATGGCCCTCTCCTAACCAATGAGTTTCAGCTAGTCCAGAGATTTCTATATTGTATCTTGCTAGCTCGTTTTCAATAATTGCTAGCTTACCTGTGATCGTCTTTAACCCTTGTACGTTCCATGTACCTACCGACCTTCAATATCTGTCTGAGTTTCAGTTTTTCTTTTTGCAGACCAGTAGCTGAATTTCCACACGATGCCTGGTCATTAACATTTGCGTGGCCGGTGGCCAATTTTGCACTACTTGACCCGGACTCAAGGTAGCTCCGGTCGTCAACCGGGCTGCGTGACAACATCCGAGGCATTGCATTCGACGACATCACGCATAACTTTCTTGGGAATGATTATGCAATGGTTTCCCCCGCCCTATTGCATCGCAGTATCACAACCTTTCTGCTGGTACAGCTCCGCTTGTGAAAATCCAATGATAAGCCGGTTCAGGATAATTTCCTATACGCCTTAACTTGGTACTGGCGGTCGCTGCTGCCCTCCGTCAGGAACGTTTATCGACCTTCCGGTCAAAGTTTGAGGAATTTAGGAGTGTGTGAATGGGGAGAGGCGCAAGTTACGCAGTTTGTGTGTAGGGTGCGCGACATGTATATGCCACACACACCCCCCGCGTAAAATGGACCCCATCCACTCAAACACGGTCAAAAGGACTCATCCAACACTTGGGGTGTGGTTGAGATAGGTTTTAGGTAAATAGGTAGGTAAAGGACGAGATGGAATTTTAAGTAGGGGCAACGGTCAGTTGCTCCTGCAGTCGCTTCTTACGACAAGGAGGAGATCCTGTGGGTGTATTCTACTTAGTGGCCCGCAGCCAGCCCACACGGGGACTATTAATGTTAACCTAAAGAAATACACAATAATATGTTTCATTTAATTTGTAATAAATGGATTCTAAAGCGTTTTTATGAAGCACATTAACACTGTAACTGTAATCGAACAAAGTTGACATTTTAGAATAAATTGATAACACTAATTTGGCAGTAAGGGCCGTCTTAACCCGGGGGTGCAAGGGGTGCGAAGAACCCGGGCGCCAAGTCCAAGGGGCGCAAGCCGAACTCTTGCTAGGCTCAAACTTGCGCTTCTAGTCCTTAAAAAAACTACAAAAAACAAAAATATACAAGTGCACTTTCGGCCTTTTTTACAAAGGCATTCATGCTTACTACACCTACGATATGAAAATGAAATATGAAACCCATTTAAATTAGGAGCAAAGTTCGGATTCTGCTAACACAAGTATAATTGCGGTTTGCGGAGCTATGTATGTAAAAGCGCCGCATTACTAGTCGTTATTTTTTAAAGGTGGAGCTAGAATATTTTATGATGGCCGAATTTAGTTTAAGTCTAAGTTTTTTACCGGTTACTGATACTACCGAAGAAGGATTAGCAATTTATTTGTTAGAACTTTTGAAATTAATTAATATTAATTTAGATATGATTTACGAAGCCAAGGGTATGTATGATAATGGGGTAAATATCAGAGGAAAAAATATTGGACTTCAAAAAAATATTTAGCCCTACATTAATCCTGGTGCTCTTATGTTTCGTGTGCGGCTCACAGCCTTAATTCAGTGCTAAAATGATGCTGTTAAATGCTCATTATAAATAACAATGTGTTATTTCAATTGTTCAAGAAATTTATGTTCTTTTCCTCAATATTACGGTTGAATGTCATAATGAATCAGATACCCACTTTTGCATTAAAACTGCTTTCAAATATGCGATGTGAGAGTAGAATTGACTCATTAAAAATACTTCGTTTTAATATGGGGAAAATGTTCGATGTATTATCCTCAATTTTTCAAATTAAAGAACTTTAAGTTTATCTGCTTTGTCGTGACATGGTACAATATTTTCTAGCAAAGGGTTAATATTATCAACAAAACTTTGCAAACGAGAGATATTATTATTTCCGAAGCTGTCAAGATGCTTGATCAAGTCAATAAAGATTTAGCCAATAACCAGAGGAGGATTTGAAGATTTGCCGTCCTTGGGCTATCCACAATTTGCCGGCCTCCCCTACGCATTTTTTCCTTTTTTACCAAAATTTGCCGCCCCCTAAATTCTGCCGCCCTGTGCTATAGCTTATTCAACCCATATGTAAATCCAGCCCTGTCAATAACCACACTGACACTGCGTTTGAGCAGATATTAATTGACTCAGTATCAATTGCTAAAGAACTAGTTTGCGAAACTAAACTTTATGAAACTGTTCGTCCATGTCCCCGAAAAATACATCTCAATCTCAATTACCAGGCTTTAAACAAGCCTCTTTTAAACTGAAAACAAAATTTTAAAGTTAAATTATTATTATTTATTGGACATTGGAAATTATAATTTTTCTTTCCTGGAAAATGTATTAAGTCGGAGAAACTCCGAAGAAAACTTAAAAACAACGCAATGTTTAAATTGAAAAAAAAACTAGCGCATGAAAATTGATCCGATATAGATGGTGAAGATATATTCCATGAATTAGAATTTCTTACCAATATTTTTTATAAATAAAGACACAACTCCACTCGATATTATCAGCTATATGTATATTGTCTCTGTTTTCCCAAATTTTCTAGGTGTCTAAGGATATATTTAACACTTCCAGTAACAGTAGCTGAAGAAAAAAGGTCTTTTTCTACACTTAAATTTGATCAAAACTTATCTGCACTCAACAATGGCCCAAGATAGATGGCCAACAAACCTGGCTTTAATACTTAAGTATAGAAAAGCAAGTAAAAATACCGATTTACCGAAGTAATAAAAACTTTTGCCAAATTAAAAGCTAGAAAAATTTATTTTAATATGAGTTATAAAATTTATCTTGTTTGAATACTGAATGTTTAGGCAATACGTAAAGTATCCTTAACAATAGTAACCTATACTTATTGTACGGTTATAGAGTATATTCCCATAGGTAAGCTGGTTAAGAGTAGATAACGATTTTTCATATGTAATTTAAAGTATTATCTGCATAAATGGCACAAAGAATATTTGCTACGAGAGGTATATGGTTCAAAATGCATACAGTATCACGACTAATAAGTTATGTTCACATACATGTAGAGTACTTACAGTTTTATTCCTTGATGACGTGTCACATCAGAGCTCTGATTGAATTCCATAATCCATTTGGTTCATTTGTAAGGCACTCACTAATACGCTAAATAAATCATCGTCGATAATACTGAGCAGATTGAATTATCTGAGCGGTATAAAACGATAGCAAAAAAAGCCGGTAAAATGCGGCCTTTTTACGAATAGCGGGAGCGTCGATAGATTAGAGATGATTCTCGTTAGGAAGCTTTTGACGATCTGCCCCGGCGAGGGGTTCAAATGCGAGTCTCAACAATAATCTGGAGTTTCCAGAAAGGTTACATAAATACTACTTGAATTTTAAGTAATCAGTAGTACAGGGGCGTAACTAATTATTTTAGTGAGCCGTGTATAATATATTTATTGTACATATTGCCGGGGGCGACAGGCGAGAGAGATGGCCTATATCACCTCGAAGAGAGGGGATTGGCAAAGATGTGCACAACGATAAGAAATGTTTGAAGAAATTAGAGTTTATATACACAAGGGGTAACAACGATAAAATGGAGGAAAACGATAAGTTTTCCCCCTAGGGATAGATTTTAATCTTCCAGGGGAATCACAGCGATTTTCGTAATACCACGAAGAAAATCACCGTGAGTAGTGTGAATCTTGACAGTACGAACTAGACCATCCTTACCAGGCAATACATCTATTACCCTGGCAGTTGGCCATAAGAGTGGAGGAGTACCATCCTCCTTCAACAGAACCAAATCCCCGATCTTGACAGGGTCAGTAGGGTCGGTCCATTTATTTCTTTGCTGCAGGAGGCAAAGATAGTCTTTTTTCCACAATTTCCAAAATTGCTGTTGAATTTTACTAATACGCTGAAAAAGATTCAACCTATTTTCAGGTATCTCTGAAACACTTGGTTCAGGGGGCGCGGTTAAACTTCTTTGAACTAAGAAGTGAGCTGGAGATAGGAAAGCGAAGTCATTGGCGTCAGACGACATCCTAGTGATGGGTCTCGAATTTAGAATAGCCTCGATTTGGCATAATACTGTGTTAAACACTTCAAAGGTGAAGTGGGAATTTCCTATAATTCGATAGAGGTGATACTTCACACTCTTTATTCCTACCTCATGGAGGCCGAATTGATGGGGGTTGCGGGGAACACCCATCTTGAAAGTTATGGAGTTTTGAGTACAGAATTCCTTAATCTGTTCCGAATTATTTTGATTTAAGAAAAAATCATAGAATTCGCGCATTTCATTTTTTGCCCCATGGAAATTTGTGGCATTGTCGCTCCAAATAATACTGGGCGTGGATCTTCTGGCAATAAACCTTTTCAGAGTAAGAATATAGGCTTCTGCGCTTAATCCTGTGACGAGTTCGATATGAACACATTTAGTGCTCATGCAAATGAAATAGGCTACGTATGCTTTGTAAAGCGGTGCCTTCCTCAAATGTGAGGACTTAATTAAGAAGAACCCCCCATAGTCCACTGAGACGACTTGGAAGGGTCTAGTGGGGAGTACACGATCGGGATGCATATCTGCCATCTGTTGAACAGAATTGGGTGTCATGAATCGGAAACAGTTTACACACTTACGAATTAAGCGTTTAATCTGTCTTAATCCGTCAATTGGCCAGTACTTCATTTTGACATACGAAAGTACTGTTTGCGCGCCTGAATGTAATAACTTATGATGAGCTTGAGTCAAGATTAGTTCTACAACTCGACATTTAGAAGGAAGTAGAATGGGGTGTTTTTGATTATACGATATGGGGGCGTGTCGGAGACGTCCTCCCACACGAATCAGCCCATCATTATGTTGTAGGAAGGGGTTGAGTTTACGAATGGCTTTATTGGTCACGAGTTTAGCATTTTTCAATTCAAGAATCTCTTTTTTAAAGTAGATACTTTGGATATACCTGATGATCGCGTGATCAGCGATCTCCATTTCGGGTGGCGTCAATATATCCGTATCTCGTGGAGAGTTATTTATTTTCTTTTTAATATTACTGATGAATCTAAAAAGATAAGCGACAATTCTTTGAATTTTACGAAAAGAAGAAGATTTAGCGAATAGATTTTCAAAGGTGTCGTTGAGTTCGTGATTTGTTGCTATGTTTGAGACAACTAACTTCCTTAATTCAGGAAGATCATCCTGAAAATGAGGAATTTGATGAAGAGAAAAATCGATGGGATTGTCTCTAATAAAGCTAGGTCCGCATAACCAGTCTTCGGTGGTCTGGGGATTATCAAAGACATTTATCCCTCTGGAAGCGGGGTCAGCGATGTTTTCGTGACTTCTGACGAAATGGAAATCACAAGGAAAAGTTTCCAACAAGGAATTGACCTTTTGAATTCTGTTTTGTACAAAAATGTTCCAAATGTGTTTTTTAGAAAGTATCCAAGACAAGGCAATTGTAGAGTCAGCAAAGAGATGAGATGAAGATATACTCAAATTTTTCTTGAAGATGTGAAAAAGTCTATGAGCCAGAGTGACTCCCAACACTATTCCACAAAGTTCCAATTTGGGGATGGTGAGTTTATTTTTTAGCGGAGAAATTTTGTTTTTAGAAGCGATAAGCCGCGACGATACAGAAAAGTCTGAGTATGTCGCTTTGAGATACACACAAGTGCTGTATATTTTTTCCGATGCGTCGGTGAAAATAATTAATTGAACATCAACAACTTTCTTTTGTAAAAGTAAGCATCGAGGTACCTTGACCTCTTCTATAGTTTTGAATGTCGATAAGAGGTTTTGCCAATTTTTCATAATGATGGGTGAGTCAATGGGTTGATCCCAGTCCAATTTCTGGGACCATATTTCCTGTATCAAGAGCTTAGCGTTCACAAGGACAGGGGATAACCATCCTAGCGGGTCATACAAAGTAGCAATGTAGGAGAGAATAGTACGTTTAGTAACAACATTAGCCAATTTGAAGATAGGAGTTTTAAACGAAAAGTGGTCGCGTTCTGAATCCCAGAATATGCCTAAGACTTTATCAGATCCCGTGAAGTTAAGACTGACTTCAGAGACGGGATTTAAATTGTGTTGAGACAGAAATTCTGAAGAACTGCAGTTCCACTTGTGGAGGAGGAAACCATGGGTTTCTAGCAAAGAAGTTAATTGTTCGAAAAGACAACTTAATTCATGAAGACTGTCAGCACCGCTGATCAGGTCATCCATATAGATAGATTCTTGCAGAACACTAGTAGCAAGTTCGTGGGTATGTTTGTTGTTGTCAGCGATGTGCTTGATAACTCTTTGAGCGATAAATGGGCTACTTGGGAGCCCGAAGGGTAATCTTTGAAATTGATAGCACCGTAAAGGCTGCTGAATATTGTCCCTAAAGAGAAAATTTAACAGAAATGTTTCAGTGGGACAAATGGCGATTTGTAGGAACATAGCCTTGATGTCGCCTACTAGTGCGAATTTAAACTGACGAAACTTAGCGAGAATGTCAAAAAGTTCATGTTGGACGACATAACCTTTGTCTATGACGTCACTGAGGGAGATTCCCGTAGACGATTTATTGTTTGGATCGAAAACTATACGAGTGGAAGTAGTAGAGTTGGATTTGAAAACGGGAAAGTGAGGGAGAAAGTAATTAGGTTTACCTGAGTCATTTAGCATTTTTAACGGCACTTGAATTATTTGTCCGTTATTGAGATATTCCGATATAATGTCCTGATATTTTTCCAATAAATCAGGGTTGAGTTGAAAACGTTTCTCGAGACTGAGAAAACGTCTTTTTGCCGAGAGAAACGAATTTCCCATGTCTATATCTTCGATAGGGAGTTTGAGATTGAGTGTGGACTCATATCGTCCATTGGGGAGAACATTAACATGTTTTACAAAATTAATTTCAGCGGGGTGATCATTAATGAGATCGGTGTTCTGAGGAGCGGCTTCTTCCAGCTCCCAGAATTTTTGTAAATGATCGGATAGTTCCTCGTTGGACACTACCGGCTCATTTACGGCGGAAGGAGTGTTATGAGAACAACAAGTAACGAGAGAGTTTGAATAAAATTCCAAAGCCTTTTTAGTATTTTTCGACTTAAGAGCAAAGTCTGGAACTGACCCTGATATCGTGTACCCGAGTAGAGTGCGTTGAAGAACGGGAAGACCTTTTCCCAAACGAATTATTTCAGGTTGAATGATATCGTTATACAGGTCTGCACCGAGCAGGATACCAATTGGGGATGTTACATGGAACATCGGATCACCTAATGGTATCTCTGAGGGTATGTTTAGTTTGCTCGCCGAAATAGAAATTTGAGGAAGCGGATTTGTTATCTTTGGGAGTACAGAGCACGAGATGTCAAAAGGAACGTCGTTAGCGACAGCGAAAATTGTTGTATCTACAATAGATTGAGACGAGGATGAGGTGGAGTTAATTCCATTGATCCGTAATTTTCCATCTCTAGTGGTGAGTGACAGTTCCTTTACGAGGTCAGCACTAATAAATGAAACCTGTGAGGCCGAGTCTAAAAGTGCCTTTGCGAAGACCCTCTTGCCGCTAGGAGCGACAAGATAGACCTGGAGTGTGCTTAATAACACCAAATGATTATCAAGCGAGGCTGCAGATAGAGCCATTGAATGTGGAGTCGAATTTTGAAGATTAACTTCCGTTTCAGGAGCTCTAACATGTGAGGGCCCCTGTTGTGAATTACCCTGTGTATGGGAGTTATTTGAGATAGCGGTTTTATTATGATTATTTGAGTTGTGTTGGCCAACAGCCGCGGAAGGGTTACTATGACCCGTTTTGTCGAAATGGAGCAACGTGTGATGACGAGATTTACAAACTATGCAAGAGAATTTGGATTTACACTGATCGAGCATGTGAGACCCAAGACAATTAATACAAAATTTATTTTGTTTGACAAAACTAAAACGTTCTTTAGAATTCAACTGCTTGAACTGAGGACAAGAGTAGATCGAGTGAGAGTCGTTGCAATAGGAACATTTCTTAGGACCTAAGCGAGGCGAAAGGTTACTGGTAGAAGTGTCTGAGGCTAGGTGTAAAGAGTGTCTGGAAGTAGTAGTCGATTTTGGTTTTGATTGAGAGTGAATATTCTCAAGATGAACAACGCGTGTCTCGATTTCCCCTAGAAAATGGACAAAATCAGGGGTAGCTTGGCTACCACCGGATTGGAACTCAAGAGCCCTAATGGTAGGTGCGTCGAGCTTCTGAGTAGCGATATGTATGAGAAGTAAATGCAAGAGATCTGAAGGGGGCCTATTCAAGTTCAATAGGGCCTTAAAATTATTTGACATGACCGTATGAAAATTTCTTAATTGTGAGTGATTTGCGTTTCCAGAAATAGGAGGCGCATCAAGAATTTGAGAGATGAGAGTTTTGATAAGCGATTTAGAGTTGGCGTACCTTTGTGTCAGGTTATCCCGGGCTATTTTGTAATTGTCACCTGTGAGTGGGATATGCTCGAGAAGCGTCAAAGGCTCGGAAGTTAGAAAACTTTTGAGGTAAATGAGTTTTTCCAGATCACTTAATGTAGTATCAGATCCTATTATTGTATCAAAGGTCTCAATGAATGAATTGTATTCAGTAACTAAGCCACTAAATGGTTTTAACTGAATACGAGGGAGGTTTACTGTTCGTTGCCTAGCCATAGACTGTGAGGTTAGAGAAGAATTAGGGTCAAATTGGAGGGAGGGGGTAGCAGTCACATTAGAACTTTCAATGACCTCTAATCTTTCTTCCAATAGAGAAATTGTATCCAAATATTTATCAAAAACCACAGAGGAATCAGTAGAGGGGGTAGGTTCCTCGGGGATCGTCTCCAGCACATTTTGAGCATCGCGGAAAAGTCCGTAAGAATGTTTGAGTTGTGAAATTATTTCACGAATTTTATATTTGTTTAGAGAATTAAGAGTTGTGGGAACCGAATCAGCCAACTTGGTTATATCAAGTTTTGCGGTGAGCCTCTGTCGGTTATATTTTGATCGGTCAGCCATGTTGCGAGAATGTGAGATTAGATAGATTATTTGCAAATGTCTAAACCTATAAATCGATGCGAAAATGAGAGAATATGTACAATATATTATATATTACACGTTTAATAGTGTGAGATTGGCTTAATAGTATCACCCTGTATGAGCGCAGATTAGTATATGAAATGCAAAACTATAAAATTTCAAAATATATGCAATTTTCCAAAATGGGTATTTTTCAGCAAGTGTGAGACACCCTTAACAAGTATTTAAATTAATTAAATTGAAGGAAAAAACAATTATTTATTTTCTATAGTTTTCTAGAAGTGTAAAATGAGCCTAAGCGAAGCTAAATGTAGCAAAAACTTACAATTTATGCAAGAAAACAAAATTATTTTTAATAATTTTTGTAACCTGTGAACCAGGCTTAATCGGATTCAAAATTATAAATTTAATTTAAATCAAAAGGTTGAACAAACAATGTTAAAATTATAACACCCGTACTATCAGCCAAGAAATGAGTACACTTTTTGTATACTATAAACAGAAAAATATATTTACGAAAATAAAATAATGTAATATATGCAAATATTTTTTCATACAAACAAAACGACTCCTTTATTTGAACAAAGCAAGTAGTTTCTGAAATTGCACGTGTAGACCGGGCTTAACAACCTACCAGCTATTGTAGAGACGTGCTGGGTTAAATACTGAGAATTTGAGTGCAGAAAGAGAGGAATATTTTATTTTTGTGCCGGGGCGGCGTGGCTTGGAAATTTCCAAATGCAACAGAAAGACACTATAAATGAAAAACCGTTATTCTCAGAATAGAGATTATCAAAATATGCAAATACGAAGGACCTTGAGGATTTAATTAATAAATAATTAATATGATACGGCTCGATGGAACAGAAGTGTTTAGGCAATACGTAAAGTATCCTTAACAATAGTAACCTATACTTATTGTACGGTTATAGAGTATATTCCCATAGGTAAGCTGGTTAAGAGTAGATAACGATTTTTCATATGTAATTTAAAGTATTATCTGCATAAATGGCACAAAGAATATTTGCTACGAGAGGTATATGGTTCAAAATGCATACAGTATCACGACTAATAAGTTATGTTCACATACATGTAGAGTACTTACAGTTTTATTCCTTGATGACGTGTCACATCAGAGCTCTGATTGAATTCCATAATCCATTTGGTTCATTTGTAAGGCACTCACTAATACGCTAAATAAATCATCGTCGATAATACTGAGCAGATTGAATTATCTGAGCGGTATAAAACGATAGCAAAAAAAGCCGGTAAAATGCGGCCTTTTTACGAATAGCGGGAGCGTCGATAGATTAGAGATGATTCTCGTTAGGAAGCTTTTGACGATCTGCCCCGGCGAGGGGTTCAAATGCGAGTCTCAACAATAATCTGGAGTTTCCAGAAAGGTTACATAAATACTACTTGAATTTTAAGTAATCAGTAGTACAGGGGCGTAACTAATTATTTTAGTGAGCCGTGTATAATATATTTATTGTACACTGAAACCAAGTTTTTTTTTTATATAGGTACATATAATTAGTTTTAATTCTACCGTAACTATAACCTATATAATCTTCTGACAAAAGGGGGCGCAAAGATGAGTCTTGTACCACGGCGCCGTGTGTGCTAAGACGCAGGGCCGGATCTACAAATTCTGGGGCCCCCTGCAAGAAGTCCTTTGGGGCCCCCTATACGGACTTACCACAGGGGTCCCTGGTATGAAGGAGAGGGGGGCGTGTGAACCGTGAACCATATAACATAACTACCCACCCCCGGACCCTCAGCCCGACGGGATTATGGATGATAAAATAACTGTAAAGGGATCAATAGTTTTAGTTTTTTTTTATGTTACTATATTCTAAATTTTCTCGTGACTGGTCTGATTGTTAGATTTAAGTCTGAAAATAAATTAAGTCTAAATCTCTGATCTCGGTCTCCTCTCATTTGACCTTGTGAGTAAAGCCTCCCAAAGATGTATAACCAGCACAGAAGGTAATGGTAAGAAGATGTAATGGATGAAATGATCCCAGACGTATGGTAAGAAGGTAACACTATTTCAAAACAAATGCAGAAGTAAATGAAAAATAAGTCCAGTTAAATAAATAATACATAGTATGGTTGCACAATATTGAAACAACCTTAATTGAAAAGGTAAATAAAACGAATAATTTAATATTCACGTATGAATGTTTATTTTACACAGAATTGGTGTAATACAATAATACAATTTTCTTACATGTTAGTTTGTTTGCAACATTTTTAAGTTAAACGAGGCAACATATTAAATAATTCTTAATGAAAATACACCTCTTTTAAAATAAGTTTGCGAAAATTGTTGTTGAAAATTATAAATTTCTTTAAAAATTTCAAATACACTTTTTGATATACTGCACAAATTTAAATTTTGATGATACATGATACTGCTTGATTTAGTAGCTTGTTTGGAAATTATTTTAAGTTAAATAAGCCAATATCGAGAATAATTGGTTATGATAAAATTAAAAATACTACACTGCAAAAACTTTCCTTCTAAATTTCATTTCTGCAAAGCATTGCACTAACGTACGCTTGTCTAGTTGTGAGGCTTCTCTTTGGTTTATCGCCAACATTCCAAGATCGCTAAGGCTACGGCTCCACGGGCGAGAAATTGACGCTAGCAGTAGCAGTAAAATGAACTTAAGGTTCCGCGGAACGGAATGGGAGTAGCCGAATTGAACCGACTACGCACAAGTCCTGTAGTCGGTACAGTTCGGCCATTCCCATTCCGTTCCGCGGAACCTCAAGTTCATTTTACTGCTACTGCTAGCGTCAATTTCTCGCCCGTGGAGCCGTAGCCTAAGTCTGTCTTGTCCCATTGATGTTCGGAGATAACATTTAATTCTTTTTAGCACTGAGAACGACCTTTCTGCAGATGCCACTGTTACCGGCAAAGTCAAAAATAACATTAGAGCAGTCTGTACTTCTGGAAAACTTGTAGCTAATGTGTCAAACTCAATCATTAAAAGTGAAGCTAAGTCATAAACCGTTTTCAGTTTTGATAGCTCACATTTAAATCCACTTTGAAGGGATATAAGTTCAAGAGGTAGCGATGGCCCTATGTCTTTTTCGTACACTCTTTGCAATTCTCCAGCTTTTTCAAAGATTTCTTTTTCAGTTAGCTTGACCAGAACTGTTGGAAATAAAACAGAAAACAGCTGGACAACATCTCGAACAGAAGAAAAGCGGTCCTCAATTTGACGATTGACTATGTCCAAAACAGCGTAAAACACTTACACTCTGAAGGCCTCTTCACCAATTGAAAACCTGAAATCTTCTGCTAGTTCATCAAAGTGTCGTTTTACTTTGCGCTGCCTGCTTTGAGAAACCATTGGTTGTACGTTCCATTTACGTGCTATAAGTGTGGCTTCATCTTTGTAGGCCTCGTAATCTTCCCTCATTTTCTTGAGCTCAGTTTGACTTCTTTCAAGTACTCTGGCAGCTTTTTCTAAGTCTGTTTCCTTGCCTTGAAGAAAGTTAGACGTGATGTTTAGCTGTGTAAAAATCTTGGACAACACTACTGTCAGCATTACAAACTGAAAGTTATCAAGGGATTTTGCAAGTGATTTAGCTTCAGAAACTTCTTCTTGCTTGTTACTCTCAAGTATAATCTTCGTAAGAGCTTTCATAATGTCCAAATACCTAACCTTAACTGCTAAAATCGAATCATGTCTTGATGCCCACCTAGTTGGATTCAACTTCTTCAATGTCACTTCAGATTCACCCGTTAATGACGACAAAATGTCCCACCTCTTAATGCTGAGGCCGAAGAAAACATAAAGAGATTGCAGAGTTGTGAAATAACTGTCCACTGCTCTCACTTCCTTAACAGCATCATTGATGGCAAGATTTAAATTGTGCGCATTGCAGTGTACATAAACAGCAAGTTTTTCAATTTATTGAAGTCTTTTCTGCACACCTGTGTATGGTCCTTTCATAACCGACGCACCATCGTAGCCTTGTCCTCTGCACTTGTGTATATCTAAGCCCAGGTTTTGTAAACAGTCAACAACTTGGGTGGAAAGTCCAAGTGCAGTTGCGTCTTTTACATGGAAGAAACCAAGAAATGATTCCTCAATACTTAATTTCTTATATTCTTCAAAATTACCATCTTCGTCTTGCCTCAACTCTTCAAGGAAATTCGTATAACGAATCACAAAGCTCAACTGGTCTTTCTTGCCAAGATCTTGTGTTGTATCAACAATAAGTGAAAAAAACCTTGCTTTGTTGATGTTTTCAAGGAGCTTTCCTTTCAATTTTGAAGACATACAGTTAATGATTTGATTTTGTATGTCATGACTTAAGTATCTAGTGTGACCCTTCGGCATGCTTACAACCTGTGCCATAACAGTGTCATACTTGGCCAACAGTTGTACTAAAGATAAAAAGTTTCCCTCATAGTTACCGTTATGCTCTTGAGAACCTCTAAAAGCTAGTGAATTTTTAGCCAACGTAAGGGTAATATCAAAAAGTCTTTCTAAGACCTGTGCCCAAAACAGATCTTGAGATTGTTGTTCTGAATCTACCAACTTATTTATTTGTTTGCTACATTTCCATCGATGGAAAGCTTTACAAGCATGAATGTGATTTTCTGAAGTACTGTGAGTTTTGATTTTGTTTGATAAGCCTTGCCATTCTTTCAAACAAGTAACCCATCCGTGGTTAGTCTCGCCCAAGTCTGAAAATAACCAACACGGCAAACAATACGCACAGCCTTGAAGTGTTGAGTAGTTCAGCCATTTGACAGAATTAAGTTGACCTGCTTTTGGATCTGTATTATAGTAAAATGAAGAGAAAGACCTGTTTTTGCTATCTTTTGGAAATGGCCCTTTTGGCTGACAACTTCCTGTTTTTACTATAAATGTTTTTAGTGTGGTCGATAAATTGATTTTCTCAAAATGACCTTTGTCTGTGGGATTTTCTTTGCCTAACAATGAAGCTATAACCTCAGCGTCATGATCCCTCTCAATATCAAGAACTGTGTAAGTTGACTTACCAGCACTGGGACCTATTTTTCTGTCTTCTTTACTTTTATCTTCAATATTACCAGTTTCCAGTTCCAACATAACTTCATCCTCATCCTGAATATTTATAATTTGGCAATCCAACTTACTGCTGCTGGGTTCGGGTTGTATTTCGTCTTCTCTTTCTGCTTCATCTAAATCAAACAAATTATGTTCAGAATATTCCTTAAGAATGAAAATAACGTTTATAATGGAAATGTTATTTCTGTGTGTGCAATATGCAGACGATCGTTAGCGAGTGTGAAGGGGAAAGTGAATCTCTAAATGAAAACGAAACTGAAACAAATCTTCCTACCGCCAAATTTTGTTTGTAAAATTTTTACTAGAAATATTTGAAAGAAAATCTACCAAACATTATATGTTTTTGAAATCAGCACAAAATTTTGAAAAAAATAAAATAACAATGAAAAATATATACAAAAGAAGTATGCCACGCTACAGTACTTAGAACTTCATGTACAAATCAATGATTATAGTTACCTGCTAACGTCTTTTCATTGACTTTTTTTGATGACAGAAAGTAACTTTCAACACTTTTATTAGTTTTTTTTAACTGTTCTTCTTTCTGTTTCTTTCTCTTTCTCTTGGAAGCGCCACTCTCGTAATCACGTTTACAACTCATTATGACGCCAAGAAGTGAGAAAAGACCTGGATCAGCCTACAATAACAAAAGGTCTGCACTGACAGACAACACAACTGACCCACACAGTGACAGTGAGTGAACTGAACTCAAAACAATAGAGCGCTGCATGGTCCAAGGTCGACCGGTCGTGACTCATCACTAATCTGCGACAAGCACAAGCATACGACGTATTGAAAACGCCGCTACAGTCTGCGCACTACAAGCACATCGCCGCTTCGTTGTTTACTCGTTTGTTCGTGTTTGATTACGTGTTACAGTATTTATGTGATTTAATTTTTATTTTTGACGATCGTGGTTGATCCGCAACGTGGTTAATCCGCTCGTGGATAATCGGGAGTCTACTATTAGTATAAAATATTCAATACATGAGAAATAAAATCGATTTTTCAGAATCATAGAAAAATCATGGGGGAGGGGGCCCCGAAGGGGCCCCCACCAGGCCGGGCCCCCCCGCGCCGCGGGGTTTCGCGGTTCCTAGATCCGGCACTGCTAAGACGGCCCTGTTGGCAGTTGCGGTGATGACACTTCATATTTGTTTATATTCTTTACTATAAGTATCTGTTTTATTATGTTTACTGGTTTTATTATTTACTTGAACGTAAGATTATAACTTAATTCTTGTTCTATCTCTATTTCTTAAGCTTTTATTTATTTACATTGAATATTAATTTGTTTTGTTGTACAATCCACGTTTACAATAATTATGTGATCTATTTGATTTAAAATGGATTCAGGATTTTTTTATACTTTGACAACTATGTCAACTTAGATCTCTGGCGTAAATAATGACGTGCAACGGTAAGTAAATTATACGGACTGTATATCAATTATAATTTCACGACTTGTATCATAATGAACTTCATTATGATAGGTAGAGCTGGGCAATATTCGGGTACAAGTACCCGAATTTTGTACTCTGAGTACATTTTGGGTACTCAGTACCCGGTACTCGAGTACATTTTCAATAAAGTACTCGGTACTCGTACCCGTAGCATATGGGTAAAATACCCGGTACCCGCGTTTATTACACGTATACATTTTCCGAGTACCTTTTGCAAGTCTAAACTTGTCGCTGCATGTGGGACAGCAAATTAATAGCAACACGCAAAAATGCCGTTTTCAGTATCGGACTCGTCAAAAGTTATCCAGCTGTAACAAGATGGACAGGGCCGCGCCAAGGCGTTCAAGCGCCCCGGGGCAAGTAATTTTAGGCGCCCCTTTCCTCTTTCCTCTTTAAGTAGTTTTTTGTAGCTTAGTGAATCGTTATACGGTATACCTAACTTATTTTGATTATTGCGATGAACTAGATACAGGAGATTCAAATGATACCATCCCAGATGGCTTTTTCGATTTCAATGAACCAGAGTATTCACCTAAACAAGACACAAGAAACCAATCTCATCATGCCGTCTCAATCGTCTGAAAATGAAACAATCAAATCATCCAAAATACAACTAGAACTTGTTAAATTTCTAGAAGGCAAAAAAAGATTCCTATAATTAAAAAAGTTCTTCTAAGATGATATAATCCATGCTTGCCTTCTTCTGCGCCTACAGAACGCCTATTCTCTTATGCTACAATAATTAATAGCCCTCGAAGAAAGGCTCTAACTGATGAAAACTTTGAAAAATGAGTTATTTTAAAATCCAATAAAATTAATCAGTGAGTGTGAGTGGTGTTATACTGACTCTTAATCGATGATTAATTTTTAAAATTCTTATTTTTTATTTCAGTTGGAATTGTATGTTATTTTATGTTTTCATGACTCATAAACATGTTTAGAGATGCAGAGATAATTATTACCCTTCTACCTTTTTTCGGGATTTACATTCGAATGTACTCGAAATAAGTACCCGAGAAATTCGGGTAATAATTGTACTTTGAGTATTTGAGTACTAAAAGACCCCGACATAGCAAATGTATACAGACAGCAAATAGAAGATTAAATAAGGACAGAAAACTTAGAAGAAAAAGAAGACATTAACCAACTATGGGCAAATATACGAGATATTGTGTTACAGAAATCGGTTGAAATATTGGGCAAAACCCCAGGTCAGAAAAACGAAATCATTGGTTTGATCATGAGTGTGAAATGGCCACAAATAGAAAGAATGCAGCATATCAAAAAACCATCGACGCAGGTTGTACACGGAGAAAAAAAAAGAAGAATATAGACGTCTTAGAAGAGAGGAAAAACGTATCCATCGACGTAAGAAGAGAGAATACGAACAGAACACTCTCAATGAGATACAAAGTTTATTTGATAAAAATGAAACAAGAAAATACTATCAATCCTTAAATAATAGCCGTCGAGAATTTAAACCACGATTAAAAATTTGTAGAGACACTAACGGTGAAATTCTACATGACAAAAACTTAGTTCTTAACAGATGGGCACAACATTTCAGCGAACATCTAAATATAAACGATATTGAAGGAGGTTACAACATAAGAAATCAACAAAATCTATAGTAGAGGATACGATATAAGGTCAAAGTGCACATAGGCGTAACCAGGGGGGGTTTGGGGGTTATAACCCCCCCCCCCATTGGGATGTACTTTGAGCTCTATACACTTAACACCATAGCCCTCAGAGACCTTCCAGTAGTTGTAACCCCCCCCCCTTTCAGGTAGTTGTAACCCCCCTTAGGATCATCCTGGTTACGCCTATGGAACTGCACCGATCTGTTTAATGGAAAAAAATTATTTTATATGTAAATTAGTATGTTAAACATTATAAAAAACAAGGGGTGCCTGATATAATCCTGTTCTGACTATAATTAATTAATAATTAAAAAATGATTTTTTTTTATAAATTTGACTGACGTGTTTAACAAAAAAAATTAACACTATCGGTAAGTGCAAAGCCTATAGGATAAATTAAAATAGGGGTGCCTGTAAAAAGCCTGTACTAAATGGGGGTTGCCTAATTTTTAAAATTTTACAGCTTCTACTTATGGATAATTGAACATGTGTAAAACTTTGTTATTACTAATTTTACGAAAAAAAAGTTATTCTTTATAAAAAGTTCTGCATGATGTAAATCCTATGATTCAACCATCAAATGTCAAATTTTGCCAATCGTATACGAGTTACGTCACAAAATGTTAATTTCGGCCAAGAGTGACTTCGGCCTTTCGAAAATTGTTTTATAAAACGGTATTAATAATCAAAAAATATGTTTTAATGAGCAATTACATCATTACTTATATGCAAATTTTTCTGAAATTAAATTTCTAAACTTCATTTTTATTTCTTACAAGAAGTAAGCAGAGTAGAAAAATAAAAAGTTTAAGCGACAACACATTTATTAACATAACAACGAATTTAACAAATACGCGATCTTAACGATTAAATTGTCTTAATAGCGAAAGAGAGAGAGAGAGAGAGAGAGAGAGAGAGAGAGTCTTTATTATACACATTACCGTGTTTACAATAACGAGCGAGACATTTTTAAACTTATTGCGAGCGGGCGAATGGGAGAACAACCACACACGAACAGAAGACAGAAGTGTTCATCCGCTGAGAACTAAAAGGGACTGTGCAGATTTAATAACTGTCCATAATATCCTACTTTGTTCGTTGAGGGTAGAAACGCCACTTTACAAAAGAATGTCCTCAGTCCTCACATGTTTTTCTTAGTTCGCAAAGCTAGAGTCTAATAGCAACCACATATGCGTTTTATCTTTTGTGCCTAACACAACACTTAAAACAAAATTCTTAAATCCTACTATAAAATGGTACAGATTGTCCCAACAAATTTAAAAGCGACATTTGTGCATAAATTCGAACCAATTTAACTGTTCACAACATACTCCCCTCCGTTGAAGCGCTGGCTTTAACATAAACCTAACCTAACATAAATCAACTTATAACATTACTAAGCGAAAACACACTAAACTTATCTTAACTTAATTTACATAGTCATTTGGTAGAGGTAGAAGACACAATTTAGTAATAGAGCGCTTGAAGACTCCATCTTTAGTTTTGACCGGTGCAACTCTTACTCGGCTATATTTTCCGGGAAAGATACAAGGGCGGATCCAGTGAGGGGGCCATGGGGGCCATGGCCCCCTCCGAGAATAAAAAAAATATAAATTTAAATATATATTGTAAAATCCGGAGATATGGGATGCAGCCAGAAAGCAGTTTATTAACGAAAAGTCTTGGATTTAAAATATTGTTTATTATATTTTTATTTCAATTATTCTAATTGTTTAAAAGGTAGTAAACTTTGCATCTGGGGCTTTTCGTTGTTTTCCTCGTAATACGAGAGATGTCGCTGAATTGCGTCTCAGAGGTGGGTTCATTGCATTGCGATGGTTTGCCTTAAATTGGCAGAATTGTTTGTATTTCCTTCAGAGTTGAGACTTCTGAGCTTCACCGATGAGGCATAAGGATGCTGAAATAGCTATATGGAGATGGTGGTCCAACTCTGAATCAAATATAAACAAAACCTGCCTTGATCTTTTTTATAAATTTAAATATTTGCAGTTCAAATGTTTTCAGTTTCAAACAAAATTTGTTTAATAATGTATGTACAAAACAGGGGATAAATATATCTTTTGGACTAGAATTGAACAAAAGCAGTAACGGAAGCTTTATGAATGACATAGGATGTTGTTTAAATCAAAATGTTGATAATTTTACAAAGTGCCAATGGTTAGAACGACCTTGGCAGCCATCAAATTCGTATGAATTTCTATACTCTGTACACATAAAGAACAAAAAAAATGAAGCGTTACTTGGACAAAGGAGTTAATTGGTACTTTCGCACATTCAAAAAGGATTGTTTCGCAAGTATTGCGTTTTATTTTTCTAATGAAAAATATGGTCATAATAAAGGGAATGACAGCCCAAAACCTTGTCACGAAACCTTTAACGTCTTTCACCAAAGTAATGGGCAACGACGGAGCGATAGAATCCCATGAAAAAACATCAATCAGACCACAATGAGTGCCTTCAGGTTAATCTAGATTTTCCACAAAGTTATCTCAACCCGCAAAAGTCAGTCATTAACCAGATATACTCTCAGAGGTCTAAACAGATACAAGCAAATAGAGAAAGACTACGACCAATAGTAGATTCGATGGTGTTCTTAGATCGACAAAATATTCCTGCCTTCTGCTTCTGGACGCAGATGCTGGATCTAGCAATGACGGGAATTGTGAAGGTTTAAAATCGCATCAGTAGCGACTCTTAAACAACACCTATCCACAGCATCTTCCTAAGGAACATACATTAGTAGCGCCAGTCAAAACTAATTAATAACATGTAGTGAAGAAATAATTGAACAAATAATGCATCAGGTTCAAGGTGCAAATTATTACTCTGTCATATTTGACGAAACGACCGACGTATCCCACGTGGAACAGCTTTCTCTAAATTTGAGATACATACACAATAACAACATTCGTGAAGATTGATCAAGGTCATTGACCCTTAAAACATAAAAACATAAAACATAAGAACATAAAAATAATTAGTGAAAATCAAAAAGAGGGGAAGAAATAGGCCTGACAGGAGAAGCATTGGAAAAAATAGTATTAAACTTGTTAAAAGAACTGCACTTGGATGTGAAGAAATGTGTAAGAATCGGTACTGACTTTAATAATACTTTAATAACGATAAGTTTTGAATGACTTTGTGGCAATTAAAAGTGTGTGAAAAGTGCCTAAAACTCACCATTGTAACTCTAGTTTTTAAAATTTACCCCCAGACCCCCGGTCCTCCTCCCAAAAAAAAGTTCATGGCCCCTCCCGAAAATCGGTCCTGGATCCGCCCTTGGAAAGATATCAATCACTCTTGCTAGAGCCCAGTAAAGAGGAGAAGTGTTGTCTTCAATCAACAAGACTAGATCGTTGGGCTCTAGGTTCTTATGGGGAAGACACCATTTAGGGCGATTTTGGGGTCTGTTCGATTGACCATTTTTTCCAAAACATTTGTTTGTGTTTAGACAGATGTTGCCATAAACTCAATCTATTTTCGGGAATGTGGACCACATCCCTTTCAGGAAATGACGTGAGAGATTGTCCGATCAAGAAATGTCCAGGAGTAAGTTAAGTCAAATCGGAGGGATCATTTGAGAGGGAGCAAAGCGGTCGAGAATTGAGTACAGCTTCAATTTGAGTGAGGACAGTGGTAAATTCTTCAAACGTGAGCTTAATATTACCCATGAGTCATGAGTCTACGCATATTATGCTTTGCGCTCTTTATAGCGCTTTTCCAGATGCCACCATGATTAGGGACTCGAGGAACTATGGTTTTCCAGCGAATATGAGATGATGCCAAAAATTCTTTAATAGAGCGAGAGTTTTCTTTTTTTTTATTTAAAAGTTTGTAAGGTTCAAATAACTGATTACGAGCACCCAGAAAGTTCGTAGCGCTGTCACTGAATATTGTCTGAGGGAGGCCTCTATCTACGGCTAATAAACGTTTTAGTTTGGAAGCCTTAATCTGAAAGGGATCGCCAAAATCCGTGTTGACAATAAATTAGCGAGATAGATTTTTAAACTAATTGCGAGCGGGAAAACGGGAGAACAACCACACACGAACCGAAGTGTTCGTCCGCTGAGAACTAAAAGGGACTGCCCAGATTTTATTCTAATAATATCCTACTTTGTTCGTTGAGGATAGAAACGCCACTTTACAACCGAATGTCCACACATGTTTTTCTTAGTTCGCCAGGCTAGATGCTAATATAGCAACCACATGTGCGTTTTATCTCTTGTGCCTAACACAACACTTAAAAACAAAATTCCTGAATCCTACTAGCAAATGGTACAGATTGTCCCAACAAATTTAAAAGCGATATTTGTACATAAATGCGAACCAATTTAACTGTTGTTTTCACAAAAACCTCTATCGTTGACGATCCTTCCATTGCTCGGAATTTCGTCTTGGACTTACTATGTAACATAATATTTCAATTTCAATGGTTTTATCTTATAGTCTGGATTATTTTGAAGCAGTTTTTTCTTAATTTTAGTGTTTGAATCCCAACAAATTATCATAATTTTAATCAAGTCATTCTGGAGTTCATCTCATTTGACAGGTTCATTTGCACTTCATACCTCTTTTTCTTACTTCCAATATAAACTACTCTATTGTCCGACCTACACTCTGACTATTATTGTCTGAATAATTGTAGTAGTTTTGTAGTAGTCAGGCTTTGGTATTCTGAAGGTTCTATACATATATTCTAAAAGCTTCTTCACTCACGTAATGCAATAATTGCGTACCTTGGACGGATTCATCTTTTTTATTCGTGTATGTATACATGTCTGTACGGGCTATTAGGTCTGGATCCCGCGTATGAAAAAAAAGTTGATTAATAGCAAGCTAAAAATTTGTTAATAGCTTAAGGGTGTCCAGTCGGATAAACTTTGATATATGGGAACACTGGAACAGGGGCAGTTTTAATTGTAGAACAGGTTAAAAATTTGGAACGGTCAGAACACGAAAACGGCACATTTATTTTGTCCGACAGAATAGACTTAAACTCTTCGAACAGAGATTAAACTCTCATGCACAAATCAGACTGCCATTTATCACCTGTCATAATTCCTGTCATTTGACATATTCTACATGTTCCACTCATTAAAACGCCCATTTGGTGATAAATAGCAGTCTGATTTTTGCATGAGAGTTTAATCTCTGTTCGGAGAGTTTAAGTCTATTCTGTCGGACAAAATAAATGTGCCGTTTCCGTGGTCTGACCGTTCCAAATTTTTAACCTGTTCCACAATTAAAACTTCCCCTGTTCCAGTGTTCCCATATATCAAAGTTTGTCCGACTAGACACTCTTAAGCTATTAACAAATTTTCAGCTTGCTATTAATCAACTTTTTTTTTCATACGCGGGATCCAGACCTATATTCATTTAGAATCAATAAGCCAGGGCCGGCGATAACGGGCCTGCAAGAGATGCACTGCAGGCGGGCGCCCCTGTTTGGGGGCGCCAAACTGAGCTTTTTTTCTGCTGGTGCTATACAAAATACTAATTTAAAAAACCGAAGGGCGCCTATGCTAGTGTTGCAGGCAGGCGTCTTATACCCTAGCGCCGGTACTGAGTAAGCGACTTGACTACCGAAGCCTTTGTAGCTACCTTCCGCTGTCTTTACGCTAGACGAGGAAAATATTCAGAAATATAACGCTATCAATTTCGTGGGAGCAAGTCGCGAGCTGCACGAATTATTTAACTCATTAGATTATCAAAATATCATTAAAAAAATTCTCGGATGTTGAAAGGTTCGCTTGCCCAAATCTCCCGGATGAATTTTGGAAGTTATTCCGAATTGGGAATTATCAAAATAGTTCTACGTATCGGACGCTCGGTAGCGACATCTATTAAAGAGAAATGAGAAGTCCCAGATCTAAACAAAAAATCCGATCCGATATCCGGATCTCATTTCTCTTAGATCTGGGACTTCTCATTTCTCTTTAATAGATGTCGCTACCGAGCGACCGATACGTAGAACTATTTTCATAGTTCCACTTAAATGGGCAGCTTGGTTTCGTTTCGATTTAGAGGTGTTCATGTAGCCCCACTGAAGACGTCTGGAGAAACAGAAACGTACGTATCGGCAGGGCCGCGTTTAGGTCAATTGACGCCCTAGGCAATTCTCTAGTAGCCGCCCTTCAAACATGTACCGTTCTTGCGCAAAAAAATTGCAGAAATTTTTATTTAAATAAGAATACACTAAAAATGGTTTTAGACTACGATATTTATATAATATATATAACAGAAAAAATTGTCATTCCAGTTCGATCACATCAGAGACTTCTTAAAAAAAAGACTTTTCAAAAAATTTTTTTCTTGACAAAATCGACAAATTGTTAACACGTTCTTGCGTCATACTTGATGGGAAATTATTTTTAATTGTTGACGTTTTCGAAAATGACCACCAGCGGACACGTTAGCAACTGGGATGCACAAATAAATATGCAAAGCAATGTCAAAATTGGGGAAAATATCTTTCAATCCACTTAGTGCAACCTCCGATTACGTTGAACCTCCATCGATTTTCATGAAAATTGGTGATTAGTTAGAGGATAGCTCAAGGAACAAAGGTGACATGATGCCAACTTGCGCTTTTACCGTGGTGGTGGATGCCACCCCTTTTCGGGGGTGAAAATTATTTTTTTTAATAATACCATAAATCGATACAGAGACAAATTCTAAGCAAAATTTTTTATATAAAGTTATTAATATACACTAAGCATCAAAATTAACGCACCACCTTAAAAATGGGACATTTTTGATGTCTCATATTTCCTAAACCTGTTGTCCGATTTGAGTGATTTCGAAGAATATCGATGTAATAATTTGATTGCTAAACAGGTAAGTGTCATTGTATACCGGGTGTAACAATGATAGTATGTTTTTTCCTCAAAGTTTGGAACACCCTGTGGAATATTCTAGCGTATATAAAATATTGAAATTAAAACTCAACTGTAGCCTTAGGCTTGCTTGACATTTTGCTTTTCCATTCATTCGCTTATGTGGGATAATAAAAAAGTTAGGTACTTTAACAACTAGCCATGTTATTCATCAATACAGGCTGTTTCTAAATAAATGCGACAAACTTTAAAGGGTAATTCTGCATGAAAAAAATAATGACCATTTGCTTTATAAACATATGTCCGCAAATGCTTCGTTTCCGATATACGGGATGTTGAATTTTTCTTTACAAACTGACGATTTATTTATTGCTCTAAACCCGGTTGAGATATGCAAATAAAATTTAGTAGGTTTTAAGAGGCAGTTATTGCTCATTTTTTGACATACAATTAAGAATTTTATATTCACCATTGGCTTGCATACGGGTCATATTACCCGGTCAATGGTGAATATAAAATTCTTAATTGTATGCCAAAAAAATGCGCAATAACTACCTCTTAAAACCTACCAAATTTCATTTGCATATCTCAACAAGTTTTAGAGCAATAAATAAATCGTCAGTTTGTAAGAAAAAATTCAACATCCCGTATCTCAGAAACGAAGCATTTGGGAACATATGTTTATAACGTAAACGGTCATTATTTTTTCATGCAGAATTACTCCTTAAAGTTTCTCGCACTTATTTAGAAACACCCTGTATTGATGAAGAACGTTGCTAGTTGTTAAAGTGCCTAACTTTTTTATTATCCAACATAAGCGAATGAGTCAAAAAGCATACTGTTAAAAAAGCCTAAGGCTATAGTTGAGTTTTAATTTTAATATTTTATATACGCCAGAATATTCCACAGGGTGTTCTAAACTTTGAGGAAAAAACACACTATCATTGTTACACCCGCAGTGTACAATGACACTTATCTGTTTAGCAACAATGTTATTACACCGATATTATTGAAGAATAAAGCTATAACATATTAAAAAATCACTAAAATCGGACAACAGGTTTAGGAAATACAGGACATCAAAAATGTCCCATTTTTAAGGTGGTGGGTTAATTTTGTGTAATTAGTGTAAATCAATACTTTTTGAGTTATTAAAGATCAAAGATTTTATTTTTTCAAAAAAAAATGCATGTTTTAAAGCTGTTTTTCACGTATAAGCTATTCTAAGCTTTTACAAAAAAGTTATTATTACCAAAATTGAAAATAATAAAAAGAATACACTACTCACTTAAAGAACTAAACTAATGTTAATTCGAAGTGAGTTATGGGTAATTGAATGTGTATTTTTTTCGACGTGTACTCAAATCTAAGTACATATTCAAGCTTAAATAACGGGAAAACGATGCATTTTATAAAATATACCTGCTACGCACTTGTCAAAGTACTTCGGAGTACCTATCAAATGAGCTCAAGTAGAAGTTAATAGCATCACAATTAAGCAAGTTATAATAAAAATAAGAGAACCCTCTAGAACTTTTTACGAAAAAGTGAAAAATAAAACATACGCCATTTCCACAAAAATTAAAATTTATAGTAATCCTTAGCAAAATTTGTTTATATTAGCATAAGTAATGATTTAGGGCCGGTTTTTCAGTGCTGGGTTAACCCAGATTTTTCGGTCACCGAAATTTTTATGGTTAATCAGTTTTTCAGTACTAGGTTATCGCTTAAACCCGTTTAAGTTGACCAAGATTTTAACCGATACTCGCTATCATAGGTGGTTTAACTCCGAATTTTCCGACAGACGTTTATATTTGCTGAAAGAAGAGGTTAGTTAAATAATGACATTTTGTGTTATCGCGGGAAATATTGTATTATGTGTTATTATATCCTTGATTATATCTTCATCATCAGATGAAGAATCGGAACTTGAATGCATTAATCATTTTTGTAATGTTATGTTATTTGTTATTTATAAAATAGGTTATGAAATTCTATCTTGTTTATTTTTCTGTCAAAAATCTATAGAATTGCACATCTTGGTTTAAAGCACTGAAAAACGATATAAGGGTTAAAATATTGGCTAAAATTTAAACTAGGTTAGCTAACCAAAATTTTAACCGCTCACTGAAAAACCGGGCCTTAATGATTTCAACAATTTTGACCTGTTTATAATGCATATTTTTGAAAAAAGTCACTTATAGTGACTATTAATTTAAATTGTTTATTCTTACTCATTTATTTAATATCTAATTAAATTCATTCAGTTAAGTAAAAATATTTTTTATATTTTTTGCATTTCTAAAATACAATATAACTACATACACATAAAATTCCCTAGAAGGTCTTGTCAATATCCGTTCAATGTCATATTTTAGTCTGTCAGTTTGAGGCCAAGATGAAGACCACTTTGTAATACCGTTGCAATTTAATTTCTTGTGACATCGACTTATTGTCGACATTTTTGTAGCCTAAATGGCATAACTATTATTACATTAAGGTCTTTTGACCTAAATATGTAGCTAGTTCCAACTACTTTGGATCTGAAGTAAGTAACCACATGTTGTAATTTTCCTAACTTTCAGACAGTCAAATTTCATCTTGGCTTTTTTAATACAGTGGTTTGCTTATTTTAGGTTTCTACCACCTGATGATGGACTGATTGGTCCGAAAACGTTTGTGATTTTATCCATCTTGGATCATTTTTAGAAAAAAAATTTTTTTTAATAAATTATATACCACCTACCTACATGTGAGGTTTTTACTTCATTAGTAAGTAACTTCTTGGTGTTCAAATTTTGGAATTAATTGCTCTGCTAAAAAGTCAAAAGTACTTAAATTTAGTCGAAGAATAGACGAAGAATACGTAGCATTATATCACCTCAAATTACATTAAACGGTACTCTGCTGACAGTATGTAATAAACACAAAATATTAGGTTTGATATTTGATAATCGACTAACATGGCAACCACAGATTACAAATGTCAAAGTTAATTGCTCAACCAGATTAAATTTATTAAAATCTCTAGCAAACCATCACTGAGGAGCTGATGAGGACGTCCTAATTAAGGAGTATTCGCTCTCTCATTCGCTCTCGTTTAGATTATGGATGCTTTGTATACATGTTAACATCAAAGTTTTATTTAAGAACTCTTGAAACTATTCGAAATACCGCATTACGAATCTGTCTTGGAGCTTTCAGATCCAGTCCCACCGAAAGCCTTCGTTGCGAGGCAGGTGAACTACTCCTTTCACTTCGTAGGCAACAATTGCTTCTAACATACTTTGCTAGGGTGTCTTCGAATCGAATCTACCCTGTATATGAGCTAATTTGTAAACCCTATAACTGCACAACCAATAATAAATATCAGACACTACCTCAAATCATACTTCCTCTTTCACGACCTGTTGATTTATCAGTAACAGATACTTATATAACATCATCAACTCCTCCCTAGATTAACAACATCCCAAAAATTAACGTTTCTCTTAATAAATATCCCAAAAATGAAACCAATAGCCAAATTCTGAGACAATCCTTCCTAAAACTGGTCAACACAAACTCATACGACGAGATTCTCTACACAGATGCATCTAAAACTGCGACAGGGGTTGGATATTCTGTAACAACTGCAAATAGTGTTCTTCAGAAGTTCTGCCTTCCAGAATCCAACTCCATCCATACAGAAGAGCTACATGGCATCTCCAAGGATTAAAATGGTTATCTAGCCAAACTAAAGCCAATAACACTGCAGTATGTATTGATTCGATGTCCTCCATCGACTCAATTAAAAATATATATTCCTAACATGATGATTATTACACGTTACACGATCAAATCACGCACCATCAAGAATATATAGTTTTATATTCAACCACCTAAAACATACTACAATAAATAAATTACTGATACCGCTCTATGACTCTGACCGTGTGTCATCACCGAACTACCCGTATCCCTCTATCGACTCTGTCACAAACTGATGACCATATAAGGAAATTAGTGACTCAAGCCGATCACCATATTAGGAATTGAGTGTGATTTCACAATGTCACAACAAAACTAAGAGTATTTCGTCTTAAGCTGATTAGGACATTAGGAAGTTAGTGACTTAAGCTGATTAGCGTATTAGGATGATAGTGTGACTGCACAAAGCACGTGCGCACGTAAACAATAAATTAATGAAGTTTGGAGTCAATGTCAAATGTCAATATACAACATTATCAGGGTTGCCAGGTCAGTTTTTACTTTTTCAGTAGTTTTGCTTTCAAAAATCAGTAGAAATCAGTATTCTTTTTAGGCCATGTAAATACAGTAAAACCTGTGTTATCGGTCACCTGTCAAAATCGGCCACCTGTACTAACGGCCAGTTTAAAAATTCTCCAAACCAATTATATGAAGATTTCCTTATTTAAATAATCCAATAATACCAGGTCATAATAATTATGACCTGGTATTTACGCCCATCTTTATAATGCGGACGCGGCCAAATAATCTCGTATTTTTAAAGCCCATTTCATAGAAATTTACCTGTTAACAACGGCCAATATCTGTTGATAGATTTCAGTAGTTTTTCAGTAGGTCAACAATTGGAGTTAAAATCAGTAGGTCTACTGAAAAATCCGTAAACCTGGTAACCCTGAACATTAGAAGCATTAACTCTTTAAACTCCTCCCATTTTTGTGACGTGAGACTTGGGCTGTCTGAAATGAAAACGTGTTTTTAAAAGTATTTTAACGTCATTAATCTTACGTATTTAAATCACCTACAAGAGACGTTTATACGACGTAATGTTCAAACACGTGTATATATTCAACCAAAAACTGACGTTTCCTCGACGTTATTGACGTCACTTGGTTGCCTGAGAAGTGGTTCCACAAGAAGTTTCAGATTTATTGTTTAGATCTGGAACTTCTCATTTCTCAGCAGGTGTTAATACTACGGATAATGGAATAATTTTTTTTAACATCCCATTTATTTACAATCTGTAATAATGATTACAATAAGTAAATTGTTTAACAATTAAAAGAGACTTGCAGGAGACTGTCCAGTGACAATAACCTATGAAATCATAATTTTAGTACTTTTTTTTTTGGGAGGTGAGAATCTTCTAAAGACCGTCTGGGAAGGTGTCCCAGGTGTGTTGGATTCAATCCGCCACGCTTCACCGTGCCGGATCGCCTACCAACTAAACTCACCTCCTCTTTCTCCAGCCGACGAGTCCGGGACCACTCTTAGCGAGTATATACACTAACCCGTCGACCTTACTCTTAACTCCCCCCTGGCACTTTTCGCGTGCGTTCCGCAGACTAAGTGACCCCCTAGTTGCCCCACCCCACACACACCTCGCAAAAGACCGGTCAGTGAAGACGACCGTCCCGTGCAACCCATGTGTGGGTGAGGCAACCGGGGTGCCCCCCATCCAGCATGAAACTAGCAAGAAGATACCAGTCGGCAATTACGAGTAACTCCAAGCATTCATGTTTTCATTCACTCACACTCACTCTCACACTCATACCTTATAAATTATTACGTAAATAGACTTCCCTATGAGAAATAATGAAAAACGATTATAAAAAAAAATTTGTATGGATAAAATTATGGTACGATATTAAATAAAATAAATAAAATTAAAAGGTAAAATCGATAAAATATTTGTATAAATGAAATTAAATAAACAAATAAATAAAATAAAGTAAAATAACATGATAAAGCAGTCAGCGTAGGTTGGATGTAAAAGGTCCTCCCACCCTGGCTGCCCTCTACAACACAAACACGTTAAAAATAAATAATAAGGGTCATCCTGCTTGCAGTCGCCTCTCTTTTCCCTCTTTGTGCTTCATTGTTTTTGTAACAAAGGCAATGACCAGGTCGCAGTCACTCTTGCTACTGATAGCTTTATCCATAAGCTCGTGAGGCTCGCCTAGAGAAGACCCCAGACCCAGCTGCAGCTCGGTACGCCCCGCACGGTATGCCGGGCATACGAATACGACATGTTGCGCGTCATCCACCACTCCACACTCGGGGCATAGATCGTCCGCGGTCTTCTTTATACGATAGGTATATGATCTGAACGATCCATGTCCCGTCAAGAACTGTGTAAAGTAGTAATTGACGCGCCTGTGCCTGCACTCGTACCACCTTACTACATCCGAAATCAGAGATCTCGTCCAGGCTGCCTTTTCGACCTCGGCTGCCCATTCCCTCTGCCACATCTCTAAACTTCTGTTTCGTTCTTGAGGTCCTGAACCAATTGCCCCGTTACCCCTCTGATACATTCGGGCTCTTTCTCTGGCCAGAATGTGCACCGGCACAGCACCAGCCACAACCTGTAAGGCAATAGTTGATACGGTTCTGTAGCACACCCTGATCAGAGGTTTTCTCTGTACTCTAAGAAGCATGTCTTTATATTTCTTCTTCTCCAGGGCCTCGTGCCATACTGGGGCCCCGTAGAGTGCGATGGATAAAATTGATTGCAACATCACCGCTCTTTTATGAGATCCAGGACCCCCTATATTTGGCATTAACTTGTTTAACGTGGAGGTCCTTTCTTCCGCTTTCCGACATGCCTCTTGCACGTGTGGTCCGAATGTCCGTTTGTCATCAAAAGTAATTCCTAGATATTTAACTGTCTTCTGGGGTCTTATTTCGGAGCCTTTGTACTCAAATACTATATCTTTTCTATCTCTTGGTCCCCTCAAGATTATCGCTTCTGTTTTCTCTACTGCTAGCTTTAGGTCATTTCTTTCTATCCATTCCGCGGTTGTCTTGATTGATTTGTTTACTCTCTCTTTTATACCCCAATTCATGTCGTCTTCTACTAGTAAAGCCAGGTCGTCCGCGTATGCAATTGCTCTTACTCCTCTCATCTTATTTACTTCTAGTACCCCGTTGTATAGTATGTTCCATAGTGTGGGTCCCAGGACCGACCCTTGGGGTACTCCCTCGGTCATTTCCATCTTCTTCTTTTTTTTTTTTGATATGCATACGGTTCTCTCGGACAGATAGTCCTTTATTATGTTGGACACATAATCTGGAGCCCCAAATTCGACGATTCTGTCTACTATGAGGCCCCAGTTTGCTGAATTAAAAGCGTTTTTATGTCCAACAGAACAAGGACCACCCATCTTTTTTTGCTTGCTCTAGCCGCGTCTCTTATCCAGGTCGCGGCATCGACGGTCGATCGACCTTTTCGAAATCCGTATTGTTGTTGTGATAATACTCTCTCATTTTCTAACATGCCTTCCAGCCTCTTCTTGATAAGTCTCTCGTAGAACTTACCAAGGCAGTTCAGGAGGCATATTGGCCGATAAGAGGATGCTGAATCGGGGGGTTTCCCAGGCTTTAGGAGCAGAACAAGGTTCGCTTCTTTTAAGTCCCTGGGAAACTCTTGCTTCTGCAGTAGGTCGTTGCATATTCTTCTGATCAAACCTGGTTTCTCCGTTGCTATTATCTTAATTGCCTCTGGTGGCAGCCCGTCGGGGCCGGGAGCTTTCCCCGTCTTCATCTCCTGACCAGCGGTTTTTATTTCCCCTTCCGTGAACTCCTCCACCATCGTTGGAAAGATTTTTGTAAAAGTTTGAATGTCCTTAGTGGGGAAGAGGAGTTCAGCCGATTTCATCCGCTGGTCCTCGTCCAGTTTATATGGGGCCATTATCCTTAATGATTTCATGGTAATTTTGTAGGCATCACCCCATATATCCTCATCCAATGCTTTTATCAGGGTCTGCCACTTTTCCTTTTTTCTTGTTTTATTTTTTTATTCAGTGTTTTCTTTAGTTCTTTGTAGATTTCTTTGAGCTCGAGGTTGCCCTGGCTTCTCGTGTAATTCCTTCGAGCTCTGAGGCATCTTTCCCGTAGACCTTCTATCTCATCCGTCCACCAGTAGGGGGATTTTTTGTTATTCTTTTTCTTCACGGTGGCCAACTTTGCTGCATTTTCTAATGCTCTTCTCAGTTGGCCAAGGTCAGAAATCTCTTCCTCATTGATCTTTCTGACCTCCGATAGGTATGTGGTTTTGTTAAAATAGATTTCGGTGTTTCCTATCGGCCGTCTTACTTTCCCTTTCACCTTAACCTCGTACTGGATGTAGCGGTGGTAGGTAAATAACTGGTCGTCGAGGACATCCCATCCCTGTATTCTTTTGAATAGCCCTTCAGTTGCGATAGTTACATCAATATGTGTCTGGCTGGCCCCTCTTACGAAAGTTGGTTTATTATTATTTTAGACTTGGAGGCCAGCCTGGGCTATCCATTCGTTCCAAAGTTCCCCCTTTTTGTCATTTATGGGGGAACCCCATAACCTCGATTTAGCATTGATATCCCCGGCGACCAAGATTTCTTTTTCGCTTGTGGCGGCGCTCATTATCTCATCTACAATAGTCTTGTATCTTAACATAGGGATGTTCGGTGATATGTAGCATGCCAGGAGGCTGAAATCCCTCAGTTTGATGAGTATGTGATTTCCGCCCCTGACAATGCCCCGCACCCCTAGATCCCTATTTCTCATGAGCACCGCCACATTTTTTCCTTTATCTTGTACCCATCCACCGTCCGATGTTATTTTTTTGTTTGGTTCGGGGACGATGAGCAGGTCAGTTTCCAGCTTGCAGGCTTTTAAGTGGACAAGATCGTGCGCTCTACGTGCTCTGCCCACGTTCACCTGTAATATCCGTATACCAGGTTGATCCTTGAGGTCCGTTTTGGTTCAGTTCCCTAGAGTCGTCCCTGCATCGGATTCGCCTTTTTTGAAAAATTAAAATAGTTAAAAACTAGAATAAATAAATAAATAAGTATAGATAAAATGAATAAATAAAATAAATAGGTAAAATGTGTATAAATAAAATAGTTAGGTAAATAGAAATAGTTAAAATAGTAACATAAAGTTAAAATAGGTAATGTAAATAATAAAATAGATCTATAAAATAATAAATTAGTAATTTTAAAATTTGTATAAATACAATACAACCTAGGTGGACTGTATATGGGCCCACCCTCGTTTTCCAGGAAGTCTATTTCGTTTTTTTATTCGTTTCTTGGGGGGTTCTCCCTCATCCCCCTTTCCGTACACTAGGGCTCGATAGGCTGGATAGGCCATCCTGTCCATTCTATGCCCTTCCTCTTTGCAAACTGAACAATATGCTTTATTGTTACAGTTTGCGGCAGTGTGTCCTGTCTTCAGGCAGTTATAACAGCAGGCCGCCCTGCTCTCCTCTTTACACTCGTAGGTACTGTGGCCAAACTTTAGACACTTAAAGCATCTCACCGGGGCGTACCTTTCCATTACCGGGCATCTTGTCCATCCGATCTTAATTGTGCCGTACCTCCTCAGTTCTTCTGCTTTGGAGGGTCGTACGGCTATTGTGGCCACCTGCTCCCCGTGTTTGTTCGTCCTCAGTACTTTAATGTCAATTTCTCTCAGACTTTTCTCACTCACTCCTGGGTCTAAATTAGCTATAGTGAAGAAATTTTCCTTTTCCTTATCGTTGTATTTATTCCTTGCATTTTGTTGTTAAGTTCTGCCCTCAGTTTTTGTGCTGCTCCCCTCCCCTTTAGCTTTACTAGGAGATCCCCTCATTTGTTCTTTTTAACCTGTCTACTTGGATCCTCATCTTTCCTATATCTATCTTATTCTTCATCTCACTTAGTACCTCGTTGTATTTTTTTCCTTTGTCCATTTTTATAAGGAGAGCTTCCTCTTGTTCCACTTTTCTCTCTACGCCGAATTCCTTGCCTCTTACTAAAATCTCCCAGGATATAGTTTCTCCATGTCCTACATATTCGAGGGCTTTCCTTATAGTATCTTTATTCAGGTCGTTTGCGACTACGACCCTCATGACCTCTGGGATTTCGTTTGTTTCCTTCCTTATTTCCTTTATCGCCTTTACTGCCATATCGTATGCGTCTCCCCCCTGTTCTTTTTCTAATCTGGCAACGAAAGTATACCATGTTGTTTTTTTATTTGCTTTTCTTCTGGTGTTCTCCAGGTAATTTATTTCTCCCTCTTCTATTTCTTCTAGCATCTCCGCTAGGTCCTCCCCTACGTCTTTAATTGTGTTTTCTACGCGTTTATCTTTCGCGTCCTTTTTTGTAAAAACTAAACAGTTCTTTTTTTCTACTGTTTCCAGTAGACCCGCTTGTTCCCACTTTGTCTTTTCATATAGTTTCTCTTCCCATTTAGTGTCGCATATGCTCATAAAAGTTTTTTCCCTCTCCCCATATTTAAGGCCCTTTTGATTTTTTCTTGTTCTTGTTTCTGCCTCTCTTGCTCCACTTTTAATTTACAGTGGTCACATTTTAATTCGTTTGATGTTTTTTTGTTTGTACTATCCTCCTCCTTTTCGTTGTTGGTGGATTTTATAATCCCTATCAATTTTTTTACATCGGTGTCCATCTCCACCTTTTCTTTAAGCTGCTCGCTTAATTTATTGAACATTTCTTCGAGTTTTGCATTTAATTCCTCCAATTTCCTATTTATTTTTTCTTGTTTGGATTCATTTGGAAACCGTATGGTCTCCTCCAGCCTTTCCCTCTTGAGGTCATTTATCCTCTCTATGCTTTCAGCTTTCCTTTTTTTGTTGTTTATGATCTCCCCATCCTGATATTCATCCAGGAAGATTGTCGCCAGCACACTTTCTTCGATACTCTGCCATCCTTCTTTAATGTTGTCTACTTCTTCTTCCTGTGATTGTTTCTCCCCTATCTGTTCTTCCTCGTTTTCACTATATTCTTTAATTTCCTCCTCTACTAATGTCGACTGCTTTGCAACAGTTGACCTATTCATTTTTTGTTGCCGATCGTGTCTTCTTACAAGTTCCCTCTCAAAACTATTCATCATCTCTCCTTCCAATTATTTTTTTTAAGTCGTCTTGCGACTGTTCTTCCCTATTCTTTTTTTCAGTTTCCGTTGCATTGTCCATAATTATCTCGCCGATGGTCGTCATTGTTGTCACCTGTCAGTTTTGTTTTTTTTTATATTACTCATAAATGGTCCCACGAGCCGGGACGTGCTATACGTCTGGCGCGGCAGTGCGCCCTTACCGCGCTAAGGCTTAGGTACTTCGGGAGGTCGCCAGGTATCCCGAAGGGATCGTTTGTGATGCTCTGATGCTCTAACCCTCGCATCTCTCATATCTTTGGCACGATGCCTTCCACCGTGATAGTGGGGATTATTTTATTGAGGTTTACTCCTCTAGGCTTTTTTTCACGGTTGCCTCCGGATGCAGTGGCAGTCTGTATTCACAGGCTACCTGGAGTTTCCGCGTAACTGCTGCCTGCCCTGTTACGCGGGATTTGGGATGGATGTGTGGTGGAAAAGGTACATTGGTGGGGTAAGACATGGCGGCTACACGCAGTGGGTATGTCGAAAAAGTTTTCGAATAGAGATTTGTGATCGAAATCCGACGGCGCGCGGCGGAGGCCCCCGCGATGTGTTTGGGGCCCACCATCGACCCTCGGTCACAATGCTGAGGTGGACGAGATTAACTTTTAGGGACTAGAGTAGCCGTAGGGAAGTTGGAGGGTGAGATACAACTGCTGAAGGCGAGGGCGTCGCAGACTGCTCGCCTCAGTTGCGACGCCTTTTAGCATCCAGCGGCGGTGTCCGGCGCCCACCCGGTGCAAGTCGCTGGACGCTGGGACTGTTCTTGGTTTCACCGATCGTGATCCCCTCACAATGTTAGGGACCACGACCGGTTACTCGGCTCTCCCACCGTCGTCGAGGTAAAAATACAATCCCAGGGAGAGATAATTTTAGTACTTAACAAAATTATTTGTGACTAATAAATAAAACCCTATCAATAAAACTCTAATAAATAAAATATTTTTGAAAATTTAAAATTTAAAATCTTGTTCGTAGATCGCTTGGAGTGTGGCGCTTTAGTCTTCTGTTTACTTGGGGTCTCATTAGGTTCTTCGCTAGCCTGTTGGGGTGGTTTTGTAGTCGGATGTCGTATTTTTGGACGTAACTGGCAATTTCTTCTTTGACAGTCTTCATTTGGAGATCACGATTGATGTGTTCATTGGGCATGTACCACGGTGCATTTGTGATAATGCGCAAGGTTTTCGATTGGAATCTCTCCAGGATGTCGATATTGGATCTCGACGCAGTTCCCCACAGTTGGATACCATAGCTCCATATTGGCTTAATCACTGCCTTGTATACTAAAATTTTATTGTACAAACTCAGTTGTGACCTTTTTCCTATCAGCCAGTACATTTTATTGAGTTTCAGACCCAATTGTTTTCTTTTCGTGAATATGTGTTTCTTCCACGTTAATCTGCGGTCCAAGTGCATACCTAGGTATTTTACATCATCCTTTTGTTGTAGTACTTGATTATTTAATGAGACGGTTGGGCACGTATCTTTTCGATTAGTGAACGTTATATGTAGTGACTTGCTTTCGTTTACTTTAATTCGCCATGTTTGTAACCAGATATTTATTCTGTCGAGATTTGTCTGGAGCAGTTGCGAGGCGATGTACGGGTTTGAGTGAGCTGCAATGATTGCTGTGTCATCTGCATATGTGGCTGTGATGATGTTTTGGCTTGTAGGAAGATCTGCTGTGTAGAGTAGGTAGAGAACTGGTCCAAGGACACTACCCTGAGGTACTCCAGCTTTGATTGGATATAAGTTAGTGCACTGATCTTTAACTTTTACAAGGAAATGGCGGTCGGAGAGATAGGACTTGAGGATTAGAAAGAAGTTGAGAGGAAGGACTTTTCTTATTTTGTATAGCAGGCCAGTGTGCCAGATTTTATCAAAAGCCTGCGAGACATCCAAAAAGGCTGCAGAGCAGTATTGCTTCTCTTCTAAGGCTTTGTTTATGGAATTGCAGACTCGATGAATTTGCTCGGTGGTAGCATGTTGTTGTCTAAATCCAAACTGGTGGTTGGGCGTATTAGCTGCTTTTCCACGAGGATTGGCTGTAATCTGTCTAGTAAGAGTTTTTCAAAAACCTTTGACATCACTGAAAGTAGACTGATAGGTCTGTAGGACTTAACTTCTTCTACAGGCTTGCCTGGTTTGGGTATTAAGATGATTTGTGCCACTTTCCACAAAAGGGGATAGTAACCAGTTCTTAAGATTGCGTTAAAAATCTGTGTCATTATTGCACTCCTTTCTTGGGAAGTTCTTGTAAAATTCTTGCAGTGATTAAGTCGAACCCTGGGGACTTTTTAGGATTCATATCTGTTTGGATTTTGTTGAAAACTTGTTTGGCTGTGAATTTCTACAACGGTGCTTCTAGTTGGTATGGATATTCTAAATACAATAATGGAATAATGGTCGATGCTTTGGTGTTAATTCTTGAAGACAATTTGCCACCGTTGGACAATGGGCAATGGGCAGTTGGACACATCACGTTGGTGCAATATGGAGAGGACGGCATTGTCAGAGTGGTAACTCTGAAAACCAAAACTGGGGAGTATAAACCCTGCGTGAAGAAATTGTGGCCACTTCCGAGCAGCTGGATCATTTCTGTCACCCGACAACCTAATTTTGAACTTCAGTAGTTCAAGACAGGCGGTATGTTCCGCCTCCCCATAATTCAATTAATAGGGAACTTGCATAAAATTTTAAATTCGAAAAAAATGGTATAAATCACAACAGAACATAATTTAGAACCTGTATCAAAAATAAAAAAGTTTTGTTTGTCTTTAGTTTGGCCTCTAAAGACGACTAAAAATTCAACTTATACCAGCCACCCCAAAACGCATCGTGACGTCACTGGGTTGTATGTTTACATTCTACACCAATTGTACATATAATTTTGGATTAGACATTATAAACGTCAGTAGAAAATACAGTTATGTGACGTTACAAATGTTTTTGATTGTTTGAAATATTCATAGAAAATTTGTACTTTTTATTTTCAATAGTAAACCTTCTTTCCTTTCCTTCAAAAACTGTATCAAACTGCAATCTCAACAAACTGGTATATTTTATTACAATGACATACGATAAATGTCATTAGAATATAAATATTTTTCCTTTATTCCCCGACGACGATCTGGCTAAATACCCAAGTAGGTGGAGGCCGATAAACTAAAGAAAAAGAAGAATATACGTAAGTATAACCATAAACTGAACCACATAGTCAAACTTGGTGACGTCACGGGTCGTTTGAACTATTTTAAGATAAAGAAGACTTTAAATTTGTACTTCTAAGTTATTATGAGTTTTTGAAGCGTGAAATTTTGGAAATCTCATTTTTATACAAAACTGAACATTATTATGTAATAAAAAAAATGTGCAAGTTCCCTATTTTATTATTTGATTTGGGTAAATTTTAGTTTCCAGAAAATCTCAAATAAATACTAATCAGTTTTAAATATTTCGGGTAAAATTTGACCATCGTAATTTTTATGTTTAGAAATGATTATAAAACTAACAGTAAGGCTCGGCTCCACGGGCGAGAAATTGACGCTAGCAGTAGCCGTAAAACGAACTTAAGGTTCCGCGGAACAGAATAGGAATAGCCGAACTGTACCGACTACAGGACTTGTGCGTAGTCGGTTCAGTTCGGCTATTCCTATTCCGTTCCGTGGAACCTTAAGTTCGTTTTACGGCTACTGCTAGCGTCAATTTCTCGCCCGTGGAGCCGTAGCCTTAGGTCGAATTAAACCGCTTATTGTTTGTGAATAGTTATTTCCGTTGATTATTTACCCGCATTTGTAAAAAGCAATATTAATGAATTTTTTGCGTTGGTTTGGAAGTTTTCCCGAATAGGTCATTTCAGGATTTTGACGTTGATTTCATCACTGGGAGGAAATTAATAAGTGTATTCGCAGAGACAGTCAGGGACCAGTGGACGACAAGTGGAGCATTTCATGACTAAATGTCCGCGACAGAGTCCGCGAACGAACATATTTGATTTGTTTATATTTTTTGACATTTTAACCCGGGCCGATTTCTCATATCGAGTTCATATCCAGTTTAATCTGAACTTCTAGTGAACGTCAGTTTAAAGTCAAAATCGTCTTTCTTAATTCACGTTCAACCGATGGCAGTTTAAACTACGTTCAACTTGAACGCTGAAATTCGGCCGATCAGAATCCACTGAACACTGTTCAGATGATTGCAAGGATTACGCATGCGTTGCATTATTGCAACATGAGATGAAACGTTATACTAAGCATAACGATAAACGATAACATTATTTTTATTTATATTAGATTTATTTATAATTATTAAAATGACTGTTTGACTATAAATACCTACATTTAACTTTATTCAGAAACAGCATAAAAAAGTCATACAGAATGGCGACACTTTTACCTTTTGCCATCTATTGGCATTTCTCGAAAGCTACTAGTTACGCGGTGTAGAAAATGAATTAATAATGAGAAGGGCGCGCCAGGTTTCCCCAACACGACTATATCTTATCCGCAGAGTCTACGAGAAGTGTACGGTAAATTGAAGCTGTAATTACAAAGAAACAAATATGTATGTCTTTGTACTCACTTTACAACGCTCAAAAAAATTACGGGATCTGGATTTCAATGCATATTTTTTTTTGTAATTCTCGTATCAAAGTTACGCGTGAAGTTAGACGTATTGATGACAGTTAGAGTAACATGGGCGACCCAATGAGAATTGCATTTCCTCAGTCAATTGAACTGTAGATTAACTCAGATATAAGAAAGCGACCCTAAGGGCCGGTTGTTCGAACGCTAATCAACAATGATCATTATCAAATAATTAATTACTGTCAATGTCAACTTTGTTTGGGTTGTCAAAACATAATTAATTACAATAATCAATTAATATAACAATAATTATTAACATAATTAATAATAAATCTCATAATTGTAATTAATTATGTTTTCAGCAACCCAAACAAAGTTGACATTGACAGTTTTGTTGACAGTAATTAAATATTTAAAAATGATCATTGTTGATTAGCGTTCGAAAAACCGGCCCTTGTGTTCTCATTTCAACTGTTATCATCATTTGTAACGTTCTATTTGTGTCTGGTCTTGTTTCTGCCGCATATGTTATAATGGTCTTATTGTTGTTTTATAATTTTGACTTTGCTTTAAGTATTTAGACATTTTTGTGCTTCCATGCGATTTCTTTCAGGCATCCCGAAATTCTAACTGCTTTTATTGTTTGTTCTCTGACCTCTTTTGAGCGATTACATAGCTTGTTATTTTCGCACCCAGACATTTGAAGTGATTCACCTGTTCCACAGTTTTGGAGTCGATTTCAAATTTGCATCTTATCGGTTCTTTGGAAATTACTAGGCATTTAGTCTTCTCGGTGTTGATGCCTTTAGAGATTGTCTTTAGAATGGGAGATAAGGACAGCATCGTCAGCGTAGCAAACGACTCTAAAGAATGTGTTACCCAGCTTAAATCCAGCTGTTCTCGAAAGGTTTTCTATTATTTTGTCCATTATTAAATTAAATATGCGCCTTGACTGATTCCTGTCTTCTGTTGTCAAATGTCTTATCTTATTTTTGTTTTACATTGGTTGTTAATATCGTGTACTAAGTTAATTAGCCTGTGGTTTAGCCCCTTTTTTCCCATTATTTGTAATACGTCCTTTAATCGCACCCTGTCAAAAGCCTTGGTCATATCGACGAAACACATATAATATGCAGGTTTATTAAATTCTATGGATTTTTCTGCTATTTCTCTGATAACAAATATTGCATCAGTGGTAGATCTATTTTCCGGAAACCTTGTTCTTCCCGTATGGTTATAGTTTTGGCGATTTCTTTCAGTATAGTTTTTGTGAATGCTTTGAGAATTCTGTTAAGCAGTGTTATTCCCCTACAGTTTTCTAGATGTGTTTTCTCTCCCTTTTTGAAAATGGGTAGGTATTGTTAGGCTGTTTTTCCATTTGCTCGGTATTCTCTTTTCTTCTATAATATTCTTAAATAAGGTTAGTAGGTAGGTACTCGTAATTCGTTCTGCAATTTTTTCCCTCCGTGTTTAAGCATCTCATTGGTGATATCATCTGGTTTTCTGTTCTTAAGGGACTTTATGATGTTTTCTATATTATCGTTTGTTATCTCAATGTCATATTGTTAGGATTTTAATTGCACTTAAATGTTAAGTTTACTTTTCCAAATAAATTCCATTAAGAGGGTAGGAACAAATATTTTACGGCTATCCCTACTTTTTCTTTTTTACACGGCAAATTACGTGTCGTAAAATTCTCACTAATATGGAGATGTAAACATTACTTGACAATGACATCGTCATTATTAACTTAGAGATGGCTTTTGAATGTTCTTGGATAACCGTTACTTCTATAATCGCTTTAATTATTAATTCAGTTAATTAATATGATTATTTTTCACTAACTATGTTTTCAGTGATTACAATAATTTATATACTATACAATAAAAATTAATAAGTAACCGAAAATAGAGAAAAAGTGATTTTTTAATAACATATCGTTACTATGGAACGCTTAGATTAATTTTGAACATCTTTAACAACAAAATACTTGAATAAGAGAATACAGGGTGGGGCATTAGTGTGACAAAGTCCAATTACTCATTTGTCGTAAGAGAACGAACAAACATTATTTAGGTAAAAGTTGGAGAACACATAGGACCATGATTTAAAAATATATTCACATATACAGAGCCACCCGTATTGACAGGGTGACACAAACTTATGTTTTTTTAAATAGAACACCCTGTATATTTTAAAATCTTTTAATTCTCCTCAACGTCTTCTTTCATAAAATATAGGGTTCTGTAATATTATATGGGGAGTTTAAAAGATAACTACGTTTTTGTGTTAATTTCGTAGCAATATTCACACCCTGTAGAATTGTAGTGATTTGACATCAAAATGTGTATTCATGTTTAAACAAATTTTAATATAGTCTACTATTGTTAAACATTATTAATATAGCGAAAAATTTAATTTTAGTACATATGCAAGGTTGGTCGAAACTCGGAATGAGTATTTTCTGAGTTTTCTTAAATGGAACACTCCGTATTTTAGTATTGTAGTGAAATGATATTTTATGGTACGTTTCTATTTCTTAAGTATTCCCTATACCTAAGTGCTTTAATTTGTGAGTTATATCGTAAAATTTTTAGCCAAACTTTAATTGTAACAAAAATTACGTGAAATTTTATTAGGTGACCGTGAAAATATTCAATCAAATGTAATTTATCGAAAAAAAAAACATATTAATCTAGAATGATCCTTTATTTATTAAAAATATTGGTTGAAATATCAAAATACCTACGTAGTTAAACTTACTGATGCGTACAATATTAATAAAAACATACAATATTTTACCTAGTTGGCTATGACACTAAATTTGCTTAAAACTATGACATTATACTACTTTTATAGTTCCAGTTGCTGTGTTACCATTACTAATATGAATTCTTCTAATAAGGAACTGATTAATATGTTTTTTGTGTTACCAGAGTATAACAAAAATGTGCTACTAGCAATAATAATTTATTATCAACAAATTTTCTGATAGACGACAACCAAGAAGATAAACTACGTTTTAAAGTTTACAAAAACGATTTCAACAGACTAAACACTAATGAGAACCATCGACAGATCATCAGTGACACTAAGGATTACATACATTTAATTCATTTTATTCATTTACAATAGTTTTTGTTCGATCAGATTTCTCGTAATCTAAGAATCCAGTCAGACAAAACTGTTCTAAAAAACTTTTAAAGTTTCTTTTCTTGGTTGTAGTCGATAAGGGAATTGCTGATGGTAAATTCTTATTGCTAGTAGCACATTCTTCTTATACTCTCCTAGCACAAAAATGATATTCATCAGTTCCTCATTAGAAAAGTTAATATTAGTAATGGTAACAAAACAACTGGAACTGTAAAAATGGTATAATGTCATATTTTTAAACAAATCTAGTGTCATAGCCAACTAGGTAGAATATTGTATGTTTTTATTAATATTGTAGCGTGCTTATGGTTAAAATAATACCCTCGGTTCGTTTATACGAATTTATTTATACAAGTTACAGGCAAATTTATTTTTACAGACTAACTCTATTTACAAAGTTAGTTCCTTATATATTGAATACAAAATACCAGACATTTTCTTGAACGTTTCATAAAAACGGAACCGCTCATCACTAGTTAATCCGTGCCCTTGACCGTCGAATATTCGCGAGAAATCGTTTCCTCACTTGTACGGTGAGTCATTCTTCCAGATGTCTCCTTACGTGATGCGCTGTCGAGACGGAACCTGTTATTTGCCGTCGGTAATTCGTCACACTGCTCCGTTCTTAAGATCTGAGCATCCCGATCAGCAACTCCAGATGAAGCAACTCCAGGAGGAATCTACAGGATTCTCCAGCTCTGCATACACCCCTCAAGAAGAAGTAACAGTCTACTGTCTTTAAAGGGTACGACATCTTTGGGTTAATGCAACACACAGTAATTCGTACGTCGGTTTCTCTGAAGATCACTTCAAGCATGCTTCTCACAATCTTCCAATCCAGATCTTCTACTGCATGGCCTATTTTTGGTAAAGCCAAATTTTTGATGTCATAATTACACACGATTTTCTTCAAATTAGTTAGAGCACACCATATGTTCTCGTAGCTTGGCGTGTCCGTATAAGACTTCCTGGTCACCATATACAGCAAAGATCGAGGACCATCTTGGCAAATTTTAGGCTGCTGATTTCTTAACTCGTCCAGGCGGCCAAACTTTCTACTGAATACGGACGAGATTCCTTTAGTCATCTCAAGGTCTTGGGCAACACAGTGGGCTAGAGAGACGTCATCTGGAACACTAAACAGATCTTGCTGAACTTCTGTTGTCACGCCGAATCTAGCACTCTTTCTATCTGCGTAATTTGACATAGATGCCTTAAAACTTGGCTGTGATGCATCTTTCATCTCCTGTTGGAGTATTCGGGCTTCTTCTGTTTCCTTTGAGCCAGCATATGGTGCAAGACGATTTATGTGAATAACTTTTGGTTTACCGTTTGGTAACTTCTTAATTCTGTATATTACGTCATTTTTTTTCTTTTTAACTTCATACGGACCTTCCCATTGTCTTTGCAGTCATGCAACTGACGCAATACTTCTGACACTTTGCTTTTAGGTACAATCAACTGAAGCTTGGATTCTGTACCATCATCACTCTCAAAGGTTCTGTACAGAAGATCATCTTTTAGTACCAGGCAATTCCATTGGCTCCAGTAGGCCTTGACTTCCGGACTACATGCACTAATGTTTTGTCAGCTAGGTCTCTCACCTTGCCGCATCCAATCCAATACTCTTTTTATACATGGATCATTTTCTTGGGCGTCTTCTAACTGTTGGGGCTGTCATTGCTCATTAACTACGGTGGTTCGTCTCGCGGGGCAAAATCGTTCCTCTAATTTGGCACAGTGATAACAATTTGCACTGCATGGTCGTCTCGAAAGGGCATCAGCATTTGAATAAACTCTTCCGGCCCTGCGTTCTATCTCATAATCACATTCTTGTAATCGTTCTAATCATCCTGCCATCTGTCCCTCTGGATTACGGAATTGTATGAGCCATTTTAGAGCAGCGTGATTGTTCGAAGAAGGAACTTTCTGCCATAAAAGTATTTATGTAAATGTTCGCAAGCCTTTACTACACCCAGCAGTTCTCTTCTGGTAACACAATAGTTTCTTTCTGGTTTCGACAGGACTTTGCTGAAATAAGCTATGACTTTTTCCTGTCCATCCTGAATTTGTGAGAAAACAGCTCCTATGGCACTGTTTCTAGCATCATCGGTATCCAAAACAAATTTTCCTGCCTGTCCCGGGTAGCTTAAAATCGGTGCACTGATCAGAGCCATTTGTAGTTGTTCGAAAGCTTTTTGACACTCTTCACTCCATGTATATTCTTTGCCCTCCTCCGTCAACTTTGTTAGGGGCTTGGAGATATTGACAAATCGTCGGTACATAACGCCATGTATGTACATAGTCCAAGGAAACTTCTAATTTCATGTTTATCTTTTGGTACTGACCAATCTTTAATTGCTTCAATCTTTTCAGGATCAGCTGTTAAAGCATTACTCGATACAATATGTCCCAAGTACTTAACTTCTCGTCGAAACATATGGCATTTCTTCGGATTTAACTTCAAGTTCGCTGCCTTCAATCGTTGAAAGACTTCTATTAGATTCTTGGCATGTTCATCAAAGGACCTTCCAACCACAATTACATCATCCAAGTAAATCAGGCATGTTTTCCATGTTAGACTTCTTAAAACTGCCTCCATTAATCTTTCAAATGTGGCAGGATCATTACATAAACCAAACGGCATAGCCGTAAATTGCCAAAGCCCTGATCCTATCGAAAATGCTGTTTTTTCCCGATCGGCTGGCTCCATATTGTCTACTTGCCAATATCCACTTTTTAAATCGAGTGTGGAGAACCAACGAGAACCGGAGAGAGTATCCAATGTATCGTCTATTCTGGGCAAAGGATAACTATCTTTTTTTGTTACCGCATTGAGCTGGCGGTAGTCGATACAAAAAGTGTTGAACCATCTTTCTTCTTTACCAGAACTACTGATGATGTCCATGGACTGTTCGATGGTTCAATTACACCTTGTTTTTCCATATCCTTGATAATCTCTTCGGCTTCATCTCTTTTCGCAAATGGAAGTCTAGGCCGTTGTCTGATTGGCTGAGCGTCTCCGGTATTTATTTTATGCGTTACTATGCTTGCTTTGCTCTTATCCTTCTTATCAATAGCAAAAACATCTTGATACTCTTTCAGCATCGACCTCACTTTTCCGTTCGTTCATGATCAAGATCTTGGCATCTTTCAATGACCATCTCAACAAGCTCCTTTGGATACTTCGACTTCGATGACTTCTCATTGGTATTCATAGAGCAAATCGAAGCTACGGTTGATCGGAAAGTTCTTCTACTTAAGTTGATAGCAGTTTCCTCTAAATTCATAACTCTTACCGGGACAACGTCTCAAACTCTCACCAAAGCTTTTGCCGTTAGGAACTCGACATTGTCAACATCTTCGACCATCCTTAAAGTTCCATCTCGGCAGTGTCCATCAAGAATGGTCATCAGAATTTTCTCACTATTACCGGGTATGGTTACGTCGCATGTAGTTAGTAAGCGGATGAAATCTTCTTTGTCGTCGTGAAAGGGCAACTCTTCACCATTGATCTTGAGAACTCCATTTTGAATATCCAATATTGCCCCCACTTTTCTTAGTACGTCCATCCCCAATATGAACTCATCGGAGATCTTGGCAATTAATACTTGATGTTTAACTGTGGTCTGGCCAATGGAGACTGACATATTAGCCTCGCCATATGTATTAATTAGCTCACCAGTCGCTGTTCTAAGCTTTACTGTTGCAGGTGATAACTTAAGATGGCCTCGTACTACTTCTGGACGTGCGATAGTTTTTGTTGCACCTGTATCCACTAAAAACGATCTACATCTATTATTGATACGACCTTCGATGTATAAGTTGTGAATTCCACCGGAGGACGTAAGGTTGACAGTTACTAAGGGGGCCCTAGTTCTCGAGGTCGGCAGTTGCCCCTTGGTGTCGACCCGCTCTAGTTTTCCGACTGCTGTACGATCTTCTTACAATTACGACGAATGTGGCCTACGTCGCCGCAATTCCAATATCTAGGCTCGCGTCTCTTTGGCATCTCGTTACGAACTACTCTCCGTATCATTTCCTCCAGAGGTTCATCGTTGTGTTCGTCACTTTCTTCAATGGTTCCTACTCTATGGCTTCGTGAAGTTTGACTAGCCGTTTCGTGTTTCAATGCAATAGCAAGTGCTTCATCTAAAACTTTCGGTCTTGCTAGTCGTAAAGCTTTCTGTAGTTTACTCTCTTTCAACCCACTGACGAAGGTATCTACCGCAATTTCTTCTAAAACGCTGTCTGGCACCTCCGGATAAGCCAACCGCACCACACGAACAACATCTGCTTCAGATTCTTGCAGATTCTCATTTGCTCTTTGACTTCTACTACGCAGTTGTGCTTTGTATACTTGTTGTAGATGGGCATTTCCATAGCGTTTTCCTAGATGAGTGAACAAGGTCTGGTAACATTTTTCTTGGCTCTTAGGAATTGACCTTAATATATTTGCAGCATCACCTCGTAAAGCAGCGGTCAAGGAAACAGTCTTTTCTTGTTCGGTCCAATGATTGGCGGCTGCAATAGCTTCAAATTTTCTAAGGTATATGGACCAAGAAGACTTTCCATCAAATGGTAATAATTTAAATCTCATATGATGCGATATTTCGACTCTCGGTGTTTCATCTTTCACTACAGGCTCTAAAGCTACTGGTTGCACTTTTGTATCGGTTATCGTGCTCTCTAATTCTTTGATCTTCTCTTCTACGGCGAAAACTACAGCAATAACTGATGGTAGAACTTTTGTATTGGGTACCATAGTCTCTAATTGTTTGATCTTCTCTTCTAGCATTTTTTTATTGTCGTCTACACTTTTATGCATCTTATCAAATGTTCTAGAAACTTTTTCAAATTTCTCATCGTTCTGTCTACAAACTTCTTCAAGTTTTTCGTTGTTTTGTCTACAAATCTCTTTAATTACTTGAGAAGTCTCATCAAATTTTTTAGCAACGTTTTTGAATTTCTCGTCGCTTTTTCTAGAGGTTACATCAATCTTTTGAGAAGTCTCGTCAAATCTTTTAGCAACATTTTCGAATTTCTGGTCGAATTTCTCATTATTTAGCTTAGACGTTTCATCGATCTTTTGAGAAACACTTTCGACAATTATTTTCGATGACTGGAAGTGGAACGTCTCTGGGTCATCTCCATTCTTCTTGAGGACCTCATCGAGTCGTGCTTTCAGGACTTTCTTGGACCCACTGGCATCTAACTCGCGCTCTTCTAATTGTTCACGGAGCTATTTTACGGAAAGTTCTTCTAGCAACATCTTTGGTCGGCACACACGTACTTCTCAAAATGTCTTTTAAAAGTTTTTCCGAACACCGAACAATTAACGCAATTTAATTATTCCCGACGAATAAAATTAAAAAGTCTTTCTAAGTTTTTTTTTTAATTCACTTTTATTTATATCGCACTAAGTTTACCGAACACCGAACATCGGACACCAACTGTAGCGTGCTTACGGTATTTTGATTTGTCAACCAAAATTGATAAATAAAGGATCAGTCCAGATTAATACCTATGTGTTTTTTTTTTCGACAAATTACTTTTGATTGAATATTTTTACGGCCGCCTAATAAAATTTCACGTAATTGTTGTTGCAATTAAAGTTTGGCTTAAAATATTACGAACTCACAAATTAAAGCACAAAGTATAGAGCATGCTTAAGAAATAAAAAAGTACCATAAAATATCATTTCATTACAATACTAAAATATTTAAGAAAACTGTTAAGAAGACTGACCAACCCTGTATGCTAAAATTAAATTTTTTGGTATATTAATAATGTTTAACCATAGTAGACTATATTAAAATTTGTTTAAACATAAATATAAATTTTAATCGTAAATCACTACAATTCTGCAGGGTGTGAATATTGCTACGAAATTAACACAAAACAGCTATTTGTATAACAAGGGACGAAAGTGCTACTTTTCCTCCCGAGAATGAAGTTTACTCCCGAAGTAATCATTCAAGGGAGGAAAAGGCACTTTACTCCCATGTTATACATATGGTTTTTCCACCTTCCTCAAATAACAAGTCATTTTTCATTTTCAACGAAAACTTTTCGTTTATAAATTTGCAAAAGTCTGTGTGTTATTGCGTTGCCGCTCCTGCAATACTTAGAGCAGATGTATCGATGGATTCTTATGTAGTTTTGTCTTCTGAATCCAAATCTGAAAACGGCATTTTGATATCTCTAACCGTCTTCGAGATAATCGACCTCAAAATCTAAAATATGACGTCACAATCCGGTTATTTCCTACCACGCACTAAACGTCAGCTGAAATCTTTGATTAGGAAGTAGGCTACTTTTTTAATCTGAATTTGTTAAGCAAAGTAAATGTTATTATTTACATTTGAGTTTGACACTTCGTGAATGTCAAACTAAATTTTAAATTATTTAGCTATTAATAAAATATAAATGACATTTTATAGTGAATTTACATACATACATAATCGGTTGCCTCTTTTACCATTATAGTGAATTTAATTATTATATAAAATAATATGTGTAATGAATGTATAAAAATACAATTTGAGTATATTTTGAAAGCAATAATACATATTATACTATATTAATAATGAATCAGTAGAAACGATTATACCGGGTGTCCACTTATATTTTCCCCCATTTTAACTGCCTATAACTTCTAAATGGCTAAAGATAGAAATATGCGGTTTTCGATGAAATGTTTTATTTTAGTAAAAGTTTTGTCTGAATGAATTAAATTTTTTATATCGCTTTTAAATACGAAAAGAAAAATGGCGGATTTTTGAAAAAAACGTTGTTGACTTTTTTTTAATGGAACACCCAGTATATTTTTTTGTAAATTGAAAGAAAGGTCATTCATCTATCCAGCGATATAAAGTTTTTCAAAATCGGTTGTCAAATCACTGCGTAATTAATTTTTAAAATGAGCGGTGCAACGTGGATATCACATACCTAAATAACATAACATGTGATTTCCACATTGCATCTTTCATTTTAAAAATTATTTGTTCAGTCATTTGACAACCGATTTTAAAAAAATTAATATCGCTGGATAGGTAAATGACCGTTTTTTCAAGCTACAAAAAATATACTGGGTGTTTCAATAAAAAAGTCAACAACGATTTTTTTTCAAAAATCCGCCATTTTTTATTTAAAAGCGACATAAAAAACGGTCATTTCCCTATCCAACGATATAAATTTTTTTAAAATCAGTGCAATCATGACTGAGCAATTAATTTTTAAAATGAGAGATGCAATGTGGAAATCACATAACATAATATCAATTTGCTTAGTTATGTTATTTAGGTATGTGATATCCACGTTGCACCTCTCATTTTAAAAATTAATTACTCAGTGATTTGACAACCGACTTTAAAAAACTTTATACCGCTGGATAGGTGAATAACCTTTCTTTTAATTTACAAAAAAATATACTGGGTGTTCCATTAAAAAAAGTCAACAACGTTTCTTTCAAAAATCCGCCATTTTTCATTTCGTATTTGAAAGCGATATAAAAAATTCATTCCATTCAGACAAAACTTTTACTAAAATAAAACATTTCATCGAAAACCGCATATTTCTATCTTGAGCCGTTTAGAAGTTATAGGCAGTTAAAATGGGGGAAAATATAAGTGGACACCCGGTATTTAAATTTGGTAAATTAGAACTCCACTCGACCAGCGCACGACCACACAACTCGAAACACAAGTACGCAAATATGGTTGCGTGAAGCGTGGCGCAAAGCCGTGGAATTTACGAGACTCGCTCGGTCTGTAGATCCAAGTAAAGTTCATCAGTAAAAAGTATCTTTATCATGTATGTATTATTTATTTTACAATATTGGAAAATTGTTATTTAAAATGTGGTTTGGAATAAAAAAGTATGTTCTGATATATGAAATTACATCCTTCTAATGGAAAAAAATATTTAACGAATTTTCTCAAATTATGGATACCAATCTCATTTTCATTTATAACTCTTGTATTTTTAATTTGACGAAGAAAAGTTATTCTTCATAAAAATCTCTTCTTGGTCTGAGATTTATGATGCAACCATCATGAATCAAATTTTATTAATTTTATACGAGGTATGTAAAAAATATGAATTTCGAGTAAAGGTATCTTTATAGTTCACAACATTTAAATTAGAATGATATACCTACTTGCACATTGAAACATAATTTTTAATTCTAAACAGCTTTTCGTAATAGCAATTTTCTATATTATGAATTTAAATACGTATATAAACAAAGTTTTCGTTACGATAATGCTCGCATTTTCAGCTTGTTACTTTATTTATGTAACTAACCAACAAAATGTATTAGAACTAAAACTAACAAGTAGGTACAATATAACTGTCAAATTATTAATGTAACCATTGTTAAATCAAAATAACAATTTACTGTTTTTTACCATCCTGCAAAATACAGGGTGTTTTATAAATAAACGTTAAAATGTATAGATACTTAGGTAATAGAAAATAGATATTGTACAGGGCGTCAATAAGTTATATTTCATGAATGAAATACCCTGACGTCACTTTTACTTTTCCTCCCTAGGGAGGAAAATATTTTTCCACCCTAGGGAGGAAAAGTACAACTTTGCTCCCTACAATCAGGTCCGGAAAAGTATATTTTCGGTAGAGGTAGGTGGAAAATCTGTACACTTAAAATGTAATATCGTATAATATTAAAAAATCCTATATTTTATGAAAGAATACATCGAGGAGAATCCAAAAGTGTAAAAATATACAGGGCATTCCATTAAAAAAACATAAGCTTATGTCACCCTGTTAATACCGGTGGGCCTGTATATTTGAAAATTTTTTAAATTATGGTCCTATTTAATCCCCAACTTTTATCTAAATTAGTTTGTCTCGTATCTCTTAGGACAAACGAGTAATTGGACTTTGTCGCACTAATGCCCCACCCTGTATATCCTCTGCTTGGATCTTCCATAAATAATAAACAATAAATTATTTTTATTAATTTCACGTCTTAAATAAATTATGTATCAAATACACTAAACTAAATTCGCTCAGCCGAGATTCATTTTGACAGATTCAGAGTAGGAAACACAAAAATTTCTACTTCACACTATTAACTGCTCAAATCAACTTATTCTTTCAATAGAAAAAGAAGAATCATTGGGAATAGTGGGAGTGTACACCAAACTAATTAAATTTTGTGGAATTTATTTCTTCAAAATATTTTTATTTTGTACAATAATTAATTTTCTCATTTGTTATCAATAGATTATAATGGTGTAATAAATAATAATTATTAATTGGCCTAAGATTTATGTTATTTATTTCTGTTTACTATTAATAATATTGACTATGAGCAGGTATATTTGGTTGTGTAGTAATTTTCAATCACGTCTAGCAACCTAACTCCCAAAAAAAATTGTTAACATCACTAGACAGTTGTGTCTCAGATTAGCGAATTGACTTTATCAATATTATTTAATAAACAATTCAAAATATTCCTGAAGCCCTGTCAAATATTTGGTAGCCTAGTTTGTCACTGTCGTGTTACCACATTCTATTCACCACGGACAACTTTCTGGTGAATGAGATATTTGAAATTAAAAATCACATTCAATTTTCTCTTCTTTTCACCCCTGTAACTTATTAAAATAAACATCCAAGAAGTTTTCAGGGACTTTCACTCGGTAATCATATTTCATTCTGCGTTGAAATTTTAAAAAAATACTTACTAGTTTTCTCAGGATTCGAAAAAAAATGAGTGCATTTAAAATGCATTCGCGCCATTTCGTTCGCGAAATTTCGCACCTATCCCCTTAAATATTAAGTTACAATTTTCATATCAAGAGATAGCAGGTACATATAGCAAGCACATAATATTTTCTGGAAGAAAAATATTTAAATTTATTAATTTTTTATACATAACAACTTTTAATTTACAATTTCGACAAATAGTGTAAACATTGTTTCTTGATCCCGTGCCAATGACCAAAAAATGTGGACACACTTTAAATAAAAAAAACTTAAAGTTAATACTATGTATATATGTATATACACAACTATAAATAAAAATGAAAATAAAAAGTATAAATCTTAAAGAAGTATCTTAAATTATTATCTTAAAGTTATGGAAAACCGGATTATGATTGGTTATTTATAACCAATTGAATCAAACTTTTATACTCCAAGGTGGAGATATCTCTGATCTCAGATTATACTCTTTGTTCGAGTGTGTAAATAAATATCGTGCAGTCAAGAATGGATTTTCAGTCTTGACCAAAAACCGGGTTGGTAAAGTTTGTTGTAGTTTCAGTGATCTTCATTTTGAACTCTTTTTTTTTTTCAATATGCGAACTACGTACTTTACATTAGTTGTAATATTAGCTGTAGCTGTACAAGGTAAGTTTAAGATTTCTAAATCGACCCGTTTATTTCTCGTATGTAAGTTAATTAACCTTCAACTTGTGTTAAACACACGCAGATGACTAAATTGTGTGATTTTATATAGATGCATAAGTTTTAGTAAGCTATTATGTTGTGTTCCCTAGTGCATCAATATGTATAATATAAATGAACTAGTTGTAATAAGCTATTATGTGTTCCCTTATCTTATTTCACCTGGCACATCTAAGTATAAGTTTTTGTTTTATATTATAACTTTATTTAAAATTCGATTGAAAATTGTTAACAGTATCGCCTCCTTACGTCGCAGTTAATAAAATAACCATTTCTTTTTCTTCTTCAATCCAGTGATTGACCGTGATAACATCTTAAGTTTTCCAGCATGAAAAGCAGAGTTACCATCAAACTATGAAAATTTCTGTAGCGTTATTGAAAAAGTTGATATGTCAATCCAGCCTAATTTACACTACCGGTGTAACGAAATTTATTAACTAGTATTAGATAATTGTTTAATGAATACCTTTTCCTATTGGTTTTCTTTAGACTACATATATACAGGATACATATTATAATGTTTTACCAACCCAAAAACGAAAAGTAAATGGTCAATCACTGTCAGCATAAGAAGTGAAGTTACATATTAAGTTCTGCCCTATCTAATAAGTACTCTAATATGACATATCGTATATTTCATTCTAATTTTTAAGGGTTTTACCTTCACCATAGACATACCAAACTCTACCAACTTGAAGAAATGTTACCTACTAAATAACATATCAAGCAAATAATCCCATTTTGGCAAAAATTGAATATATCAAGTTTTGCCATACCACCATAGATTTGATCTTTATAGATATAGATTTTCTGTACAATAAGAGTATGAGTCTAAAAGAGCTAACTTTATCAAATGGTAGAATAATTTTTTGTAGTCATATACCACTGCAAGTCTTAGCCTTTCTTTATTCCGTTTGTTTACAACCACATATACATTAAGTAGGCCAGGGTAATAAGACAAAAATATACCCTGTACGTGACACTTCAACAGCCAGGGTACTGAAGCGTTTTTTAGACAGCTAATACCTATAAGAACAAATTGTAACTATTCCCTGCGTATAATCTGGCGGCCATTTTTATTTATAATCAATTTAGTGTCAAAAACGGCCTTTTTTCCTTTTTCTTCAAATTAATGGAAAACAGTAAGACTTATGGTTTTCTTAGTACAAACATCTTCGAAAGCACGGAAAAAGCTTTAAAATGGCGTATTACAAAGTTTGCTCATTTATTTTTAATACAATAATTGCGAAAAAAGGTCGAAATTTCAAAAAAATTATTTTGCAATAATTATTGTAAAAATAAATGTACCTACAGCCTTGAAATTTTTGTCAAATGAGCGTCCTTTAGTGCTTAATGCGTGATAAAAATTTCAAAGCGATTCATTCAGTTGTTTAAATTTTATTCAAATTGTTTATCCCAGAGAGCTTTTTTTGCAATAACATGTCAAAAAAAAAATAATGCCTGAAAGAGAATGAGCTAAACTTTCAAATTAATTTAAAAAAGTAAATAAACCATGCATGTATTAGTAATAAATAATTATGCAAAAGTTTCCTTTTAAACTTTTTGAATAAATTTTTTCAAAAAAAACCTATTTTTTACCGTGTTTTAGGTCCACAACTACTAAGTAGTGTTATGTATATGATAATTGATTGAATGAAAATTGTAATAAACATTATATAATGTATTATACAAAAAAAATAAAAAGTTTATAAGGAAAAATTGAGCATACTTTTGCATAATTATTTATTACTACTAAATGCATTTCTTATTCAGTTCTTTTAAACCAATTTGAAAATTTAGCTCATGCTCTTTCATTTGACACCTGTATAATGGTTCTAACATTATTTTTTTCTGACTTACGTTATTGCAAAAAAAATATCTCTGGCATAAACAATTTGAATAAAATTTAAACAATTAAATGAATCGCTTTGAAATTTTTGTCACATATTAAGCACCAAAGCATTTGACAAACATTTTAAAGCTGTACATTTATTTTTAAAATAGTTATTGCAAAATTTTTTTTTTGAAATTTCGACCTTTTTTCGCAATTATGTTAACAATAAATGATTAAACTTTGTAATACGCCATTTTAAAGCTTTTTTCATTCTCTCGAAGATGTTTGTACTAAGAAAACCATGTCTTACTGTTTTCCATTAATTTAAAAAATAAGGAAAAAGGCCGTTTTTTGATACTAAATTGTTTATAAATAAAAATGGCCGCCAGATCCTACGCAGGAAATAGTTACAATTTGTTCTTATAGGTATTACCTGTCGAAAAAACGCTTCAGTACCCTGGCTGTTGAAGTGTCATGGAAAAAACCTTATTACCCTGGAGTATAGGTAGTAGTAGTGTTTATCTAGTATAGTAGCTCTGTAAATTAAAATAAAATCAAAATGTAAATCCGTACAGGTTGGAACAAGTAGTTTTATATCAAAGTTTGGGTAATAACAAAAAATATTTTCAAGAAAGTGTATGATTAATAGGAGGGATCATTGTTTAAATAATTAACACGTTCACAGACAGAACGTCTATAGACGTCTAATTTCCATTGATATAATGTGACACAACGTCCATAGACGTCATTTTTAAAATAACGAGTTGTGACAAAAAATCGATAGAGCTACAGATGCATATGAAATGTGACACAACGCGACGTCCATGGTCGTCGTCGTACACATGTTTACAAAAATTGTTAAAAAACTCATTGTTTCCATAAACTATATGTAAGTGCTTAAAGAAATTCAGTTTGCTTATTCTACATTGCAAAATACAGTCACAACACTTGCTTATACATTTGGCGCACTGTTCGTCAACGTGTTAAAAATGGGTAATTTTTGGACAAAATTTACTTTTTTACTGCTGTGGTAATTCATGTTTTTATGAAGGTTTTAGTGAGGTTTATCTGGAAACATGAAGAAACAATCTTTCGTATAACACTTATTAAATTAAATTTGACCCATAATTTATTTAAATAGTTGTCAAATATTATAATGCAAATAATATTTACAATAATTATGATTTACAATTATTTAAATAAATTAAAGACCAAATTGAATTTCGAAAGTCTTATATGAAAGATAGTTTCTTTAGCTTTGCAGAAAAAATCTTAAAAACCTTCATCATTAATCCAGCTGTAACCTTTAACAACACACCACTCCCAATAAAAACTGACGTCAAATACTTGGGAATTTACCTACACAGCCGCCTAACCTGGCAGAAGCATAATTTATTTTTAACTGACGACTGCAACTGGGACTCGTATATAGAAAAGTATACTAGTTCATGAATCAAAGATCACGCCTAAGTCTAGACAATAAACTGCTGATCTACAAATGTGTACTGAAACCCTTCTGGACGTATGAATCCAAATCTGGGAAACTACCAGTGAAACAACCCTATTCAAGATACAAGGTTTTCAATGAAAAGTTCTAAGGTTACGTTCACTACGGAGACCGTCGCATGGTCTCCTAGCCTAGAGCATAGTATCTTACTCTTCATGTTCGTAAATTCTCGCATATAAAATAATGCATTTATTTTACCTGGCGATCGAAACTATATTATCGATCGCTATGTAAAATAAATGCATTATTTTGAATGCCAGAATTCACGAATATGAAGAGTAGAATACTATGCTCTAGGCTAGGAGACCGTCGCATGGTATCCTAGCCTAGAGCATAGTATCCTACTCTTCATATTCGTGAATTCTCGCATATAAAATAATGCATTTATTTTACCTGGCGATCGAAACTATATTATCGATCGCTATGTAAAATAAATGCATTATTTTGAATGCCAGAATTCACGAATTTGAAGAGTAGGATACTATGCTCTAGGCTAGAATACCATGCGATGGTCTCCGTAGTGAACGTAACCTAAAGTTGTGCGCACTACGGAGAGCAATGGATTGTATCCTCGCTCCACCCTTGCTCCCTGGTATTTATATTCGCTATATTCGTGAATTCTCGCATTTAAAATAATGTATTTATTTTACATAGCGATCGATAATATAGTTTCGATCGCTATGTAAAATAAATACATTATTTTAAATGCGAGAATTCACGAATATAAATACCAGGGAGCAAGGGTCGGAGCGAGGATACAAGCCATTGCTCTCCGTAGTGAGCACACCCTAAGGCAACTGTGCCAAGCTCCTTGGTACGTTTTCAACAATAATATACATAGGGATCTCTAAGTCCAAACCGTCAAAGAAAAAATTATTTCTCTGTGCTCCAAGTACCACAATAGACTACAGTACAGGTTCACCCAAACATATTATTGGTCATCAATCTCCTGACACCCCTACAGAACAGAAGACTAAAAAGACCAGACACTCTTGACCTCAACACTAGAGACTAACTAATAATTCCAATAATTACTATTGTACTATTCAAATTAATTCGATTAATTATTAATAACTGTATTAATTCAATTAGTATTGTACTTTTTTAGGTATTCACCACTGGGTGAATACTGCTGTGTCACTTTCTTAACACTCATAATATATTATTATTTTGTATAAAATAAATCGCAATGTCAAAAAAGAACCTTCATAAAATCATGGATTACCGCAGCCGTTAAAAAAGTAAATTTTGTGCAAAAATTACCAATTTTCAATTATTTAAACAATGATTCTCTCAATGATTCTTTATCGCCAACCGTCACTAAAGTCATTCATTATTGTACTCATTTGCGGCAGTAAAGTAACACTTTATTGTACTGAAAGAAGAATGTTACTATACCTGTCGCGATTAATCGAGATTAAATGTAATTGGTCGATGGCTGTAAACGATTATTTATTTGAGTTAACTTACAATTTCTTTACTTTAACTAATAAGTACAAAATTTACGACATTGTTAATTAAATTTATGTAAAAAAGTGAAATTCTGTAGTATTTTGTAATTATATTCATATAAAATAAATCAAAACTTTACAGATTTAGTAATTATCGATTAAAAATCGAAAGCGGTCATCATGCAAAAGTCATCTGTCATCACTGTCATGAAATTTTTATTACGTCTAAAATTTAAAAATTCCTAAATTGTAAATTTTCAGTAAGTGGTAAATAGGGCAGTCAATGAGGGTATTTGGCTCCGAATTCCATCCTACTATATCGATTTACTTAATATTTTCACAGTAAGTAGGGAATAGCTTAAGAAACAAAGTCTACCCTATGACGATGTGCGCTTTTATCTTGGGGGTGGTTTCCACCCCTTTTCGGGGGTGAAACATTTTTTGGTTAAAATAGCCACGGAAGAGACTAGAGAACCTAATTCTAAGCAAAAACTGTTCTATAATTATTATTTTTTGAAAACTCAATACTTTTTGAGTTATTCGTGGTTGAAAATTGGCCATTTTCATTGAAAAATGACACCTCTTCGGACGGATTTTTGCGAATACCTTAAAAACTATGAATCTAACAAAAAAACTATACAAAATATTTTTGTACCTTATAAAAAACAAAGAGATACGTTTCTTCATAAATCTTCTAGTTATAATACAAAAGGATATATATGGTAGGTAAGAAGAGTTTGTTTTTTTTTGTGCATGCTCAAACCGGCGTATTCAACTTGAAATAACAGAGAAACGGTCGATTTTAGATTTATAATGATACTATGTAATAACTTTTGTAGTGCTTGAAAAGGCATTTAAATGAGCAATATTAAATGCCGATTACATTCAAACTAAGCGAGATATGCTACAAAAAAACGTATGACTAATGTATTTTAAGAAGAAATGAGAAGTATATTTAACCCCTCATCCATCAGAATTAAAATACATCGTTTTGCTTTTACAATACTTTTTACTATAGTGTTATTTCTATGTTCAAAAATTTGAACTGGTTTAAAATGAACGGTTTTTGGAAAAAATAGGATCAAATTATACAGCGCATTTTTAAATTTCCTTGAAAATCTTCATTTTTCTCCATGTAACTCGAAAAAGATAAGAGATACGAAAAAAAGATACCACACAAAAATGTGGGGTTCTTTTAGATAAAAATTTGGTTTTTATTTTTCATTACTGTATTTCTTATCATTTTCAAGTTACATGGAGCAAAAGGAAGATTTTTAAGAAAATTTAAAAATGCGCTCTATAATTTGATCTTATTTTTTTCTAAAACCATTCGTTTTAAACCCGTCCAACTTTTTGAACATAGAAATAATACTAGAGTAAAAGGTATTGTAGAAGGAAAACGATGCATTTACATTCTGGTGGATGGGAGTTAAAATCACTGCTCATTTGTTCTTAAAATACATTAGTTATCAATTTTCTTTGCAGCATATCTCGCTTAGTTTGAATGAAATCGATCTTTAATATTGCTCATTTTAAAGGTCGTTTCAAGCACTACAAAAGGTATTGATAGCATTATACACCTAAAATCGACCGTTTCTCTGTCATTTCAAGTTGAATACACCAATTTGTGCATGTACCAAAAAAAAAAACTCTTTTCACCTACTATATCTCTTCTTATATTATAAGTGGAAGATTTGTGAAGGCAAGCATCTCTTTGTATTTTTGTAACCTACAAAAATGTTTTATATAGTTTTTTTAGTTAGATGCATAGTTTTTAAGGTATTTGCGAAAAACCGTTCGAAAAGGTGTTATGTTTCAATGAAAATGGCCAATTTTCAACCACGAATAACTCAAAAAGTATTGTTTTCAAAAAAAAATTATAGAACAATTTTTTCTTAGAATTAGGTTCTCTAGCGAATTCCGTAGTTATTTTACCCAAAAAAATTTTCACCCCTGAGAAGGAGTGGGAACCATCCCCAATATAAAAGTGCACGTCGTTATAGGGTAGACTTTGAATTAGGAGATAAGTAGAGGCTATTTCCAAAATTTCATTAAAATTCATGTAGTAGGATAGAATTCGGAGGTAATATCCTATTCTTGCTCCCATTGACTGGCGTAAAAACCAATATCAAATTGTTGGTGATAAAATTTTGTATGCACCACGTCAGTAAAGACTCTTTATCGAACTCTGTTATTATTATCTGTTATTCGCCTCGCTCGCTACGCTCGCTCTGCTCATAATATCAGACTCGTTCGATAAAGAAGAACCTTACTGACTTGGTACATAAATAACTATTGTTTTGACCTAAACTTTAATAAAAAAATTATTACAACCTGTACGGAATTACATTTTGATGTAGGTACCTACATGTAGTGTAATTTTATTTCATCGGGTTATAACATCATATTTATCTATGTTGCGAAGAGTGGTAAGCATAATAATTATATTTTTTCTAATCTCACAATGCCAATAATTTTACTCGTTGATAACAAATTTTGTTTTGCACCTTGTGTGCATTATTAGCGGCATTTATTTTCTACTATTAGGTAGTTATACCTATCAATACTTAATAATAATTTTTATAATATGTAAAAACTATAATGGCTAAGTCTAATAGCGCCTTATAGGCCTGGATCCCGCGTTCCAAAAAAAGTTGATTAATAGCAAGCTGAAAATTTGTTAATAGCTTAACCGTGCCTAGTCGGACAAACTTTGATGTATGGGAACACTCTAACAGGGGAAGTTTTAATTGTGGAACGTGATTTTAATTGCGGAACGTGTCATCCTGACAAGTTTATGATTGTGAAAACTAGCAGGTTGTTTATAGGTTTATTCAATATGTAACAAACTTCATATAAGCTGTTCCACAATTAAAACTTTTTGGAAATTTTCAGCTTGTTATTAATCAACTTTTTTTGGTACGCGGGATCCAGGCCTATTAAGATACAACTGATAATATGAATTCGTACGCTGCATAATTATGATTGATATATTGCCTGTCTATAGGGTGTTTCATTGGAGAAGTAACATACGTTAACTGTAGAAAGGGAACACTTAGGCGGCCTCAAAAATACCATACTTAATGGGTCTTACTTCATCAAAACAAAGTTAGTGTGTTGTATCTATTTTGCCCTTTTCTTATTTGGTTGATAACTTTTTGACCACACTATGTATTTATTTTATATTTGGCACGCAAATACTCTTTATGATCCAATCAATTCATTTATTTAAAATTATAAAAATCCAGGTCCAGATTAAAAAATTTGGAAAAATACTCCGACCAAATAACAACACACATTACACAGTACATTAAACTTTTTTAAAATGGATTCTGCATCTGAAAAGAGGATAAATACAAACTAAATTTAGTGGTATACTTTCAATTTTTGACAAAATGTTTTTTCTGGTAAAATTTTGAATTTAAATTTTGAAATTATGTGAATTGCGAGAGCTCGAAGTAGAAAACAAATGAAATATGACTTACAACTTTTAACCACATTGTATATTTATTTTATATTCGGTACGCGAATATTCCTTAAGGTGTCCAATCAATTAATTTATTTATAATTAGAAAAATCCAGGCCCGGATTAAAACTTATTGGAAAAATGCTCCGACTCAAAAACAATACCATTTACATCAATTTTTTAAAAATGGATTCTTCACTTAAAGAGAGGATGAAAAACTAAATTTAGTGGTATATTAATGAATAAATAATCAAAAGTTTACAAAAGAATACATAACTTTACATAATAAAACTAATAAAAAAATTGCTGACAAATAACTTATTAAAACTTTTTCTTCTTCTTTTACTTCTTGGAGATCTTTCGATCTGTTTAATTCTGAAGCTGCCTCTGGTTAATTTCCTGGGATGTAGATTGCCGTCTACTATCCCTTTATCTTTTAAGTAGTCTTCCGGGCCTTGAAGCGGGCGGATTGTTTTCTACGGCAATTTTTGGGAGTCTGTTCTCATCCATTCGTCTTACATGGTTGTACCACAAATCCTCTTGTACTTCTCACCCTGTCTCTTCTTGTTTTACCCACTATTTTTCTTAGGGTTTTCATTTTGCCGACCCTTAGCATCTGCATCGTTTTGCTGGTATCTTCGCGCACTTTTATGCCATATGTCATGATCGGTCGTATGCAAGCCTTGTAGATTCTGATTTTACTATCTGTGCGTTTATACGGATTTGACCAGACTATCTCCCGTACCCAGCAAACAGACCGACGTGTTAATTACGTGAATTTTGGGTACATTTGTCACCAATATACGTAAATTGCTTACGTGATTTGCACGTGAAAATTTGGTTGGAATGTCACATTGAAAATACGTCTTTAAATTACGTGAATAACTCGTCTTCAATAGACGTGTTATTTACCTTAAATAGCAATAAACTTTCGGGAAATTCACGTTGCAAATACGTGTTGATTAACGTATCTTTTAGGGAATGTGTATATTAGTATTCACGTGAAAGATACGTCCTCGGTTCACGTAAATAATTCGACCTTAATTAACTTATGAATCACGTAATTATTATCCTCATAATATGATATAAATAAAACAAGCATATAAAGTATTAACAATGTATTTATTTAGTAGAATTTAGAGACTAAAACATTTGTCCTGTATAATTATTATACAAGATAATGAACCAAAAATGGTACCGACCTAAAGACACAATAAAAAATTTGCCAACACAAGACAACACAGGTCACTTTTTATTTCGAGGAGGACACTTCGACACTTTCTTGTTTTTTCTAATTGCATCATGGCACTTCAACCCTCGAACAGTGAGGTAAACGTTAATAGGAAAGAAATAAAACTCTTCACGTTTCACTTTTTGTTGTGAGAAATGTGAGAAGCCAGAGTGCCAGAGAAGCTGATATTAGAGGTTATGATCATCGATTATAAAAATCGATTATTTTTAAATTACAGGTAAACTATTCTACTTACTTTAAATTAGTATTACGAATTTTCTATTTGTTTTTAAATTTCTTCTACTATTAACTAATTGGTCTTACTAAAAATCTATTTCAATACCAGAATAATATAAAAAAATTATCCTATCGAAACGTATCTTTTATTCGATAAATCGATTAATTTAGTTTTCGAACCAACTATGTTAGTCACGGAGGAGAAAGCTTGGTAGTACTTCATCACCGCGCGCGATTTGAAAATAAGACTCAACATCATTTTAGCTCCTGTGATATTTTTAAAGAAAAAAATAGCTTAAGGTAAACTTTTTGTTTAAATATTGGTATTATTTACATTACTTTTACGTGAAATACATCTAATTTTTCGACGTCCATAAAATACAGTGAGTAAAATTCAAGCGATACGTATTTAACCAACACCGTTGTAAAATTTTTTTTTCCAAAATATTTCTCAAAATTTAACCAAAGGAAGTTATTTCTGTTTCGTGATTATTACGTGAAATAAACGTACCTTTGCGATCTAACCGAAATTCACAAATATTATAAAAAACATGTACTATATTCGTCATTATGATTTTATATTATTCTAATGTCAAACATGTATAAAGAAAGCACTAATATACAGTGCGTCCATAAAGTAACGCATAAATTCATTATTTCGTAAACCGGCGAATTTAAGGAAAAATCCCGAAACAGGTCGATTTTTATTTTTAATTTCCGATTTTTTGACATATATATCATACTAGTGACGTCATCCATCTGGGCGTGATGACGTAATCGATGATTTTTTTAAATGAGAATAGGGGTCATGTGATAGCTCATTTGAAAGGGTATTCAATTCTCTATTTACTAATATAAACATTAACATAAATATTTATACAGGGTGTTCAAAAAAACATTTTTTAATTAAAATATTTGAGACAAAAAGAAGAATGTATGTAGGTATGTAGGTAGGGCGGAGGATGCTCTAAAGCTGTAGAGAAAGCAAATCCTCTAGGAGAAGGAATACTCCAAAATCAAACCCTGGTCCTCCAGGTCGGGGGTTGAGGCATCGGGTTAACTCCCCGTTACTCGGAAAAATTCAAACTGTTAAAAAACCTAGCGAAACGCCTCGGAATCGATTGATTATAAAACGACGACACATGCTACGGAAAAGGATGACGAATATTGGAACTTGGAACGTACAAGGGTTTAAACAAAAAATAAATGAAGTAATACACGAAATAAATAGACTGAACCTAGACATCGCAGTGATTACCGAAACAAAACGAAAGGGTCAAGGATCAGAAAATATCGGAGAATATGATTACTTCTACAGCGGGGTACCAAAGGAGAAAAGGGCCCAACAAGGTGTAGGTATACTTATACGCAAGAAATTAAGGAGATTCATAACTGCTTGGGAAGCCATCAGCGAAAGGCTCATAAAAATGAATCTAACTATTAAAAGAAAAAAGATTACGATTATTGGAGTATACGCAGTAAACGATGATGCACTGGTGAATATTAAGGACGACTTTTTTGAAAAGCTACATTCAGAAATTGCAAATATCGGCAGATCACGAGAAATTATAATCTTGGGGGACCTAAACAGTAGAACAGGCAAGAAACAGCACAATAAAGTCATAGGCCAATATGGTGAAGAAGCTATAAATGACAATGGTACTAGGCTAATAGCCTTATGCGAACAAAATGATATGAAAATCACAAACGGATTCTTCCAACACCGAGATATCCATAAATATACATGGACACAAAATACCCGAGGGCTGAAATCAATCATAGACTATACAATCATAAGACAAAAGACTAAATTGATTGTACAGGATATGCGGGTATATAGAGGAGCCACTTGCGGCAGTGACCACCATCTATTAAAAACAAAGCTCATAATAGGAATAGATAGAGCAAGAGATTTAAAAGAAGCTGCAGCGGAAATAGAAAAATTAACAGAAAAGAAATACAACCTAAACAGCTTAGAACAAGAAAGCGTGAGGGATTTATACAGGAGTAGATTAGATAAAAAGTTAGAAACCATGCAATTTACCAGCAATGAAGAGCATTATCATTATATAAAAACATGTCTTCAGGAAGCAGCAACAGAGGCCCTCGGACTCCAAATAAAAAACCACAGAAAAACTCCGTATTGGTGGGACGAAGAAATAGAACAAGAGATTAAAAATAAAAGAGAGAAGTATAAAAAATTTCTGAACACAAGGACCGACGCCGATAAGGTAGAATACAAGAGGGTCCAAGCTAAAGTGCGAAAAATGATATGCCAAAAGAAGAATGAGGCTTGGGAGCAAAAGTGTAACATGATTAACACACATTTAGGAGGACGGAGAAGTACAGAAAGTTGGAAAGTATTAAAATCGCTACGACAGGAAAAGAAAAGAGATATAATATCAGCAATCACACCGGATCAATGGGACGAATATTTTGAAAAACTCCTAAATGAGGACAGAGCGGAATTTTTAAATAACAGTGATACCAGCAATGTAAATATCTTAGCCTCACCATTACGGGTAACAACAAAAGAAGTAGAAGAAGTATGTAAGTTTTTAAAAAATAACAAAGCACCAGGACCAGGGAACATACCAGCTGAACTAATAAAATATGGCACAACAAAATTATATGAAAACCTGGCTAAACTCTTTCAAAGATGCATCAACGGAGCGGAAATCCCAGAAGAATGGAAGACATCATGGATATCCACCATACATACAAAAGGCAGACGGTATCAATGTGACAACTACAGAGGCATCGCTGTAACGAACTCGATCAGCCGAATATACGGAAAACTGATTAAAAATAAAATCGAAAACGAATATAAAGATATAGAAGCTGAAGAACAGGCAGGATTCAGGGCAGGGAGATCAACGGTTGACCATCTGTTTTGTATTACACAGATTATTGAGAAGAAGCTGGCCGTCAACCAGGAGGTGCATCTGTTATATGTGGACTTAAGAAAAGCGTATGATAGCATCCCACAAAACAAACTATGGGAAGCATTAGAGAAAACCAATATAAGCGCAAATTTAATAACAGCGACGAAACAATTGTATACCAAAACTGCATCAAGGGTGAAAGTTGGAAGCAGGCTATCGAGAGGATTCCAAATTAGCAAAGGCCTAAAACAAGGGTGCTGCCTTTCACCGACATTATTTAAGATCTACCTCGAACAAACTCTAAAACTTTGGAAACGCAAATGCAAAAACATGGGATTACCGATCAGCAACAATACAATATACACTTTGTCATTTGCAGACGACCAACTTGTACTAGCGCAAGACTACGATGATATAGAATATATGACAAGGAAATTAATAGAGGAGTACAAAAAAGGTGGTTTGGAAATAAACATAAAGAAGACCGAATATATGTGTATCGGTGGGACACAGCAGGACCTTACACTGGGGAATGGCGAAATTATTAAACATTGCGACGCATATAAATACCTTGGTATGACCATCACACAAGAAGGAAGCGTAGACCGGACGATAGAAGAAAGAAACAACCAGGGAAGAAAAGCAATTACCCTTCTCAATAGCATCCTGTGGGACCAGTCAATATCAAACAACAACAAACATAGAATATACAATACAATTGTTAAGAGTATAATCACTTACAGCAGTGAAGTATGGCAAATAAAAGAAAGATACAAGAGAAAACTTGAAGCAACAGAAATGGATTTCTGGAGGCGCTCAGCAGGAAAATCAAGATTAGAAAGGGTAACCAACAACAGAATTAGGGAAATAATGAATGTGAAACACACAATAGTAGATGACATTAGTACCAAACAGCTTAGATGGTATGGACACGTACAAAGAATGTCCGAAGAACGACTCCCGAAACAAATCCTAACGTGGACCCCTCATGGTAGACGAAAAAGAGGAAGACCCCGCCTGAGTTGGAGAGAAGGCATAAATCGAGAAATGAGAGAAAGAGAATTGGATGAAGACCTTTGGATGGACCGAAGTGAATGGCGACTAGGCATCGGAAGACGTAGGAGAACGTTTTAAAACCGATATATATATATATATATATATATATATATATATATATATATATATATATATATATATATATATATATATATATATATATATAGAAGAATGTATGTAATTTATTTAATTTAAAATGCGTTTTACTACTGTCAGAAAACAGAAAAAAAATTATTTGACAAATAAACATTGATTTCCGCTTAAACGAAATGATCAAACTGACAAGAGGCAGGTGGGTGGCAGCTTTAACATTGAATATAAGAGAAAGACAATATTTATTTGTCAAATAAACATTTTTTTCCTGTTTTTTGACAACATTAAAACGTATTTTGAATTAGATAAATTACATACATTCTTCTTTTTGTCTCAATTATTTTAATAAATAAAATGTTTTTTTGAACACCTTGTATAAATAATTATGTTAAAGTTTATATATTTTTTTTTTTTGAGGAGGTGGTAAATATTCTAAATACCGTACCTAGCCGTGTCCACTTAAGGATGGCTAAGCGTGTGTTGGATTCAGAGAGGAAGAGTTTACCCCCATGCATTTCCCCCTAAGAAGTCCTGCCTACGGGCACCCTCTGGCTAACTGCCTACCAACTAAAGTCCACCCCCTTCTCCCCCGGTGCACACGGTACAAATTCCTTGGCGGATGTAACTTCGAGTGCAGCGGGGCAGTCTGTCAAGCCTAATACGGCTCAGATAAGTTTCCAAAAAGATAAAAGAAAAAAGAAAAGAAAACAATGTATACAACAGGCAAATAATTATCTATACGATGTCATGCTTAAAATATACACATATTTACACATACAGACATTCAAACATACATAGTACACACAAACACATATACACATATATACTTCGTCCGTAGTTTAGTCCCATCAATCCAGTACAAGTCTATCCACCTTGATCCTCTCTCGCTCTCTCAAGCGTCTCCTTTTTCTTCATAATTCCGGTTATCAGATCGACCACCAAATTAAAGTTATCTTTGCTTTGCAAAGATTTTTCCATAACGTTATCAATGGAGATTTCTCCTAACCTTGTTTCTAGAATCAATCTCTCTCTTTCAAAGAGCCTGCAGACAAATATGCAGTGTTGAGCGTCGTCTCTGATGTTGCATTCTGAACATTGGTCATCTACTGTCTTCTTGATAACATACGTATACGATCTAAAGGAACCATGGCCGGTGAGGAACTGTGTAAAATAATAATTTAATCTTATATACTTACATGCAGACCAGGCCACCACATCTGGAATGAGCCTTTTGGTCCATTGAGCCTTTTCGATTTGTGCCTCCCATTCACCTTGCCATTCTTGGTACATCTGTCTTCTTACCTCAGACTTTATGTGGGGCAAGTGGCCGTAATCATTTGCATATAATAGCATTCTTTCTTTGGCTAGGAGGTGAATGGAGAGCGTACCTGATATTGCCTGAAGGGCAATTGTCGCGGTAGTCCGGTACGCACTTGTTAGTCTCAAGAAGGGTTTTCTTTGTGATTTTTCCAGCATGTTTTTATACTTTGTCATTCTTAAAACTTCGTACCATATGGGGGCACCATAAAGAAGAGTAGAATGCACTACCTGAAGGTACATTCTTCTTTTATGACTGCTTGGTCCGCCGATATTTGGCATGATCTTTGATAATGCAGTGGTCCTTCCTTCTGCTTTCTGGACTATTTTACTAAGATGTTTGGTATATCTAAGACCTGTATCCAGGTGTATGCCCAAGTATTTCGTACAATTTGTCGGCTCTATTCTTGTACTACCTACCATGAAAGTTAGATTGGGTCGTTTTCTTGGGCCTTTTAAAATGACAATTTCTGTTTTATGTGTAGCCAATTCGAGATCTTGTTCACTCATCCAGTCATATACTTTCCTACAACTTTTATTCACTATATCTTCTAAGTCCCAGTTCGTTTCAGTCTGAATCAGTAGCGCTAGATCATCTGCATACGCAATAGCTTTGACTTTACTTCCATAGGTAATTTCCAGAACCCCGTTATACAGAACATTCCATAATGTTGGTCCCAGTACGGATCCTTGCGGTACTCCTGCTGTGGTTTGCAGGTCTTTAGGCTTCGCCACCTGGACATACCTTTCATTAAGGTAGTTCTTGATTATATTTACTAAATATTCTGACACTCTTGACTTTTCCAGAGCTTTGACGATGTGACCCCAATTGGCGGAATTAAATGCATTTTTCACATCAAACATCACGAGAACGGCCCATCTTTTTCTCGTCTCTTTGACCGTGTCAGTTATTGCCTTTACCGCATCTATTGTGGATCTGGATCTTCTAAATCCGTACTGTCTATCCGAGATACTTCTGTTTCTTTGCAGATCCTCCTCCAGACGATTCTTTATTAGATATTCATAGAATTTTCCCAAGCAATCCAACAGGCAGATTGGCCTGTATGAGTTGGCTATATCGGGGTCTTCCCCGGTTTCAAAATAAGCGTTAATCTGGCCTGTTAAATCTGGTCGGGGAACTCTTGCCTATGGAGGAGATTATTGAAAATCCTCCTGATTATTTCAGGATATTTTTCTATGATGATCTTAATCGCTTCTGGAGGTACACCATCTGGACCAGCTGCTTTACCTACTTTTATATTACTTGCTGCTACTGCTATTTCCTCCGCCGAGAAGTCGTCGGGTTGAACAGTAATGTTGACTTGGGCGAATGTTTGACGGGGCTTTGTGGGGCATACATTCTTCTTTTTGTCTCAATTATTTTAATAAATAAAATGTTTTTTTGAACACCTTGTATAAATAATTATGTTAAAGTTTATATTAGGGAATAGAGAATTAAATACCCTTTCAAATGAGCTATCACATGACCCCTATTCTCATTTAAAAAAATCATCGATTACGTCATCACGCTTAGATGGATGACGTCACTAGTATGATATATATGCCAAAGAATCGGAAATTAAAAGTAAAAATCGACCTGTTTCGGGATTTTTCCTTAAAGTCGCCGGTTTACGAAATAATGAATTTATGCGTTACTTTATGGACGCACTGTATAGGTGAATGATTTGGCACTGAAATATGTTTTTTTCCCGTCATAAATCACCGAGTTACGTATTCTTTGAAATTTGCCGTAAATTTAACGTAATTATCACGTAATTGGGCTCAAGTCTGTTTGCTGGGTAGGCATCCTGACAATGCAGATGCTTTATTGATCTGACTCCTCACTCCTCAGGTCCTTTACTAGGTCGTGGGTGCTTGATATTTCTATGCCCAGACATCTTAATTGCAAACCGACTCATTAAAACTAAAGTAGGTAATTGTTCAAAATAACCACCACCTTGTTGAAGGCAAAGTCTTGCTCTTTTTGTAATTTGTCTGACTTACTTCCTAATCTCGTCTGTGTTATTTTTCCTTTCTTGGAAGCCGTCTCGAATTCGTTCAAGAAGTTCTTTTCTACTATGTATTTCATTGTTATAAACCTTGGATTTTGAATATCCCCAAACCTTATAGTCGATAGGTTAAAAATCACATGATCGTGAAGGCCAGACATCGGATAAAATCTCTAACTAGGCGCCTGTAGTGTGGTGAAGCACCATCATGAAAGTATATTCCACCTGTATTGATATTTTCATCATCCTGCAGTACTGGTAAAATATTTTCTGAAAATTTTAAATACACTTCACCGGTTAGGGTGGGACGTAAAACATATGGTCCTATTAATTTGTTAACAAATATTCCACACGATGTTCTTCCCAAACGTGTGAGTCTATGAGATTGTATATCCCATCTTTCTTGAATTTTGCTTCATCCGTGAATAAACATCTGTTTACAATCCTTGGATTTCATTTACTTACAACCCTTGGATTTAGGGTGGTCCACCTACTTAAATCAATTCTGAGTGCCAAATATAAAATAAATATACAGTGTGGTTAAAAAGTTGTAAGTCGAGCTTTTGCAATTCACAGAATTTCAGAATTCAAATTCAAATTTTACGATAAAGAACATTTTGCCGAAAATTCAAAGTTTACCACTAAACTTAGTTCTTCATCTTCTTTTTAAGTGCAGAATCCATTTTTTAAAAATTTATTGTTCAGGGTGTTGTTTTTGGGTCGGAGTGTTTTTCCAATATTTTTTAATCCAAACCTGATTTTTTTTAATGTAAATAAATTAATTGATTGGACACCTTGAAGAGTATTCAGAGTGTATCAAATATAAAATAAATATACAGTGTGGTTAAGAAGTTGTAAGTCGTATTTCAATGTTTTCTACTTCGAGCTCTCGCAATTCGCATATTTCAGAATTCAAATTTAAAATTTTACCAGAAAAACATTTTGCCTAAAATTCAAAGTATACCACTAAATGTCGTTCTTTTTCCTTTTTAAGTTAATTATCCAAATTAAAAAAAATAATAATGTACTAGGTGTTTTTTTTGGGTCGGAGCATTTTTACAACATTTTTTAGTCCGGACCTGGGTTTTTAGAATTATAAATAAGTTAATTTATTGAACACCTTAAATAATATTCGTATGCCAAATATAAAATAAATATACAGTGTGGTTAAAAAGTCATGAAAGAAGTCATAAGAACATGGCAAAATAGACAAAACACCCAATAACTTTGTTATCGATGAAGTAAGACCCACTGAGTATTGTATTTTTGAGACCGCCTGTGTCAAAGTGTCCCCTTTCTAATGTTAACGTATGTTACTTTCCAAAATGTACCTGTACCTATATGTATAATTGACCAAACATAATCGACCTATAGAGCGAAATAACTTTTTATGCAAAATCGAACTGTTTTGAGCCAAATAGGTACCTATATTCTTTCTACCCAGATCGACCTTTGTGCAAAGTACAAAAACAAAAAAAATGTTAGGATATAAAGAGTCTAATGCTCACAATCTTTGTACACTGTACATTTTTTGTCCACAATCTCACAGTTCTCACAATCTAACATCACATTGTACACTGTATATTTCGTGTACTGATATCTGATATCTTGTTCAGTTTCTGAAGGGCCTGATGATGGCATATATATTGTAAATGCCGAAACCGGTCGCCCGCAAACTGCTATAAATAAAACATTCAAGTAAGATTGTGAGCATTAGATTCTTTATATCCTAACATTTTCATAATGTACTCCTACCAGCAACAAGTTCATCATTTACAAAAACAAACTTTCGTCTATCATAAGGTAACAGACAGGCGAAAAAAAGAATTTTAATTTTTTCTCTAATTTCTCAATAAAAATTCATTAAAAATTTAATGACCATTGAAGATTTAATAACCTTTCAATTAGTTAATGTCTGCCTTGTAACGTTTTAGCGATGCATTTAAATTAGCAGTAGCATAATTATTCATTTTGTTGTAATCATTTTGTAATCAGTTTTTAATTCCAAGCAAGTTTTCATAACAATTTTCGATATTGTCAAATATTAAGACACCTTACTCTTGAGCGAAATTCATATTTTTTATATACCTCGTATAAGATTGATAAAAGTTGTAAAGCTAGACTGAGCCTGTAAAGACACTATAGTAATCCGCAAAATCTAAAACCAAAAACCATAAAATTATCAGAACTCATTTTAGGAATCAACGAAGCTTTACGGAATTGATTGTTTTGAGAAAGGTGTGAACGATCGTAGTATTCTAAACAGTTTAGGTATTAGGCCAGGGTAATAAGACAAAAATATACCCCGTTCGTGACACTTCAGCAGCCAGGATACTGAAGCGTTTTTTCGACAAGTTAATACCTATAGGAACAAATTGTAACTATTTCCTGCGTAGGATCTAGCGGCCATTTTTATTTATAAACAATTAACTGTCAAAAAATGGCATTTTCCCTTTTTTCAAATCAATGGAAAACACTGAAACTTATGATTTTTTTAGTACAAATATCTTTGAGATTATGGAAAAAGCTTTAAAATGACATATTACAAAGTTTGATATACTTATTTATTGTTAATATAATTGCGAAAAAAGCTCGGAATTGCAAAAAAAAATATTTTCGCAATAACTGTTGTAAAAATTAGTGTACAGGTTTGAAATTTTTGTCAAGTGGGGGTTCTTTGGTGTTTAATACGTGATAAAAATTTCAAGCGATTCATTGAATTCTTTAAATTTTATTCGAATTTTTTATCTCAGAGAGCATTTTTTTGTAATAACATAAGTCAGAAAAAAATGACTTAGAACCATTCTACAGGTGTCAAATGGAAGAGCATGAGCTATATTTTCAACTTGGTTTAAAGAAAGCGAATAAAAAATGCATTTATTAGTAGTAAATAATTATGCAAAAGTATCGTAAATCTTTCTTTATAAACTTTTTGAATAACTTTTTCCAAAAAAATTAACTTTTTTACCCTGTTTTAAGTGCACAACTACCAAGTAATGTTATTTATATCATAATTGATAAAAAATTGTAATAAATATATATAATTTCTTATATAACAAAATAAAAAGTTTTTTTTATGGCATAGACTTGGGTGTCATTTAGCCAGTCACAACTAAAAAATAAAAAGTTTATAAGAAAAGATTTACGATACTTTTGCATAATTATTTATTACTAATAAATGCATTTCTTATTCGCTTTTTTTAAACCAAGTTGAAAATATAGCTCATGCTCTTTCATTTGACACCTGTGGAATGGTTCTAACGTAATTTTTTTCTGATTTATGTTATTGCAAAAAAATGCTCTCTGGGATAAACAATTTGAATAAAATTTAAACAATTGAATGAATCGCTTTGAAATTTTTATCACATATTAAGCACCAAAGAACCCCCATTAGACAAAAATTTCAAACCTGTACACTAATTTTTACAACAGTTATTGCGAAATTTTTTTTTGCAATTTCGAGCTTTTTTCGCAATTATATTAACAATAAATGAGCATATCAAACTTTGTAATATGCCATTTTAAAGCTTTTTCCATAATATCAAAGATATTTGTACTATAAAAACCATAAGTTTCACTGTTTTCCATTGATTTGAAAAAAAAAGGGAAAAATGCCATTTTTTGACACTAAATTGTTTATAAATAAAAATGTCCGCCAGATCTTACGCAGGAAATAGTTACAATTTGCTCTTATAGGTATCACCTGTCGAAAAAACGTTCCAGTACCCTGGCTGCTCGAGTGTCATGGAAAAATCCTTATTACCCTGGACTATATATATATATATATATATATATATATATATATATATATATATATACATATATATATAAATATATATATATATATATATATATATATATATATATATATATATAAATATATATATATACTCATTAACCGATAATACGAAGCCAAAAGTTCCATATTGCCCTATTAATATGAAGCCCGCATCGACAATACGAGGCCCGACTCCGGGCTTCCTAAAGATTAACGTGTATATGTTTGAGCCTAAACTGTACGCTGCACAACGCTATCAATAACACATTTTTTTTTTGGGCTTCGAATTGTCAGGGAGTATCTCCAAACATACGCCATTTAGTTCATCGATTTGATGGGTAGGGGGCGTCTCGAACATTAGGTGTATATTTATATACACATTTAATATATTTACAGCGTATTCGAAGCCCGAGTTGATTCACATACAGTACGAGTCCCGTTGAATTGGCAACATTGCTTCAAAGTATTGGCGATTGTTTTTAATACTCGAGACACCTTGTGCGGATTTAATGAGCCAGCTTTCTAAATTGTAATGGTGTTTTTTATAGAAGTATATCAAAAATATATACCGGGTGCTGCATCTCATTACGCACCATAGGAATTACAATGCAAAAATAAAGAAATACATATTCCTGCTTCCCTAATTGTTTTAGCTAAAAGTCCATAAGACTTTTTTTGTAGCAAATTACTTTTTATATCAGATGGCATTCTCAAAAAACGAATTATTTTCGTCGTGGAGTGAAAATTGTCGAAAATATCTTCCCCTTTCCATCACCTATTTGAGTTATTAAGGAACAATCAACACCTTTTTTTAAAAATTTCAAAGATCTGTCATATTTGTTGGCACAAGATTATCGTCAATTTATCACACTAAAATAACGGCAAAATGATTTATTTATTTTAAATGATTTAATACTATAATAATACTAATACTTAATACACTAATCATAAAATTTAACATACAACACAGTTTTAATATTTAATTAAAGCAAGTGCTCGAATATTCCACCATTTTGAACTAAACAATACCTTAATCTATTGTAAAATTCTCTACGAACGTTAGCCAATATTCGAGGAGAAGTTTTTCTACATTCTTCGCATATACTATTTTTAAGTTCTTCTAGTGAATTTAACTTTTTTTCGGAATAAATCCTGGTTTTCAAATGCCCCCAAAAAAAATCGTTTGGGGCAAGATCTCCAGACCTAGGGGGCCTCTTAATTTGGCAATTTGGTCCAATAATACAATCATTAAAACAATTGTTGAGAAATTCTTTTACAGTCTGGCTATTATGGGCAGGACATCCGTCCATTTGGAACCACACCTCGTGGTCTTCTCGGACAACCTCTGCCAAAGCAGGCAAAATGTCTTTATCTAATAACATTATAAAACGTTCTGCAGTTAGATTTTCCTCGTAGAAAAAGGGCCCAATTAAGTGATGACCTATTATTCCCAACCAGACTTTGTCTTCTTCGGGTACTGGGTGCGTGTTTCTAGAAAAAGCTGCGGTTTTTCAGTAGCCCATATCCTACAATTTTGTATATTGGGTTCATTGTTCAGAGTGAAAGTACATTCGTCCGTAAAACAGATATTTTTTAACTACGAAAGAAAACCTTCAGCAAGAGAGCGGCCAACAATATGTGCCATTTGCTTCAAAGACGTTATTACTCATTTTACCAGACACCTTTTCAGGCACCATCCAGATAATAAGAAAGTTCAGTTAATCAAATCCCTAAAGCCCAAAAGTAAGAAACGTATGGAACTTGTAGCTGCTTTAAGAAAACAAGGATATTTTATTCTACAAACAGAAAAAAATATTACACGCCCTGTTAAATCTTCAAAAAAACTAGATCCAAAATACTTTGTTTGTAGTCATTGTCTGGGACATTACACTAAAGAGTTTTTAAGCAAACACGTTAAAAGCTGTAAAAATAGGTCATCGTCAAACTCAAAGAATTGTTTATCTGCTTCACAAACTTTTATGGCGATGGTTAATGTGAAAAACTCAACTTTTTTACAAAATGCTTGAATTAAAGACGAAGTATTCAGTATCATGCGTCCTGATGACAAAAGTGAAGCAGTAAAGAATGACACCCTAATCTGTATGTACGGCGAAACTCTTCTCTCAAAACATAAAAGAAAACAAATAATTAATGTTATTTCGAATAAAATGAGAGAGTTGGGCCGTTTACTTATTACATTAAAAAAATCATATGATATTAAAAATTTATTTGATGCCTTGAAACCAGAACTATTTAATTACCTAATACTTGCTACCAAAGAAATAAGTGGTTATAGTGTAGAGAGTAAAAGCTTCAAATCACCATCACTAGCGTTGCATATGGGATCCAACTTAAAAACGGTTTGTGATGTAGCATACAAACTAGTTCTAGAAAAAAAAAACGTCTTCCTGGTATAGAATGGATCGATCAGAAAATTAAAAAAATCGAAATTAAAGATCTAAGAAAGTTAATTGAGGGTCACTGGTGTAACGAACTGTCTAGTTTAGCTTTGAAAACCCTTAAAGAGAAACACTGGGAAAAGCCTTTGCAATTGCCACTAGCAAGTGATACAGGGTGTTTCATTGGGAAACGGAAATACTTTAATTGTAAATAGAGGTCACCGAGGCGGTTCTAGGTATACTACATTTTTTGCCCTACCGGCTTTTATAACCGAGTTACAGGGTGTTTTATCGATTTTGCCAATTTCTTTCCTAAGTAATAACTTTGGAACCACCCTGTATATTTTTTTGATATTTGGTACACATGTGTATCATCCAAAACCCAAACGACCGACAAACTAATCACAAGAAAAATCCAGGTCCGGATTAACAAAAAATTATAAAGTAATTGTGACCTTAAAACAACACCCTGTATATTGAAATTCTGAAAATCTGTTTGCATATTTGAAAAGAGCACAAAAAACTAAATCTAATTGTTCGCTTCCATTTTTCGGTCAGACAATTTTATGACTTTAATTTTAAAATTATATTGAATTTTTTAAGAACTCTGACATTAAAATGAAGGTATTGTTAACTTTTAATTATAAATTATTAAAGCTATTGAATAAATACTCATTTTAAAATTAATCAATACTTATTTACCACATTGGAACGACCCTATTAATCACAAGAAAAATCCAGGTCCGGATTAACAAAAAAAAAAAAGTAAAGTAATTGTGATCTTGAAACAACACCCTGTATATTGAAATTTTCAAAATTTGTTTGCACATTTGAAAAGACCACAAAAATCTGAGTTTATCGGTTTGCTTAAATTTTTCGTGAAGGAAATTTAATGACTTTAATTTTGAAATTAAATATATTGATAATTTTAAGAACACTGAAATTAAAAAGCAGATTTTTAAAGCACTTTTAACAATAAATTATTAAAGTTATTAAATAAATACCCATTTTAAAAATATTCAATAAGTATTTACGACATTCGAATGACCCACTTACAAATCACAACAAAAATCCAGGTCCGGATTAACAAAACAATATAAAGTAATTGTAACCTTGAAACAACACCCTGTATATTGAAATTTTCAAAATCCGTTTGCACATAGGTATGAAAAGAGCACAAAAAACTACGTTTAATCGTTAGCTTCAATTTTTTGGCCAGACAATTTAATGAATTTAATTTTGAAATTATGTCGAAATTTTTAAGAACTCTGGGAACTCATAATAAAAACTTCGATATAATTTCAAAAGTAATGTCATTAAATTGTCTGCACAAAAAATTAAAGCGGGACATTAAACTTAGTTTTTCGTGCTCTCTTCAGGTGTGCAAACGTATTTTAAAAATTTCAATATACAGGGTGTTTTTTCAAGGTCAGAATTACTTTGTATTTTGTTGTTAATACGGCCCTGGATTTTTCTGTGATTAGTAAGTAAGTCCTTCTAATGCTGTAAATAATAACTGATTATTTTTAAAATTAGTATTTATTCATTAACTTGAATGATTTATTAATAAAAGTGCTTTAAAAACCTGCTTATTAATTTCAGGGTTCTTGAAAATTTTAATATTTTTAATTTCAAAATTAAAGTTAATAAATATTTGCACAAAAAATCAAAGTGAATCTATAAACTCGGATTTTTGTGGTCCTTTCAAATGTGCAAACAATTTTTAAAAATGTCAATATACAGGGCGTTGTTTCAAGGTCAAAATTACTTTATGTTTTTTTGTTAATCCGGACCTGGATTTTTCTTGTGATTAATAATTGGGTCTTTCCAATGTGGTAAATAAATATTGATTCATTTTAAAATGAGTATTTATTCAATGAATTTAATAATTTATAATTAAAAGTTAATAATACCTGCTTCTTAATGTGGAGTTCTTAAAAAAATTCAATATAATTTCAAAATTAAAACCAAAAAATTGTCTGGCCGAAACATCGAAGCGAACTATTAGACTTAGTTTTTTGTGCTCCTTTCAAATATGCAAACAGATTTTTAAAATTTCAATATACAGGGTGTTGTTTTAAGGTCACAATAATTTTATAATTTTTTGTTAATACGGACCTGGATTTTTCTTGTGGTTAGTATGTCGGTCGTTTGGGTTTTATATTAGAGATATGTGTACCAAATATTAAAAAAATATACAGGGTGGTTCTAAAATTATGGCTTAGGAAAGAAATGAGCAAAATCGATAAAACACCCTGTAACTCGGATATAAAAGTCGTTAGGGCAAAAAATTTAGTATACCTAGAACCGCCTTGGTGACCTCTATTCATCATTAAAGTATTTCCGTTTCCCAATGAAACACCCTGTATAAAGCTTTTTAATGACTACTTAAATGCGCTATCAGCTGAATTGTTTAAACTACTTCAGGAAAATACCAATATTAGAAGTAATTATAAAAAATTGACAGAATGTATTTTGGCTAAGACGGTGATTTTTAACCGTAAAAGAGTAGGGGACGTGCAGTATTTAACAGTAGAAACCTACGGGAGGAACTACGATACACTTAATCAAGAAAGTTTTACAGAGGCACTCACTTAAGTTGAAAAGATTATATATAAAAATCATAGGCGTTTTGTAACTGGAGGTAAAGGCTCAAAACCTGTTCCAATTTTATTTTCATTCCAGACGCAAAAATACATTAGCCTTTTACTAAAAGTCAGACAAGAAACCAATGTTGTACCAGAAAACAATCCATATCTTTTTGCAAATCCTGATTCCGAAGATCGCTGGATGTCTGGCGCAAACACAATTAGAAAGATAGCTATTAATTGTGGAGCCAAACATCCAGAACTATTGACATCAACTAGATTTAGGAAACAAATTGCCACGACTCTGCAATTATTAGCCCTCGATGATGACGAAATGGAACAAATCGCCACTTTTATGGGACATACAAAGAAGACACATACCGAGTTTAACAGGTAATGTCAACTTTAAGAGTATGCATGCACTGTTAATTTTGGTTAGGATTTTTTTAAACTTTTTATGCTTGATATGATATATCATACATAATGTAATAGAATTAGCAACAATGGTTAAGTTTCGAAAAGTTTACTTTAAAGGTATCTCGTACACAAAATATTTCAAAAAGCTTTCTTTGAAAAATAGTTAAAACCGGGTTTTAATTGTTCCTTGTCCGAACTTAGCAAAACGCGTGTTGAGTCTAAATTTGTTTAATGAATAAACATTTCTTTTTAAAATTTACCAGCATATTTTCTTTCAGCCTTTCCGATATATTTGAATGCGATATATGAAAAATCGTTATTTCCCCTTTAATATTCGAAAATCGTTGTTAGAATGTATGCTTCATAAATCCGTATTTAAAATAAATTATTGTTCTATTAGACTCTCACTGTTTCCGATAAGGTAAATTCGATGGATACCTAAACCATGTATCTACATAGACATTTAAATCGTTTTAAAATTAATAAAATACTTTTAGACTACCGCAAGATATCTACCAGACTGCTAAAGTAGCCAAGATTCTTTTACTTATGGAAAAAGGCAAGGGAAATCGGTACCGAGGAAAAAAATTAAGTGAAATCAATATAGATGATAACGAATACTATAGCTCTGAATACGAAGGCGATGAAGAACCGATTATGCAGAAGGTGCTAAAGCGGGTTACAAGGGGAAAAAACCTGAAGACGAATTAGATACTGGAGATTCTGACAGATATGTGCATCAGTCAACGGAACGTGATCAACATAATGAAAACACATTATCAAGAAATTATTTTAAAAAGGCGACTAAGCCGTTTCACGAATCTAACGAAGCAAATAGTGAAGAACCACCAACAAAAAAAACTAAAGGTATGAATAAGTAAAAGTGTCTACGATCATCACAAAACAAAATTTTTTGATATTCCGCCATATTTTGTTTAAAGTTACGTTATCAATGAATAAATATAAAAGTAAAAAGATAAAAGAAAGAAAAAACGGGAATACCTGAGATTTTTCCCTACTTTTGTTTTTTCAAAATTACCACCGTTATTACCAGGTTAACATAGAAAATATTTTTGGCGGTTAGAAATTTTAATATTAAAATAAAACTTTAAATGAATATAGGTCATAACTTTTTAAACGACCACTTTACTTTTCTGCACTTAAAATTTGGATTATTCCTGTGGATCCGTCCCTGGAAAAAATATGAAATAATAATATTAGATATTAAAATATTTAGTTAAAATATATTCATACGTGATTTTTTTTGTATTTTTTTAACGTTTTGACGTTTTTAGAATCATCCACGAAATCCATCCAGAGATTCAGAGCCAAATGGTCAGATAATGAAAAACAAGTTTTACTTCAGTACTTTGAAAAACATATTGAAACAAAAATTACCCCTCGGAAACATGAATGTGACGAACTACTGAAACTACATCCACACGTGTTCGAAAATAAGGACTGGGTCCGAATAAAAACATATGTGTATAATACATTCCGTGAAAGGAAGTGATTACTTATTTTTATTTTTACTGAACCACATAGATTATTTTTAGTTCCAATAAATTACTTTTAAATAATATATATTTTATTTTCAAAAATGTTTAAACCTAAACAAATCCGATTTTTGTACGAAAAGATCATTTTTAAATATGATCAGGTACGCAATATAAAATAGTGAAAGTTGAGAAATCTGACAACCCTGTCGGGCTTCATATAGTCTGGTAAATATAAACATTTTATACAATTGGCTTCGTATTGCCTTCAAATGTTTGGGCTTCGAAAGACCTAAACCATATATCTACTATTTGTGTATTAAAATAACTTACCCCTCAAAGGTTGCCTTTACTAACTTTAGAATTTCCTATATAACTACATAAAATACACTCCTCTATCGGGCGTATTAAGGGTGGGCTTCCGGTTGTCTGACTAATATAGTGGGCTTGGTATTAATAGAGTAATGTGTATATATATATATATATATATATCTATATATATATATATATATATATATATATACTCATTAACCGATAATACGAAGCCAAAAGTTCCATATTGCCCTATTAATATGAAGCCCGCATCGACAATACGAGGCCCGACTCCGGGCTTCCTAAAGATTAACGTGTATATGTTTGAGCCTAAACTGTACGCTGCACAACGCTATCAATAACACATTTTTTTTTTGGGCTTCGAATTGTCAGGGAGTATCTCCAAACATACGCCATTTAGTTCATCGATTTGATGGGTAGGGGGCGTCTCGAACATTAGGTGTATATTTATATACACATTTAATATATTTACAGCGTATTCGAAGCCCGAGTTGATTCACATACAGTACGAGTCCCGTTGAATTGGCAACATTGCTTCAAAGTATTGGCGATTGTTTTTAATACTCGAGACACCTTGTGCGGATTTAATGAGCCAGCTTTCTAAATTGTAATGGTGTTTTTTATAGAAGTATATCAAAAATATATACCGGGTGCTGCATCTCATTACGCACCATAGGAATTACAATGCAAAAATAAAGAAATACATATTCCTGCTTCCCTAATTGTTTTAGCTAAAAGTCCATAAGACTTTTTTTGTAGCAAATTACTTTTTATATCAGATGGCATTCTCAAAAAACGAATTATTTTCGTCGTGGAGTGAAAATTGTCGAAAATATCTTCCCCTTTCCATCACCTATTTGAGTTATTAAGGAACAATCAACACCTTTTTTTAAAAATTTCAAAGATCTGTCATATTTGTTGGCACAAGATTATCGTCAATTTATCACACTAAAATAACGGCAAAATGATTTATTTATTTTAAATGATTTAATACTATAATAATACTAATACTTAATACACTAATCATAAAATTTAACATACAACACAGTTTTAATATTTAATTAAAGCAAGTGCTCGAATATTCCACCATTTTGAACTAAACAATACCTTAATCTATTGTAAAATTCTCTACGAACGTTAGCCAATATTCGAGGAGAAGTTTTTCTACATTCTTCGCATATACTATTTTTAAGTTCTTCTAGTGAATTTAACTTTTTTTCGGAATAAATCCTGGTTTTCAAATGCCCCCAAAAAAAATCGTTTGGGGCAAGATCTCCAGACCTAGGGGGCCTCTTAATTTGGCAATTTGGTCCAATAATACAATCATTAAAACAATTGTTGAGAAATTCTTTTACAGTCTGGCTATTATGGGCAGGACATCCGTCCATTTGGAACCACACCTCGTGGTCTTCTCGGACAACCTCTGCCAAAGCAGGCAAAATGTCTTTATCTAATAACATTATAAAACGTTCTGCAGTTAGATTTTCCTCGTAGAAAAAGGGCCCAATTAAGTGATGACCTATTATTCCCAACCAGACTTTGTCTTCTTCGGGTACTGGGTGCGTGTTTCTAGAAAAAGCTGCGGTTTTTCAGTAGCCCATATCCTACAATTTTGTATATTGGGTTCATTGTTCAGAGTGAAAGTACATTCGTCCGTAAAACAGATATTTTTTAACTACGAAAGAAAACCTTCAGCAAGAGAGCGGCCAACAATATGTGCCATTTGCTTCAAAGACGTTATTACTCATTTTACCAGACACCTTTTCAGGCACCATCCAGATAATAAGAAAGTTCAGTTAATCAAATCCCTAAAGCCCAAAAGTAAGAAACGTATGGAACTTGTAGCTGCTTTAAGAAAACAAGGATATTTTATTCTACAAACAGAAAAAAATATTACACGCCCTGTTAAATCTTCAAAAAAACTAGATCCAAAATACTTTGTTTGTAGTCATTGTCTGGGACATTACACTAAAGAGTTTTTAAGCAAACACGTTAAAAGCTGTAAAAATAGGTCATCGTCAAACTCAAAGAATTGTTTATCTGCTTCACAAACTTTTATGGCGATGGTTAATGTGAAAAACTCAACTTTTTTACAAAATGCTTGAATTAAAGACGAAGTATTCAGTATCATGCGTCCTGATGACAAAAGTGAAGCAGTAAAGAATGACACCCTAATCTGTATGTACGGCGAAACTCTTCTCTCAAAACATAAAAGAAAACAAATAATTAATGTTATTTCGAATAAAATGAGAGAGTTGGGCCGTTTACTTATTACATTAAAAAAATCATATGATATTAAAAATTTATTTGATGCCTTGAAACCAGAACTATTTAATTACCTAATACTTGCTACCAAAGAAATAAGTGGTTATAGTGTAGAGAGTAAAAGCTTCAAATCACCATCACTAGCGTTGCATATGGGATCCAACTTAAAAACGGTTTGTGATGTAGCATACAAACTAGTTCTAGAAAAAAAAAACGTCTTCCTGGTATAGAATGGATCGATCAGAAAATTAAAAAAATCGAAATTAAAGATCTAAGAAAGTTAATTGAGGGTCACTGGTGTAACGAACTGTCTAGTTTAGCTTTGAAAACCCTTAAAGAGAAACACTGGGAAAAGCCTTTGCAATTGCCACTAGCAAGTGATACAGGGTGTTTCATTGGGAAACGGAAATACTTTAATTGTAAATAGAGGTCACCGAGGCGGTTCTAGGTATACTACATTTTTTGCCCTACCGGCTTTTATAACCGAGTTACAGGGTGTTTTATCGATTTTGCCAATTTCTTTCCTAAGTAATAACTTTGGAACCACCCTGTATATTTTTTTGATATTTGGTACACATGTGTATCATCCAAAACCCAAACGACCGACAAACTAATCACAAGAAAAATCCAGGTCCGGATTAACAAAAAATTATAAAGTAATTGTGACCTTAAAACAACACCCTGTATATTGAAATTCTGAAAATCTGTTTGCATATTTGAAAAGAGCACAAAAAACTAAATCTAATTGTTCGCTTCCATTTTTCGGTCAGACAATTTTATGACTTTAATTTTAAAATTATATTGAATTTTTTAAGAACTCTGACATTAAAATGAAGGTATTGTTAACTTTTAATTATAAATTATTAAAGCTATTGAATAAATACTCATTTTAAAATTAATCAATACTTATTTACCACATTGGAACGACCCTATTAATCACAAGAAAAATCCAGGTCCGGATTAACAAAAAAAAAAAAGTAAAGTAATTGTGATCTTGAAACAACACCCTGTATATTGAAATTTTCAAAATTTGTTTGCACATTTGAAAAGACCACAAAAATCTGAGTTTATCGGTTTGCTTAAATTTTTCGTGAAGGAAATTTAATGACTTTAATTTTGAAATTAAATATATTGATAATTTTAAGAACACTGAAATTAAAAAGCAGATTTTTAAAGCACTTTTAACAATAAATTATTAAAGTTATTAAATAAATACCCATTTTAAAAATATTCAATAAGTATTTACGACATTCGAATGACCCACTTACAAATCACAACAAAAATCCAGGTCCGGATTAACAAAACAATATAAAGTAATTGTAACCTTGAAACAACACCCTGTATATTGAAATTTTCAAAATCCGTTTGCACATAGGTATGAAAAGAGCACAAAAAACTACGTTTAATCGTTAGCTTCAATTTTTTGGCCAGACAATTTAATGAATTTAATTTTGAAATTATGTCGAAATTTTTAAGAACTCTGGGAACTCATAATAAAAACTTCGATATAATTTCAAAAGTAATGTCATTAAATTGTCTGCACAAAAAATTAAAGCGGGACATTAAACTTAGTTTTTCGTGCTCTCTTCAGGTGTGCAAACGTATTTTAAAAATTTCAATATACAGGGTGTTTTTTCAAGGTCAGAATTACTTTGTATTTTGTTGTTAATACGGCCCTGGATTTTTCTGTGATTAGTAAGTAAGTCCTTCTAATGCTGTAAATAATAACTGATTATTTTTAAAATTAGTATTTATTCATTAACTTGAATGATTTATTAATAAAAGTGCTTTAAAAACCTGCTTATTAATTTCAGGGTTCTTGAAAATTTTAATATTTTTAATTTCAAAATTAAAGTTAATAAATATTTGCACAAAAAATCAAAGTGAATCTATAAACTCGGATTTTTGTGGTCCTTTCAAATGTGCAAACAATTTTTAAAAATGTCAATATACAGGGCGTTGTTTCAAGGTCAAAATTACTTTATGTTTTTTTGTTAATCCGGACCTGGATTTTTCTTGTGATTAATAATTGGGTCTTTCCAATGTGGTAAATAAATATTGATTCATTTTAAAATGAGTATTTATTCAATGAATTTAATAATTTATAATTAAAAGTTAATAATACCTGCTTCTTAATGTGGAGTTCTTAAAAAAATTCAATATAATTTCAAAATTAAAACCAAAAAATTGTCTGGCCGAAACATCGAAGCGAACTATTAGACTTAGTTTTTTGTGCTCCTTTCAAATATGCAAACAGATTTTTAAAATTTCAATATACAGGGTGTTGTTTTAAGGTCACAATAATTTTATAATTTTTTGTTAATACGGACCTGGATTTTTCTTGTGGTTAGTATGTCGGTCGTTTGGGTTTTATATTAGAGATATGTGTACCAAATATTAAAAAAATATACAGGGTGGTTCTAAAATTATGGCTTAGGAAAGAAATGAGCAAAATCGATAAAACACCCTGTAACTCGGATATAAAAGTCGTTAGGGCAAAAAATTTAGTATACCTAGAACCGCCTTGGTGACCTCTATTCATCATTAAAGTATTTCCGTTTCCCAATGAAACACCCTGTATAAAGCTTTTTAATGACTACTTAAATGCGCTATCAGCTGAATTGTTTAAACTACTTCAGGAAAATACCAATATTAGAAGTAATTATAAAAAATTGACAGAATGTATTTTGGCTAAGACGGTGATTTTTAACCGTAAAAGAGTAGGGGACGTGCAGTATTTAACAGTAGAAACCTACGGGAGGAACTACGATACACTTAATCAAGAAAGTTTTACAGAGGCACTCACTTAAGTTGAAAAGATTATATATAAAAATCATAGGCGTTTTGTAACTGGAGGTAAAGGCTCAAAACCTGTTCCAATTTTATTTTCATTCCAGACGCAAAAATACATTAGCCTTTTACTAAAAGTCAGACAAGAAACCAATGTTGTACCAGAAAACAATCCATATCTTTTTGCAAATCCTGATTCCGAAGATCGCTGGATGTCTGGCGCAAACACAATTAGAAAGATAGCTATTAATTGTGGAGCCAAACATCCAGAACTATTGACATCAACTAGATTTAGGAAACAAATTGCCACGACTCTGCAATTATTAGCCCTCGATGATGACGAAATGGAACAAATCGCCACTTTTATGGGACATACAAAGAAGACACATACCGAGTTTAACAGGTAATGTCAACTTTAAGAGTATGCATGCACTGTTAATTTTGGTTAGGATTTTTTTAAACTTTTTATGCTTGATATGATATATCATACATAATGTAATAGAATTAGCAACAATGGTTAAGTTTCGAAAAGTTTACTTTAAAGGTATCTCGTACACAAAATATTTCAAAAAGCTTTCTTTGAAAAATAGTTAAAACCGGGTTTTAATTGTTCCTTGTCCGAACTTAGCAAAACGCGTGTTGAGTCTAAATTTGTTTAATGAATAAACATTTCTTTTTAAAATTTACCAGCATATTTTCTTTCAGCCTTTCCGATATATTTGAATGCGATATATGAAAAATCGTTATTTCCCCTTTAATATTCGAAAATCGTTGTTAGAATGTATGCTTCATAAATCCGTATTTAAAATAAATTATTGTTCTATTAGACTCTCACTGTTTCCGATAAGGTAAATTCGATGGATACCTAAACCATGTATCTACATAGACATTTAAATCGTTTTAAAATTAATAAAATACTTTTAGACTACCGCAAGATATCTACCAGACTGCTAAAGTAGCCAAGATTCTTTTACTTATGGAAAAAGGCAAGGGAAATCGGTACCGAGGAAAAAAATTAAGTGAAATCAATATAGATGATAACGAATACTATAGCTCTGAATACGAAGGCGATGAAGAACCGATTATGCAGAAGGTGCTAAAGCGGGTTACAAGGGGAAAAAACCTGAAGACGAATTAGATACTGGAGATTCTGACAGATATGTGCATCAGTCAACGGAACGTGATCAACATAATGAAAACACATTATCAAGAAATTATTTTAAAAAGGCGACTAAGCCGTTTCACGAATCTAACGAAGCAAATAGTGAAGAACCACCAACAAAAAAAACTAAAGGTATGAATAAGTAAAAGTGTCTACGATCATCACAAAACAAAATTTTTTGATATTCCGCCATATTTTGTTTAAAGTTACGTTATCAATGAATAAATATAAAAGTAAAAAGATAAAAGAAAGAAAAAACGGGAATACCTGAGATTTTTCCCTACTTTTGTTTTTTCAAAATTACCACCGTTATTACCAGGTTAACATAGAAAATATTTTTGGCGGTTAGAAATTTTAATATTAAAATAAAACTTTAAATGAATATAGGTCATAACTTTTTAAACGACCACTTTACTTTTCTGCACTTAAAATTTGGATTATTCCTGTGGATCCGTCCCTGGAAAAAATATGAAATAATAATATTAGATATTAAAATATTTAGTTAAAATATATTCATACGTGATTTTTTTTGTATTTTTTTAACGTTTTGACGTTTTTAGAATCATCCACGAAATCCATCCAGAGATTCAGAGCCAAATGGTCAGATAATGAAAAACAAGTTTTACTTCAGTACTTTGAAAAACATATTGAAACAAAAATTACCCCTCGGAAACATGAATGTGACGAACTACTGAAACTACATCCACACGTGTTCGAAAATAAGGACTGGGTCCGAATAAAAACATATGTGTATAATACATTCCGTGAAAGGAAGTGATTACTTATTTTTATTTTTACTGAACCACATAGATTATTTTTAGTTCCAATAAATTACTTTTAAATAATATATATTTTATTTTCAAAAATGTTTAAACCTAAACAAATCCGATTTTTGTACGAAAAGATCATTTTTAAATATGATCAGGTACGCAATATAAAATAGTGAAAGTTGAGAAATCTGACAACCCTGTCGGGCTTCATATAGTCTGGTAAATATAAACATTTTATACAATTGGCTTCGTATTGCCTTCAAATGTTTGGGCTTCGAAAGACCTAAACCATATATCTACTATTTGTGTATTAAAATAACTTACCCCTCAAAGGTTGCCTTTACTAACTTTAGAATTTCCTATATAACTACATAAAATACACTCCTCTATCGGGCGTATTAAGGGTGGGCTTCCGGTTGTCTGACTAATATAGTGGGCTTGGTATTAATAGAGTAATGTGTATATATATATATATATATATATATATATATATATATATATATTTATTATAATTTTTATAACGATCGTAGTATTCTAAATAGTTTAGGTATATCCTTATGTGTTACACTGGCCACCTCCTTACAGTGAAGTGTATTTCTTAATAACGATGCAAAAATATCTCGTCTGTTCGGATTGTTACATTGCTGGAAAATGACAATTGGATGTTGGTCGTTCTACTGTGCAAAGAACTTACCAACGATTTCTTGAGACAGGATCTCATAAACTGCGATCCGGTTCGAGTTCCAAAAGGAAGACAAAGTCAGGGATCACATTCTCTCTATTGCTGCATTGAGAAACCGGATGCAAACTGCTAGAATACTTTAAAGCCATATTCAGTAAGCCCAAGGATCAGTAATCAGCGTTTCTTTCTACTGTTCGACGAAGGTTGAGAACAGTATTTGAAGCTTACAGTGCAGAAACGGTGCCATTACTTACTGCTGCTCACAAGAGATACAGACTGGCATTTGCTCGTGAATACGTCAGTTGAACGTAGACAATTGAAAAAAGTATTATTTACGGTTGAGTTTAGTTTATAATATCAATTTATAATACCTAAATATGGTCGAAATATTGTCTACAGAAGGGCTAGAGAACGTTATGCTACCTGCACTCGGTCAGACCGGGTTGCATTTGGTGGCGGCTCAGTAATGCTTTCCGCAGGAATTTCTTTTTAGGCACACATGGATCTGGTCTTGATTTTTTTTTCTGTGAATTTGATGGCTTTGACCGAGCCAATTAGCCAGACATTTTGTTATTTTAAAAACAAACAAATTTGTTTTTTTCAATCAGAGGAATTTTTTCTGTATTTCTAACTCTAAATACATAACAAACTAATATATTACATTAATTATTATCTAAATAATACACTGTTTTTGTTGTAAATATTTTTTTTTGTAAATTTTTATTTTTTTGTATTTTTTTTATAATGTTTAATTTGTTTTTTTTATTATTTTTTATTATTATTTTTTTATTATTATTTTTTATTGTTTTTTTTTACTACGCTAAGACATAAACCCGATTCAACATATCGGAGGTTTACATATTCGTACTATCTAGTTTTTTTCGTTTTTTTGCTTTTTTTTTTCTTGTTTTTGCTTTTTTTCTTTTCCTTTTCTCTTTTTTTCCTTGTTCTTTTCTTTTTTCAATTATAATATACAATAATTACTTAAATCTACAGGGTTTAAAAAAAAACAACAACAAAACAAACATGTTTGTTTTGTTTTAACAAACATGCCGGCTTTGTTTTAACAAAATTTCTTAAATACAGGGTAAATTTTATTGCTACAATTTATATTTACAGTTTTTGATATGTTTGTAAATTGTTTTTAACGTATTAATATCTTCAGAAAATATCAAATTGTTCAGGTAGACGGGAAGTGGAATTTTTAATATATTAAGATTATCATAAAATTTATTTATATTTACTGATCGATGTGAACATTCGAGGAGAATATGTAGTAGATCACCTTCTTTTCCACACTCACAGTTAGGTGACTCTGTGAGACCCAAACTGTACATATGAAGGGGGGTAAGAGCATGATTACTTCTCAATCTATTTATAACTCTTATGAAATGGCGGTTTGATACAGAATGAAACCATCTTTTAATGGGAATTTCAGGCTGCATTTGTTTGTAATTACTACCAGTTCTCGTGTTTCGATAATGCCTTTGCCAATTTTATTTTTGGTGTCGTCTACTAATAATATCAATATCCGAAATGGGTAGTAAGTTCATGGGAAGTTCTTCGCTTATTTCTAGGGAGGATTTGGCTAGCCTGTCTACTCTTTCGTTACCCCTTATTTCCTGCGTGTCCCTTTATCCATGATATAATGATGTTTTTTCCTAAATTTACAATTTTGTTATAAAGAGTTATAATTTCCAGTTCTATATGATTGAGTTGTTGGGACTTATGTACGTTAGTTAGTCTATCAACGACACTCTTACTGTCTGTAAATATTATGCAGCTATAGGGTTCGTTACTAAATATGTGTCTTAAAGCAAAAAGTATCGCTATCATTTCAGCGGTGTATATCGATGATTCACAAGGCAATTTGAATAATTTTTTAAATCCACTTTGAATATTGATTATTGCACATCCTACTTTGTTTTGTACTTTGGATCCATCTGTATAGTAAAACTGATAATGTGGCCATTTATGAAGTATAAATGATTGAAAAATGGCTGGATTTAAATTAATATCCATAAAAAAAGTATTAATTTGTTTTGAGAAAAATTCTTCTAATACCTTCTAATACCTACCGAAAGGACGCATTAACATAACGGAGATCCTACAATATCATGTAATGTCATATGCTGGATTAATTGGCAATGGTTTTCTGTTAATGCAAGATAATACGAGACGACAAGGATTGTAACCAGTATTTGAAGATGTTGGTATTTCAAAAATGGACTGCTCTGCTCAAAGTCCAGATCTTAATCATATTGAGCATATATGGAGCCTTCTCAAAAGACGTGTAAGACGTCGTATACCTACTCCAACATTAGAGGCCTTCGAATGGTTCTCATTGAGTAATGGATAACTTTTGCTCAAAGGGATAGCCAAAACATGTTTCATTCCAAATCGAATGATGAGTTGCACCTAGAATTATGGTGACAACACACCGTATTGAAACGAGTGACACTTGCCTTTTCTTGACCCTCTAATTCAATGGGTAACTGTAAAGGGCACATTGAAATTTTCAATACATTTATTATTTTCTCAAATTTTTCTGAAAATTTTCAATTTGATACTTATGAAAATGACATGTTACGTGCTACAAGAGAACTCACTCAATACACAATAGATTTCATTTTATATAATAATTAAGAATAAAGTAAAAAAGATAAAAAAATTCTTAAATTTTGTGGGTGTTCCGTTTTCTCTGACGCGCAATTTGAGAATGTCGGGAAAAACTACTGGCAGTTTAAAAATGACAAAAAATGCGTATTTTCGAAAAACTGGCTATTAGGCTATTGATTATGTATTTTAGACAGAAACTACAACGTTAACGGGGTTTTATTGTTTCATATAGTCAATGGACCTCTAGATATGAAAAACCCGCGGAGTGCTACCATTTAAAGGGGTGCTTTCTTGAGAAAGGGGTGAATTAGTCCCTAGGCACAGGGCGAATTAGGGTGAGTTTTATGCACTTTTGGTACAAACACGTCTACAGGAAAATTGTTCCAGGTTAAATTTACTATCGAAACATCACATTTTAAAGTCAAAAATATTTTTTTTACAAAAATATATTTTTGAGAAAAGCAAGAAAAAAAACACGAAAGATAGCAATTTTGTTTTTTTCCCATTACCTTTTTGTAATGTTCATCTTTGGAATTTCCCTTTCATTTTTGAGTCCTTCCTGCTTCTTGTGTCCAATCTTTCCACAGAAGTATCATTTGAAGCGGAATTTCTTTTTGAAGGTTTTCTTCGGATTGTCACCATAAAAGCCAGAAGTCCTCCAATGCTGAATTAGCCTTGTGCCTTATGCCGCTCTTCCTCAACCGATAATTTGCTTTTGGCAAAATCAAGTGTGACTGCGGTGATTGTTTGGGAGAAAACGACATCAATAATGGTTGTTACCGTACTCTGATATAGAGACTAAAAGCTGACTAAGCATTTCCTCATCATCAATTTTACCACCAGCATATTTTAAATGAGTTCGCTTAAATTCTACGTTATAACTACTCAATAAGTCACTTGCCTGATACTTCATATTATTTAACTTATTGTGAAGGCTACTCCTCCACTCTTTGCATAAGTATGTTCCTATCTTTTAGGTCACTCTTCTTTCAGGTAGCTGAAAAGACCTGCCTGCTCATTCGGAGTTCAACTCAAGTTCAGCGCCATTACCAAGTTCAAGGCATGAAGTGCGTACCACCGTACAATGCACTTCATGCCTTGAACTCGGTTATGGCGCAGAACTAGAGTTGAACTCCGAATGAGCAAGCGGGCCTAAATGCTCAGATGCCAAATCGGTTACCATCGGTTACAGTCGAGGTATTTCTTGACATATTCAGTTTTTTAGCGTTCCTACCTACACTTACATTTCTTCCTCTTCAGGTTCCTTCCCCTATCGGAGGTTGGAAATCATCATCGCTATCTTAATTTTTATTGGTCGCACTTCTGAGTAATTCTAATGAGCTGCAACCGAACCACTCTCTCAAATTTCTTAGCCAGGATATTTTGCGTCATCCTGGGTTTCTCTTCCCTTGCATAATTAACCTAAGTAATACGTACTTCTCGCCCCTCATTATATGAGCCAGATATTGAATCTTTCTAATTTTAACAGTTTTTATGACTTCACATTCTTTCTTCATTCTTTGTAACACCTCTATATTAGTTACTTTTTCAGTCCACGATATTCTGTGGATTCTCCTGTAGCACCACATCTCAAAGGAGTTTAATTTTTTGATTTCAGACTGTTTTATTGTCCACGCTTCCATGCCGTATAGTAAAGTAGAAAAACCGTAACAACGTAGCATTCTTGTGCGGATCTCTAGATTAAGGTTACGGTTACAAAGTAAGTTCTTCAATTTTATGAACGTGTTTCTTGCCATTTCTATTCTAGATCTGATTTCTTTTATTTGATCTGCAACTTCGGTTAGCCACGTTCCTAAATATTTATATGTTGTTACTCTTTCAATCGTTGTATTATTGATGATCAGGTTATCTACATGTTGTGTTTTTTTTTGAGAATATCATTGATTTCGTTTTCTTGAGATTCATTTGGAGTCCGTACCTTTCACATGCATTGTATACATGTTGTATTATGTACTGTAAATCTTCCATGTCACTTGCAAATATGACCGTATCGTCCGCATATCTAATATTATTAATGCTATTTCCGTTGACCAAAATACCTTCTACAATATCCAATAAAGCTTCTTGAAATATCAATTCACTGTAGACGTTGAATAAGAGTGGTGAAAGTATGCACCCCTGTCGAACTCCTCTAAGTATACTTACTTCCTCTGTCACTTCTCCTTCGACTCTTACTCTTGCTTTCTGATTTTGATACAGATTCGATATAATTTGTAGATCTCTACTATCTATGTTATTGGTCTTAAGAATACTTAAAAGCTTTTCATGTTGAACTCTGTCAAAAGCTTTTTTAAAATCTATGAAGCAAGCATATATGTCCTGATTCATATACACACTTACATTTACTAACCTCTAAATCTTCTATATCATAAATTCATGAGATATTTTTATCATTAAGACACGATTCAGGTTAAAATATGTAATTTATATTACAGAAAACATTAAATAGACACATTTTACAAATTGACATGCTTGGCAATGGCATCAGAATGACTAATATTGATATTATCATTATTAATATGAGAAGAAAAATCACAGTGCATTTACATAATTACGAACTGCAAAATTATGTAGGTATACTGTAACAAATATAAAAATTATATAGGTAGGTATCAACAGGGACAAAATATAGAAGAAAATATATCCGGAACCGTCAAAATGCAATAAATATAAAAGTAGTACAAGTTTACAGATTTATATATTTTTATGATCGTAACAAATTAGATAGGTATAACTATATATAATTACACACCTACTATAAGGTTAGGAGATTTCATGGAAATATAAAACTTAAGTGATCTAATTTATCATTTGCGAGAAAAGCATATAGGTCTTAAGTAACGTACATATACTGTAATTATGGTTACCTTGCTAAAAACCAGCGAACACATTTACGAGGTGTACCTACCTGCTACCTACAGATAATTTCTTGTATTTATAAGTTTATTCTTCGCTTTAAGTTTTCACCATGGTGTCTTATTTCGCAGACTCCTATTACGTTCCATTTAATTTCTTTGATTGCATCTTCCATTTCGAAGAATTTTTCTTCTGACAATACAGTTCTAGCATTATAAGTGGCAACGTAGAATAAAAAGGATTTTCGTATTTCTAGTCTGGTCAGTGTTTTGTCATCCTTGGGACATACTGGTAAATAAGAGTGAGATACTGGAGTTATCCTACTTACCTGGGGCATTTCCGTCTTTATTTCAAAACCTACCATTTCGATTTGTTTGAGGGAATGTTGGCAACATAGAACACCACGCTTGTCGAACGGGTTGGTTAGCCGCAGTATAGGAGCCAATCAAACTGCTGAAGTCTTGCCTCCTACTATCCAATATTAGGTCGGTCCTGTTTCAATTTCCATACGCCTCAAAATGGTACTGGAAATGCTGCTTACCATTTTCAGGAATATTTATGGACCTTCTGGTCTAGATCCGTGATGTTCTGCGTTAACAGGGGCACCTCGTGTAGGATGTGGCTCTTCACCACGCATTACGGTCCTGACTAGAGAGAGGCTAAGGTTCCACTTGGAAGAGCTATATTCGCCTTATCTAGCTCTGGGAGCTTGTAAGGACCTGAGTTCAGTCAAATAAACATTTTTTCCTGTTTTCGGGCAACATTAAAATGTATTTCGAATTAAATAAATTATATACATTCTTCCTTTTGTCCCAATTAATTTAATTAAAATAAAATTTTGTTGGGCACCGTGTATAAATAATTATGTTAAATATGTTAGTGAATAGAGCACTTGAAGAACTTGTCGAATGAGCTATCACACGACCCCTATTCTCATTTAAAAAATCATTGATTACGTCATCACGCCCAGATGGATGACGTCACTAGTATGATATATAATGCCAAAAAATTATAATTGATAAATAAAAATCGACCTGTTTCGGGATTTATCTCCGGAGTCGCTCATTCTCGATCAAATGAATTTATTCCAACTCAAACGTCTTCACTGTAAAAGTAAGTTTATTAAGCATAATATAATATTTTAAAAATGCCAAATTAACAAACACACTATAATCATTTAAAAATACTTCAAGTATATCTATTTATATTTTGATCTCATACTTTAAACTTTAATCTTTAAAAATGTATATAATTGAAAAATTTAAAACATGGATAATTTTGATTCCGTACAAACAATATGTCCTTAACGAGGGCAAATAGTCATATTTTCTATATACATAAAACAATAATATATATCACAATCAGAACCAACACATAAACATTCAGAAGCTGAACTATTAGGCCTGGATCCCGCGTAGAAAAAAAAGTTTATTAATAGCAAGCTGAAAATTTGTTAATAGCTTAACGGTGTCTAGTCGGACAAACTTTGATGTGCGGGAAGACTGATTAATTTAATTGTTGGAACTGGTTACGGGTTTCGAACGTCAGACTACGAAAACTTCTCATGTATTTTGTCGGACAGAACTTCCCATTGATTTGTTACCCTTTCAAACTCTCGTGCAAAAATCAAACTGCTATTTGCCACCAATATAATTTCTGTCATTTGACATGTTCTACGTGTCGGTCTTATTAAAATGCCCAACATATTTGTCGGACAAACATTTTTTCATATATTATATACAATTTTTCTGTTAAATAAACTTAAAAACAACGCAATAAACACAATTAAAATCACGTTTTATAATTAAAACTTCCCATGTTCCAATGTTCCCATACATCAAAGTTTGTCCGACTAGACACCGTTAAGCTATTTCCAAATTTTCAGTTTGCTATTAATCAACTTGTTTTTTGGTACGTAGGGTCCAGGCCTATATTACAAAAGTTAACTCCGGATTAATCTCTCACTTCTGAATTTTATAAAATAGCATTATACAATTCTATTTATAGAAAAATTCAATGTCAAATTATATTATTTTTTTACATTGTTTTTATGCTAATTTTTTTCCTACAAATTTACGTCAAGGTAATTATTAAGAATTTCTTTAAAAGACTAATACGGTAAACGAAATTAAAATCTTTTTTTTAACAAAAATAACCCTGCATCAAGTAGGTACTAAGAATTATTAGTAACGGCTACAACACAAATTACAAGTTTTCAATTTCTTACAATGTAAGTACCTATACAATTTCGATATATTTATTATTTTAAATATTGTAAACTTTATTGACTTTTAAATAAACTGCTCGTCAAAAGTTAGGGATATAGAAAATTATGCTCAATTTTCATAGTTGATTTTTTCGTGAGCAGATGAACGGAATTCCGCTAATTTTTTTTTATTATTTTAGATTTTTCTTTAGTATTTACAGTTATTCAAAGGTTTACTCAAACTTTTTTTGTACTTATTACCGGGTGGAAGAAAAGAAATGTTTTTCTTATGTTATGTTTGTGACACCCTGTAGGGAGGACGAGGTACAAATGTTAGTATACATCGAAATTGTATTATAGTCTTATGTTTTGTGAACATTTTGTTTTTTGAATGTCCCTGATATCTTTAGAAACGAAAAAATAGACGGTTTTATAATTTAACATGCGTTTTAACCGAAACAAAAGTTTGAGACACCTTGTAGGGAGGAAAAGGCTCAAAGGCGAGTATACAGTATACCTCGATGTTATGTTGTAGTCTCATATTTAATTTGTGAATATTTTATTTTTTTAATTTTTCTAATATCTTTAATAACAAAGAAACTAGACGGAATTACTCTTTAATATGTGTTTTAACTGACGACATGCGTCACACATGTTAAACATAGAAACACATATTAAAGAGTAATACCGTCTAGTTTCTTTGTTATTAAAGATATCAGAGAAATTAAAAAATAAAATATTTAAAACATATGAGACTACAACCTAATATCGAGGTATACTCACCTTTGTGCCTTTTCCTCCCTACAAGGTGTCTCAAACTTTTGTTTCGGTTAAAGCACATGTTAAATTACAAAACCGTCTATTTTTTTGTTTCTAAAGATATCAGGGATATTCAAACAACAACATGTTCACAAAACATAAGACTACAATAGGATTCTGATGTATACTCACATTTGTACCTCGTTCTCCCTACGCTGTCTCCCTACGCCGTCTCAAACATAACATAAGAAAAACATTTCTTTTCTTCCACCCGGTATAAGTACAAAAAATAAGTTTAAGTAAACCTTTTCACAACTATTTAAATACTAAAGAAAAATCTAAAATAATAAAAAAGTAGCGGAATCCGTCGGTTCGCGAAAAAATCAACTATGACAACAGCATAATTTTCTATATCAATAACTTTTGACGAGCAGTTTATTATATTTATGTGCTTGATTGAACTGCTGTAGGAGATGAAGCAGTTGAGAAAAATAACAGGAAAAACGAAATTGGACCGAATAAAAAATGAGGATATTAGACAAAGACTGAAACAGAAATCGATAATAACAAAGATCCAAAAAAGAAAATTAAAATGGTTTGGACACATTAACAGAATGGACCAGGGAAGACTACCAAAGCAGGTGTTTGAATCAAAAAGATATAGTAAAAGAAGGAAAGGGAGGCCAAGGAAAAGATGGATCGATCAGATTATAGAAATTGGACAGGAAAAGGGAAAAACACATCAACAAATGAAAGAGTTAGCAAAGGACCGCAATAAATGGAAGAGATGGATAGAGGATGAATAAAACCTCCGACGCCCCTGGGTGGCATAACGAGTTTCGATAAAGAAGAAGAAGAAAAAGAAGATTGAACTGGTATACAGTGGGGAGGAAATGTTGAAAACGTGACCAAAAGTCCCGGTAACAAAATTTTTACAGTTTTTCAACTAGGTATTATGTTGTCTAGGCAGTATTGAATTCCGGTCATAAAAAAGGTAACTGTTTTTTTTATAGAAACAGCCGGCCGATTCATTTTTAAGTTGCAGAGTAAGTAAAGGCTTTGTACATGTGCGGGCGATTTCGCCGCGTTTTACCTGATAAACATTAACACCGCGTTTCAAGTTACCGAGGAACAATGATATCGTACACAATGTAAGCGCGAGTTAAACAGGTAAACCGCGGCGTTAGCGCTGGCAAAGCGCCTGCATATGTACAAAGCCTAACCTAACACGGCATGTTTTCGTTAGTAAGGTCTTGGGACCAGCTTACCGTAAAAGGTAGCGCGTCTTTAAACGTTGACCAACTTTTTCTGTACGGTGATACATCAGATATAAAACATGAATCATTTTTCCCCACGTATGTACTTTGTTTTTCAATGCTCTACCGTTGTAAAAAAATATAGTAACAATCAGGGTCGGACTGGCTCATAAAAAATACGCCAACCCGAACTCTAAAAAAGGCGCCAACCTAAGCTCTAAACCAAGCCAAGGCGTCAGAGCCCCCTCCAAAGGTTTTTACATCAAACTTTTTGAAAATTCCAACGAATGTAAAGTAAATCACTATTATCTTTTATTTTGTTTTAATTTAATTTTAATTTAATTCAATTAAATAATATAGGTACCTACCTAATATTTTTATTGTGAATCAGCCACAATTTTATAGAGTAATACCGTTGATTGAAGTATTGGGTACCCATATCAATATTTCAATCAACGGTAATACTGGCTATCTAAGAGACTTATTGATATTCAGCTCAGCGGGGTGCTATTGTTCCAAACGACTCGTGTACTTGGCGAATAATCGTCACTTGCGTATACTGTAGGGATTGTCCCGTTTTTTAACAATTTGTCCCGGAGTCCCGAAAAAGTATCTCGGGACGCCTAAATGTCCCGTATTTGCGTTGGGTTGAGTTTTTTTATCTGACTATATTTTCTCTCTTTACTTTTTCTTCAATTTCTGCATTTGTTTTCATTCTTATTTCTCCCTCTTTTGTTACATTGTGGCTCAGTAATGTTCTCATTATTTTTCTTTCAAATTTCAGAAGGCTGCTCTTTCTTGTTAATCGTCGTTGTTTCCATCCCATATGTAACACCAAGTCTTATTAAGGTCTTATATAGGTTCATATTATACTTAGAGTCTTGCTTCCCAGCAGATTTCTACCGTGTAAATGTTTTTTCTGTCCTTCAGAATTCTTTCCTCTGTTCTCTCTTTTTCCGGTTTTCCCTAGATGGATATAGTTTTAAATTTATGGTTCTGTGTTATTAGATATTTCTGAGTTGGGTCATCTTTCTCTATCGCCATGTATTTTGCTGTGAGCTGGTTTATCTCTAGTCCTATTATTCTCTTCGCTTCCTTATGTAATTTTCCAACTGCAAGTGTTATCTTCGTCTTCGCTGTGATGACTGAATCATCTGCATATGTTACTATTTGAAGTTGATCTGTAATAATGTTTTTGTTTGCAAGATTGTCATCCTCATGATTACAGATTATGTCAATATCTGATATTATCAATATCAGATTAAATACTGTCGGAGAGATAGAGTCAGTCACCTTGTTTCACGCCTTTGTGTACATTAATCTCCTTATAAGTTGTTCCGTTGTAACTGATCCTTGCTCTGGTGTTCTTTAGGCTCTTTGTTAGCATATGTCTTAATTTTTCTGGGATTCCAACATTCTCTAGCTACTCCATCATTTTTGTCTGATTGGTTGTATCAAAAGCGCTTTTGAAATCTATGAATATTAGGTGCATTTCTCTGTTGTATTCTCTCGATTTTTGAATTATTTGCTCCACTGTATGTATGGAATTAATTGTCGACCTCCCCCGGTCTGAACCTGTGTATTTTCCTAATATTTGTTCAGTGCATGATTTAAGTCTTATGTTTGGTATATTTTCTAGAATGTTATAATATGTGTTGTTTAATAAAGTTATTGCTCTGTAATTCTCGCACTCCTCTAGATCTCCTTTTTTATATATAGGTACCTACTATAATACCTGCGTTCCAATCGGCTGGTAATTTGTTTTGTTCATATTTGTTGTACTAGCTGGTTTATTCCTTTATGTAATTCTCTTCCTCCGTATTTTATTCCACAGTTATTTCATCTTCGGTGAAAATTTTTCCTTCGTCGTTATCTTGTATCTGTATTGTACTTCTTCATCGCAGTGTATTTCCTTCACAGTGAATACCATTTTTTCGTCATATTCTTCCCATATTTTGCTGATCTGTCTGTCCTCAAACAAGGTTTTTCTTTTTTTACTTTTTTAGTCCTCTTGTTTTAATGCTGGGCTTATTTTTTGCTGCTTTGACTTTTTTGTAAAATTATTGTTGTATTTGATAATTTTCTCTGTCTTTTTCAATATCCTCCAGCGAAACCAGTAATTTTTCTTCTTTTTATTTGTTGAGTTGGCTTTGTTTCTAGATATTTTGTATTCTTGCCTGTTTTTTTCTGACGGGTTGTTGATCCGTGCTATTTTGGCGGAATTTTATAGTTTTCTGTTTCGCAGTCTTGATCGTACGTAAATTACACATTCAAAAGTAAATTGAAAAGGATTTATAGGTCCCAAATTAGCTAAAAGACCATGTGTTAATGTCCCTTACCTGTTTGGTTATCGCTCCAAACACTCCTTGGCAGTGGCGCACCCAGGGGGGTTTTGGGGGTTAAATCCCCCAGGGCATATGACAAATATACAAAAAATCGTAGGAAAATACAGGGTGTCCCGAAAAGAATGGTCATAAATTATACCACACATTCTGGGGTCAAAAATAGTTCGGTTGAACCTAACTTACCTTAGTAGAAATGTGCTCATAAAAAAAGTTACAGCCCTTTGAAGTTACAAAATGAAAATCGATTTTTTTTAATATATCGAAAACTCTCAGAGATTTTTTATTGAAAACGGGCATGTATCATTCTTATGGCAGGACCACCTTAAAACAAAATTATAGTGAAATTTGTCCACCCCATAAAAAATTTATGGGGATTTTGTTCCCTTAAACCCCCCCCCCCCAAACTTTTGTGTACGTTCCAATTAATTCATTATTGTGGTAACATTAGTTGAACACAACATTTTTAAAACTTTTTTGCCTCTTAGTATTTTTTCGATAAGCCAGTTTTTATCGAGATGCGGCTTCTTTTTTACTACATTTACATAAAAAGTTTATGGGGGTTTTGTTCCTTTAAACCCCCCAAATGTTTGTGTACGTTCCAATTAAACTATTATTGTGGTACCATCAGTTAAACGCAGTGTTTTTAAAACTTTTTTGCCTCTTAGTCTTTTTTTGATAAGTCAACTTTTATCGAGATGTGGCTTCTTTTTCAAAATGTACCAAAAAATTTAAGTTATAAATAAATTTTCAGATTATTAACAGGTGTCTATAATCATACTGAACCATATACAAATAGGTGGTGGATTCGACAAATATTCAAAATATCTCGATAAACACTGGCTTATCAAAAAAGTACTAAGAGGCAAAAAAGTTTTAAAAATATTGTGTTTAACTAGTGGTGCCACAATAATAATTTAATTGGAACGTACATAAAAGTTTGGGGGGGTTTAAGGGAACAAATCCCCCATAAAATTTTTATGGGGTGCACAAATTTCACTATAATTTTTTTTTAAGATGTTGCTGTGATAAAAATTCCTCATGTCCATTTTCAATAAAAAACCTCTAGGAGTTTTCGATATATGAAAAAAAAAATCGATTTTCATTTTGTAACTTCAAAGGGCTGTAACTTTTTTTGTGTGCACTATTGTGTATAGGTAAGTGAGGTTTGATCAACCTATTTTTGACCCCAGAATCTGTGGTATAATTTATGACCAATCTTTTCGGGACACCCTGTATAACATGTCTTTCACAAACAATACAAAAAAATAAAAATGTATACCATTTTTATTCAGTTGCAATACGAGGCCAAAAATGTCTTAATTTTTACTTAGATTAGAGAGCGTAACCAGCACTCTTATCGACGATTTCACCTCTTGTTAGAGGCTCTTCAGAGAATGCATAGGTTGCTTTCTCTAATCCAGTAAATTTTTCGACACATATTAGTCCCACACTGCAACTGACGTGAATGGATTAGGTGACTAGCGTCATCTGGCAATTAAAAGATAAAGTTTTTCAATCCTAATAGCAACATTAATAATATTGAAAAATATTAAAAATATTACTAAAAGATTTTTAAATTGAAAACTTATTGGTACATTTCCCTGGTGACACCTCCAAGGCTTCTACAATTTGCACGCCAAATGGATGCTGCAGTGAAGACAAAAGGGATGGAATTCTACACTATGCAATTCACAACCCCCGTCTGCAGCTTGGTAAAGTAAAATGGTATACATTTTTATTTTATAGTAGTATTACTCCGTGGGGTAACTAGGTGCATTTTTCGTTGGAACTTTACCAAGCTGCAGACGGGGGTTGTGAATTGCATAGTGTAGAATTCCTTCCCTTTTGTCTTTACTGCAGCATCCATTTGGCTTGCAAATTGTAGAAGCCTTGGAGGCGTCACCAGGGAAATGTACCAATAAGTTTTCAATTTAAAAATCTTTTAGTAATATTTTTAATATTTTTGAATATTATTAATGTTGCTATTAGGATTGAAAAACTTTATCTTTTAATACAAAACAAAATTCGACGCCCAACCAACCCTCTCCCCCCAGAGAAAAATTCTAGGTGCGCCACTGCTCCTTGGATGTGTCCCGTTTTTTCAAGTTTATGATTTGGTCACCCTAGTATACTGGCAATGCTGTGTGAGTGGGTTACTATACAATTATTGTACTATTTGTCAAACACTAATAATAATAATGTTAATACTACTATTAATTGTCAAAGAATTGTTCTAGTAACCCTCCCAAAAGACATAGTAACGGCCGGTTTCACAAAGTAAAGTTAACTTTTGGTTAAGAGATAACCAGAAGTTACGTCAAAATATGCGTTTTAGTTTCAGGTCAACGGCGAAGTATGGTTAACTCACAGAATTTTTAACCAGAGGTTGGAGTGGGTTACCCTTATGGGTATACCCAGAAGAGTAATAATTATGAAACTGAAACGCATATTTTGGGGTAATTTTGAGGTTATCTCTTAACCACAAGTTAACTTTACTTTGTGAAACCGGCCGTAAGTAACTCCAGTAACGATTATTCGCCAAGTACACGAGTCGTTTGAGTCCGGCTTAAAGCCTAGGCTCCACCTACGATGCGTAGTCGACGGCAACACAATGGCAGCTAATCTGGAAAGCTCAACGTAGGTGGCGTTCGTGTAGTTGGAGGTCACGTCAACTTACACTTCAAATCAATCTACTTCTAAGTAAAGATTGCATATTTGTTTCGCTGTGTGTATTAAACTTGAGAAAATAAAATCCCTCAATTTTGTGCTGTACATTTGTGCTCATCGAGAACATCAGGACACAGCTTTCCCAAAAATATTCTGATGAGAAAAAGGTGGATTGTAGCAATAAGAAGGGATAAATATGTGCCGACAATAAATGCACGTATCCGCAATAAACATTTTGTTGAAACAGATTACGTATTGCCAGTGCCAGATTTAGGGTACTTGCGGCCCTAGGCCAAATTACCCCGAGCGGCCCCCGATAACTTCACGATTAGGTAATTAAAGCATAAAGCACATTTTATATTAATACATAATGTTTATTTTAAGTTTACTTTTTAAAACTGGTACAACATACAAAGCATAACATAAATGAATAGAAATGCCAGTATGCCAATACCAATAATCTATTTGAATACGGTACATAAATAGGTTGAAATGTTGTATTCACTAATTAAATAATCTTGGTTTGCAAATTTGGCCAAATCCTCAAAACAGCTCTAACAACAATTTTTATATTTATAGAAAATATCTATATAATTCAAAAAGTTAGCTAACAGCAGTTATTTGTAAAATTATTAATATTAGGGAGTTTTTGTGCACACAAATACGTAAACGTAACGCATCTTTTTGACATATACGCTTGCGCATTAATGGTTGAACTCCCGTATCGCGATACGTATTACCTAAAGTTACGGGCTGGTACGTTAGGTTCATACGCATCCCTATCGAGCCGAAAGTCACCGAATGCACACGAGGATCTTGCCCGATTACCTACCAAATGAACATTTTATCAGCGTACTACCTGTTTATAAACATTTTAAGGTTATATTGGTTATTGGTTTAGTCTATTTGAGTAAAATTATTCTGTGTTTGTAATTGGAAATTGGAGCTTCATAATAGATTTAAAATTTTATTGTTTTTAAGTTGTCTATTAATAAAGCAAAACAAACAAATCTTGTATTAATTTAAGAAATACAGTGATCACCACAATTAATAACTAGATAAACAAATGACCTAGTTTCAGTAAAATTTTCAAATAAATATTACCACACTATTTACATTATACCTACTGGAATTCTGATGTAGGTATACAATAATTTACAACTAAAAAGTAGGTATAAACAAAAATAAAACAATTTTAACCTAAGGAAAAATAATATTTTTATATTTAAATAGAAGCAATTAAAACCATAAAATTTAATCATTCATTTATCTTTTTTTTACATTTGTATATTAATTGTATATTGTATGAACATTGTTTTATTTTTTTAAATGTCGACGGAATTTAAAAATGACTTTACGATTTGCTTTACGTTACGTTAAGGCAGTTACAAAAACTACCTATTTTAATAACATTCATCCTCTACGACACGTTAGTTGCTTTACGTATACGGAGATGCGTACGTTACGTAGCAACAAAAACTCCCTATTGCTAAAATTATTAGGTTTGTTCGTAGTACGATCCAATCGATCAGCAACCGTTGCCAACCATCAGACGCATGCGCAGTTAACAGTTAGCGCTGCGCAGTTAACAGTTCGAGTTCGTAGACTACGAACGCGCTTGCGTCTGACGGTTGGCAACGGTTGCTGATCGTTCTACGAACAAACCTATTATATCATAAATTTAGTGCAGTCACTGAAGGTGGATATGAGCTATTACCTCCGATTTCGTTGAACCTCCATCGATTTGCTGGAAAATTGGTGAGTGGTTAGAGGATATCTCAAGGAACAAAGGTGACATGGTGCCAACTTGCGCTTTTACCCTGGGGGTGGGTGCCACCCCTTCTCGAGGGTGAAAATTATTTTATTAAAAATAATCCCATAATTCGATGAAGGGACAAATTCTAAGCAAAATTTGTTATATAAAGTTATTAAAATAAATCAAAACTTTTTGAGTTATTAAAGATCAAATATTTCAATATTTCGTGAGAAAAATGCATGTTTTTAACCGACTTTTCATAAATAACTCAAAAACTATAAGTTTTTACAAAAAAGTTATTATTACGAAAATTGAAGCTAATAAAAAATGAAATAAACCGTTTACTAAAAAAATCTTTTAATGGTAACTGAAAGTGAGTTATAGGTAATTGAATGTATATTTTTTTCGGCGAGTACCCAAATCTAAGTATTCAAGCTTAAATAACGGGAAAGTGATGCATTTTATAATGTAAATTTATTAAACATTTGTCAAACTACTTAGAAATATCTATCAAATGAGTCCTAGAACGCATTGTTCGAAGTTGATAGCATTAAAATTTATGCTCCAAAAATTTTTCAAAATTTATCTTTTAAAATTTTTTCCAAAAAATGTTATTGTTTTTTTTTTTTAAATAACTCCGTTATCTCGGTTATTTTTGTCGTAGGCTTGTTCTCCAACAAGCCTACGTTCTCTCCGATGAGGCTCCAATAAGAGCCGAAAATCGCGATTCAGAGGACTGGACTGCGCTCCGTATTCCAATTGAAAAGTAAGATTGTTTCGCCTTCGCATTGCAACTGAATTAAAAATAAAATTTTTATTTTATTTTTTTTTTAATTGTATTTGAAGTAATAATATAGAAAAATGTGAAATAATAATTTGATATAATTCTCAAGTTCTCAATATTTTTTAGTGACTAAAACATAACCTGACCAAACCTAGCGTCATCAAAAATAATATAAACAAGTTAATAACTGAAAATTTAGTGACATTACCTTTAAAATATGCTTTAAAATGACTAAAACATAACCTGATCGAACCTAACCTAGCGTAATCGAAAATAATATAAACAAGTTAATAACTGAAAATTAAAATGACCTAGTACCATTCAAATATTCTTTGGTGATTAAAACATAACCTGATCAAACCTAACCCTAAATTTTTCTAATTTCACCTTAAATTTAAGGTCACCTTTCACCTAGACAAACACCCAAATAATAGGGAACTTGCACATTTTTTTTTATTACATAATAATGTTCAGTTTTGTATAAAAATGAGATTTCCAAAATTTCACGCTTCAAAAACTCATAATAACTTAGAAGTACAAATTAAAGTCTTCGGTATCTTAAAATAGGTCAAACGGCCCGTGACGTCACTCATACTATATGGTTCCGTTTATGGTTATAATTAGGTATATTCTTCTTCTTCTTCTTTAGTTTATTGGCCTCCACCTATTTTGGTATACCTCGTCGCGAAATAAAGGAAAAATATTTATATTATATTAACATTTATCGTATGTCATTGTAATAATATATACCAGTTTGTTGACATTGGAGTTTGATATAGTTATTGAAGGAAAGGAAAGAAGGTTTACTACGGAAAATAAAACCATTTTGTAAAAGTACAGTTTTCTATGAATAGTTCAAACGATCAAAACACTTGTAAAGTCAAATAGGTAAATGTATTTTCTACTGACGTTTATAACGTCTAATTTAAAATTCTGTTTACTTTGTTGGAAAAATGTAAATGTACAAACGAGTGACGTCACGACGCGTTTTAGGCCACCTGTTTTAATTTGAATTTTTAAACGCCTTTGGGGGCCAAACGAAAGACCTACAAAATTTTTTTATCTTTGATACATGTTTTAAATTATGTTCTGTTGTGATTTATAACATTTTTTTCGAATTTAAAAATTTATGCAAGTTCCCTATTATACTTAACAGGTTGACTGCCACAAAAAAATGTTTAAAAAATTCCCTGGTACCAAGTTGAAAAAAGTTCATCTGGCAACCAACTGAAATACTTGCATTATTATTGTTTTACCAATTTTGTTTTTAGTCCAGATTTTTGGAAAAATATGTCAGCGGTCGAATACGACCGCCGGGGCGAGGGCGGCATACTTATTCCCGTGGTGCCAATAAACGGTCGGTCGGGCGGTCGTTCTGTTCATGATGAGACTTGTGATTATTCCGCTGAGTGGTTAATTTGACTAATATTTTATCAGTAAGGTTTCATTGTTAGTAAGACAAAGTGCTCGTGTTATTTTGGGATACACGGCTATAATTCGTACACAGTTATATAATAGTAAACACAATTATTATTTCTTGAAATAAAATGGGAAGTCGCGGTAAAATGATGGTTGGTTTGGTTTTGGAAAACAACGACCGTTTTTCAACGAATTTTACTTGACAAGGAAACGCACTATATTGGGACGCTAAGAGCAAATCGTCGTGGAAACCCAAAAGAAGTAATAAATAAAAAATTGAAAAAAGGGGAAACGTTTGGGTTGGAAAACGAGAGAGGCATTTGCGTTTTGAAGTGAAAGGATAAAAGAGATGTCTTGTTACTATCTACTAAACATACTACCGAAACTCAGACAATTCAACGACGAAGTGGTGTTGTTCATAAACCTCAGGCTGTAATGGAATACAATGAGGCAAAGTCCTCAATTGACCAGTCAGACCAGATGGCAAGTTATAAAATTCACCCCTACGAAAATCACTGAAATGGTACAGGGAGCTCGCTATAGAATTTCTTCTTGGTACATCACTCGTAAATTCTCACATTATTTACAACCAACTAGCCGATAAAAAGATGAAAATAACTGAATTTAGAGAGCATTTGATAAAGGAGCTCCTAAATTATGAAGACAACATTGAGCCAAAGAATAATTCCGAAAGGGAACAACAACAAATACGAACTACAAGGAGATCGATGCAAATTCATACTTTGGTGAAAAAAGAGGGACCATATGACAAAATGAAAAGATACTGTAAAGATTGTTATAAAGAGAAGATTCGGGGAAATATAACAAAAAATCGGGTCAAAAAAGTATTAACTTACTGTGGTACTTGTGAAGGCCAACCACACCTTTGTTTAGATTGTTTCAACAAACATTCCAAATAAGTGATAATTTTTAATTTCTTTCATGTTCTTATTTACCTTTTGTATGTTAGTTAGTTTAGAATGAATAGTTTTTACATTTTTATATTTCGATGGCTTAACTTGCAAATCGGCTAACTCCATTTTACCGGTAAGTAGTTTTAATGAAATAATATAACTCCTTGTGAGAAATATCCTAGTTATAACATAATATGTTGAGGATGGAGTTGTCCATTTTTAACGTAACTATTTACTATGCGAATTGAGGAGTTACCCAATATACCAATTCTGTGATTTTAAGAAGTTTGTTTGTGTTCCTGTAAAGTTTTAAAAAACGGAGTTAGCCGCTGTGCAAGTTAAGCCATCGATTTTTTACTCAAAATAAAGACATGTCAAAATTTCGATAGATATCATTTCAGTCTCCCCTATTCTGCCAAAATGAAAACTGATATGTATATGTGACGGCTGTATGCCATAGCGGTCGAATACTGCAATAATTCAGCTTCTCTACACACCCTCTGGCAAAACAGGAATTATATCACAGACCATATCAAATCGGTCGTATACGACCGCCGTGGCATGTAGTACTTATTGAGCTGGCCATCGTATACGACCGCCTGGCAGTCAACCTGTTAATTAAAGTAACACCTTCTATATTTCCATAAGAAATTATATTTTTTTAAATAAGGCAACATTGCAGAATCAACTGCGCTTAACTGGCTCAACCCATGCTTAAACCAAAGGCTATAGCGGGATAAGATGGTCAAAAATGCCCCCGCACCGATCAGCCCAGCTACTTATGTTTTCGATAAAGGATTAAAATTATGCCCTCATGCAAATTTTTAGCTACCCAGAGGTCCTAAAACCTCTTAAATCGCGAAAAGGAGAATTTTTAGGTTTTATTTTTTTGTGAGCGCAATTTTAACTTAAAAAATCTGAAAAAATTCAAGGCTATGTATATTTTGCATACAAAACAGCCTGAGTTTTTTCAGATTTTTGTAATAAAAAATGAGCCCAGGAAAAATTTTTGAAATTTTCAAAAAAATTTTAGGTTATGTAAATATGATTTGGCCAACTTTTAAATAGTATTTTTTTGTGTATTTTTTGTCGTTCTTTTGAATGGCAGAGGCAGAATTTTCAATATCTGAGCGGAAAGAACGAAAAAATTGAAAAAACCGTTTTTGGCTGTCTCGAGATGCATCTCGGGACAGCCAATTTTAGGATTTAGGATCCTGACTACAACAACTGAAAAACATTAAAAGTGTGAATTTTGTCATCAAATTTGGTATGTGGGCTTATAATAATATTTGGAATAACTTTTTTTTTCGATATCTCTAACGCGAAGCAAATTGAATCGCATATCGAAAACTCACCCAGTTTGTGGATTCGCAGTAGATTGCGTTTAAAATTTAAATTTCAGTTGACTATTTTAAAAATTGTGAACCATCAACCTGTATGACTGTGCCAAATTTCAAATCTGTATATATTTTGATAGCCGAAATATAGGGGTGTCTTCATCTTAAATGCGATATACTGTATATTATCAATTTGATAATTTATTGCAACTAATATAGTCGTATTTTTTATACCTTGATTCAAAATATACATTCCAAATACTGACCAATTTACTAATTTTATCATAAAAAGTTCAAATTGATTGCATTGAAGTATTGAACCAATTAATGCGTATTAATATAAATATTATTATTATAGTATGTAATTATAATATACAGAGTGAGTGCTATGTATAAAAACCCTCAATTATCTCGGAAACGTCTTGCACGATTTTTATAGGTTTTGATGAGTAGGGGTTTTCTAATGCAGCCGATATTATAGTGATAATTACATTGTTGTCAGATCTTCCGTTTTTTCTGGAAATCTAATGAACTTTCTTATTTCAAATGGAACACCCTGTATGTCTTTTGCGTTTTGAAGTCCTTAAGAAATACCGATTATTTTTCATGTTATATTTTCATATTATAGACCCAAAAAAGGTCTTTTGTAATTTTCTCTAATGTTAATGGTTTTCGAGCTCTAAACAATTTAAAACTGAAAAAAATCGAATACTGACGATTTTCAAGGTTCAAAAATTGTGTTTTTGAACCTTGAAAATAAAAAATATTATTTTTGAAACTGCTGAGTACCCAAATTCAAGCTAAGCCCTTCTTCTAGGCGCTCGATATAAACTTTTTTGGCCCGTTTTATTCTAAAACATTGCTTTTTAATAATTGTTAGTGAAGCGCATATGAGAGGACGAGAGATCGGGCTGCATTAACAACTAAAAAACAATATTTTAGAATGAAACAAGCTTAAATTACTTATTGGTAACTGATAAAATAAGGCTTGAATTTGAATTTGTATACTGGGTAGAAACAAAAATAATATTTTTGATTTGTATTTTTGAACCTTGAAAATCGTCATTATTCGATTTTTTTTTTCAGTTTTAAATTGGTTATAACTCGAAAACGATTAACTGTAGGGAACAATTACAAAAGAACTTTTTTGTTCCCAATGGTCCAAAGAACGTAAAATAATGTCTACCCGGGCCGAAAAAATTGATTTTTAAAATTTGTTTAAATTTTTTTTAAATAAATGTTGCAATAACTCCGAAAGTATGACCTTTATGTATGGGGAATATAACATGAAAAATAATTAGTATTTTTTAAGGACTTCAAAACGCAAAAAATATAGAAGGTATTCCAATTGAAGTAAAAAATTTTATTAGATTTTTAGAAAAACGGAAGATCTGACAACAATGTAATTATCACTATAATATCGGCCGCATTAGAAAACCCCTACCCACCAAAATTTATAAACATCGTGCACACCGTTTTCGAGATAATTGAGGGTTTACGTATATAAACCTCACTCTGTATAAATTATTATTAAGTACACATTAATTGGTTCAATACTTCAATGCAGTCAATTTGAACTTTTTATGATAAAATTAGTGAATTAGTCAGTATTTTAAATGTATATTTTGAATCAAAGTATAAAAAATACGACTATATCAGTTGCAATAAATTATCAAATTGATAATATTATATCCAACAAACATGGTGAATTTTCGATATGCGATTCGATTTGCTTCGCGTTAGAGATATCGAAAAAAGTTATTTGGAAAAGCTGTTCCAAATATTATTATAAGCCCACATACCAAATTTTATGACAAAATTCACACTTTTAGCGTTTTTTCTGTTGTTGTAGTAAGGATCCTAAATCCTAAAATTGGCTGTCCCGAGATGCATCTCGAGACAGCCAAAAACGGTTTTTTCAATTTTTTCGTTCTTTCCGCTCAGATATTAAAAATTCTGCCTCTGCCATTCAAAAGAACGATAAAAAACACACCAAAAAATACTATTTACAAGTTGGCCAAATCATATTTACATAACCTAAAATTTTTTTGAAAATTTCAAAAAATTTTCCTGGGCTCATTTTTTATTACAAAAATCTGAAAAAAATCAGGCTGTTTTGTATTCAAAATATACATCCTCTTGAATTTTTTCAGATTTTTTAAATTAAAATTGCGCTTACAAAAAAATAAAACCTAAAAATTCTTCTTTTCTCGATTTAGCAGGTTTTAGGACCTCTGGGAAGATAAAAATTTGCATGAGGGCATAATTTTATATCCTTTATCGAAAACATAAGTAGCGGCGCTGATCGGTGCGGGGGCATTTTTGACCATCTTATCCCGCTATAGCCTTTACACCAAATGCGCAACTGTCATGTTGGCCGTATTTTGAAAATATGTATCACAATGAGATAAACACAAAAATTAATGCTGAGCGCACTTATTTGTGAATTTTAAATTGATAAAAAAGTCAGCCAATACACAGTTGTCAGACTCGTGGGGGGAGTGAGTCAATACCAAATAAATACCCTCAGATCTATACCCTCTGAGCTATAGAAATAAAACATTGAGACGATGATTAATATAGTTTACCATTCGATAAGGGCTTCCTTTTTTCCAGTAACTCTTACATTCCTTCTCCTCAATCCGTTTTTCAACGCACAAACAGTCCAATATCTGAATTTTTATCCATAATTTATTATTTATTAAATCGTAATCAAAAACACCATTATACAAACTTCACGAATTGTCAAAACGTTGACTTCCAACTACACTAGCGCCGCCATGCGGGAGCAACGGCGTACATAGCTGACATTCACCGAATGCGTTCACCGTATGTTTGACAAGTTTTATCTACCTGTTTTATGAAATGATCTCTTGTTTATGTAATTTCACATCTCGAACAATAGGGCTTTTCATCGATTGTCATTTGTTTCGAACTTCTCTCATGTGTCACATGATATTAATATATCTACGCCATACGTCTTTGATTTGTATCATTGTTATATACCAAAAACGTATGACGTAGATATATTAATATTATGTGACACATGACAGAAGCTCGAAACAAATGACTGTGAATGAAAAGCCCTATAGCACCCCATTGAACTGAATACTAATTTAGACAAGGCGAAAACAGCGGTTTCGTTGGGAAAAATATTCCCATGAGATTTTTTTGCATAATTACATTCGTGAGACATCCCAGAATAAGGTTCAAGAAGTCGCCCACGTGAAAAGTGGGCCAAATTTTTAACAATTTTTTTTAATCAAATTACAAAAATCAATATTTTTGGCCCGGAAAATTTTTTTGTACGTTTTTTTGGACCATTCTGGATAAAAAAGGTCTCTTATAATTTTTCGCTAAAGTTGATCGCTTTCGAGTTATAAGCAATTTAAAATTGAAAAAAACGAAAAATGGCGATTTTCAAGGCTTAATAACTTGGTTAAAAGTTATTATTATAAAAGTCAGAAAGTGACTAAATCAAAGTTTAATGCCCCCCCTACAAGATCCCGAAGAAATTTTTGTCATTATTTTATTACTAAGCTGTTATTTTTAAGTAATAATATTAAGCGCCGTGCACGTGGTAGACGGCCGTAAAAAATGTGAGTGCAAGTAAGATGCACAATTGGACTGCCGTAGTGGCATCTCTCTCGCACTCAGCATTTACAGCCGGCTACCACGTGCATGGCGCTCAATATTATTACTTAAAAATAACAGCTTAGTAATAAAATAATGACAAAAATTTCTTCGGGATCTTGTAGGGGGGGGGGGGGGGCATTAAACTTTGATTTAGTCACTTTCTGACTTTCATAATAATAACTTTTAACCGAGTTATTAAACGTTAAAAATCGTCATTTTTCGTTTTTTTTTTTTAATTTTAAATTGCTTATAACTCGAAAACGATCAACTTTAGAGAAAAATTATAAGAGACCTTTTTTATCCAGAATGGTCCAAAAAACCTACAAAAAAATTGTTCGGGCCAAAAATATTGATTTTTTGCAATTTGATTAAAAAAATTTTTTTTTTAAATTTGGCCCATTTTTCACGTGAGCGACTTCTTGATACTTATTCTGGGATGTCTCACAAATGTAATTATGCAAAAAAATCTCATGGGAATATTTTTCCCAACGAACCCGTCGTTTTCGCCGTTGTCTAATTAGTCTCTTATATGAAACTGTTTTGACGTTTTTACGTATAACTGTATTTTAAAATAAATTATTTATTTTGACATTTCGACTTCCATATGAGAATTAAAACGTCAAAATAAAGTTATATTGAAGTAAAATTGTGGCTTGTTTCCAATAAAAATATTAAATTATATTAAGATCCCACAAAAAAATAGCTTCAGTTTCTCACTATTCCTTCTACTCCGTTATACACTTTCTGCACTGCCTGAATTCTCCATTAATTTTTTAAAAGTGTGAGTAATTTTTCAACTGGATCTACATAAGAATCTACTACTTCAAAAAAATTTAATAAAAATCATGGTGAATGGTGGTCCATAGAAGTCACTTTCTGAATATTTTCAAATTTTTGGCGCACTCTAAAACTCCAAGAAACTTTTATGGCTGTCTAATATTAGATAGTGGTGTGGTTCCACAGTAGAAAAATTACTGTATTATTATAGCACAATATTGTGCCTTCGTCTTTGATAGTATAGTGTCACTGTCACTGTCGTACTGCCGACGCACTGTTGCCCTCTTAAAGATATTTGTAAGATTTTTTCCTATGTAGGTAATTATTCTGTTGAGTAACTCACATATTATGGATATACACAGTTAGATAGTTTAATCAGGGGGGCCGGACCGCGAATTTACAAAACCTATACTATTTCAGTCATGGGGGCGACTGAATTCGAGTAGGTTTTGTATGCAGAATATTAGTTACATATCCTATGCTATTTCGGTCCAGAAATTAACTGTATCGGTGTAGGATTTGTAAGCGAAATTTTTGATTATTATTGAGCAAATGTATAAATATACTGTTTCAGTCATGTAAGTGAAGATATCATAAAATTTAGATATGTTTTGAAAATTAAAATGAATAATATACAGGGTGTAACAAAAATACAGGTCATAACTTAAATCACATATTCTGGGACCAAAAATAGTTCGAATCAACCTAACTTACCTTAGTACAAATATGCACATAAAAAAAGTTATAGCCCTTTGAAGTTACAAAATGAAAATCGATTTTTTCGAATATATCGAAAACTATTAGAGATTTTTTATTGAAAATGGATATGCGGCATTCTTATGGCAGGAGCATCTTAAAGAAAAATTATAGTGAAATTTGTGCTCCCCATAAAAATTTTATGGGGGTTTTGTTCCCTTAAACCCCCCCAAACTTTTCTGTACGTTCCAATTAAATTATTATTGTGGTACCATTAGTTAAATTCAATATTTGTAAAACTTTTTTGGCTCTCAGTATTTTTTCGATAACGCAGTTTTTATCGAGTTGCGGCTTCTTTTTTAATATGTTTACATAAAAATTGTATGCGGCTTTTGTTCCTTTAAACCTCCCAAATGTTTGTGTATGCTCCAATTAAACTATTACTGCGATACCATTAGTTAAACAAAATGTTTTTAAATCTTTTTTGCCTCTTTGTATTTTTTCGAGAAGGCAACTTTTATCGAGATATGGCTTCTTTTTTAATACGGTTCAAAATATACCTAAAAATGTAAATCATACATAAATTTTCATATTATTACCAAGTCTCCATAATCGTACTTAACCATATACAAATATGTGGTGGATTTGACAAGTATTCAAAATATCTCGATAAAAACTGACTTTTCGAAAAAGTACTAAGAGCCAAAAAAGTTTTAAAAATATTGTGTTTAAGTAACGGTACTACAATAATAATTTAATTGGAACGTACACAAAAGTTTGGGGGGGTTTCCAGGAACTAAACCCCCATAAAATTTTTTAGGGTGTCCAAATTTCACTATAATTTTTTCTTAAGATGCTACTGTCATAAGGATGCCATATGTCCATTTTCAATAAAAAATCTTTAATAGTTTTCGATACAATGGAAAAAATCGATTTTCATTTTGTAACTTCAAAGGGTTGTAACTTTTTTATATGCACATTTTGTACTAAGGTAAGTTAGGTTCAATCAAACTATTTTTGGTCCCAGAATATGTGATTAAATTTATGACCTGTATTTTCGTTACACCCTGTATATTTGAATAATATTAAAAATTAAAAACAAATGAATAATTACTAATATACGAATATATACAGTATGTCCCTGTAAGTTGGAACCATATGAAAAACTTTTTTATTATTGATTTTACGAAAAAAAGAAACATATTCTTCATAAAAAGTTCTGCATGGTCTAAAACCGAAGATGCAATAATCCGATATTACCTTTGCATTATTATATCTGATATTAATATTAGTAAGTTTTATTAATAGTACTAGCTGACCCGGTGAACTTCGTTGCACCTTAGATAATGTGTCATAATTAGATAATGTGTCATAATTAGATAATGTGTCATAATTTTAATTCTAGATCAATTGGTCGAACGCAATTGCTAGAGATCAATAACTCAAAATCAACTGCTCGAAAATGAATTGCTCGATATAAAAATTGATCGAAATAAAAATTGCTCGAATAAAAAAGAAAATTATATGTCCAAATATTTATTCACAATAATGCAAAATTTGTAGGTATATAAGAGAGGTACATTTAATAGGACAAATTATTTAATATTCTACGTATATAATCACAGATATTAATTTGTGGTTCATAATATGTAATTGTTTATTAAACGCAATAACCTATCAACACTATCTCTATATATTCTATGATCATTTTGAGGTTGTTTGCCACTTATGGATACTCGTTCTCAGAGGCATCTTTCAGTGCATCACAGGTTTTCGATTTCTTTCTAACGCATTAAGTTGGAAGTGACAGAAAAATGGTACGTCCGTGATCACAGTTTGTTATAACATTTATTCTAGTTGTTGATAAATGGCGCTATAATCGAACAAAAAATGATTTAGGAATTATATATACGACTATAATCTGTACAATTTATAAGACTATACAAATCAAAGAAAATAACATTTTATAAATGCAATAAACACAATTGATTTGTTTTTATACCAAATTGCAAATTAAAGGGTTAAACTGCAATACCCTTTTCATATTTGGCTGATTACGATTCTGACAACTGTCACAATTAACTTAAATGTCAGATTATAATAAATGTTATAAATGTGTATTACCACGGACTTACCTTTTTTACGGTTACTTGTGACATACTGAAAAATGCCTCTGAGAAGGACCACACTGTTCAATTTTTAGTTCATTTAAACTTTGTTCTTGTTCTAGAGCGGAAATAAATTTCTGCCGTTATTTTTCTTATATTTCCAAAGCTCAAACATATTTAAGATTTATAATAAAGATGTTTTCAGCATAAATTAATATACGATTATATATGTGGAATATCATATAATTTGTTCTATTATACTATCTTTCTTATGTCTATATTTTGTACTATTGTGAATAAATATTTTAGATATACAATTTTCTTTTTCATTCGAGCAATCAACTTTGAGTAAATGTGACCTTTCGGCAGTTGCTTTTCTCTGTAATAATTGTATAAACTCTAAAAAACGTAGGTGTTCTACAAAATATTTTATAGAAAAATTTTTTGATCAACAATAGAGTTTGATTTTATGCTTCTGTATTTTGGTAAAATTTTAAAAGCATTAAAAAGAGTAAACTGACGGACGGACCTATTGGAAAGAGAGCGAAGTGTTCTTGCGCTAGTTTTTTGGGGAAAAATTATTATTGTAGTAGAGATACACGCCTTCGCCAAAATTTTGATTATTATACCAGAGACATGGTCCTTCAGCAAAATTTTGAAATATTTTTGGTACATTAAAAATAGTAATCGATAAATTAAAAACTTCATAATTTCACGGATGTTAGTACAATTTTCGCCCGTTCTTCTCGTGTGCTTAATGTCGTCTCTCGTGCTCTCGTGTTGTCCTACGGGCTCGTTTTGTTATCTCGGAAATTAATTGATCTAGAGAGACGATTTATATACCGTTGGATAGCGAACTCATCAGGGAGTATAACTGCCAAATTTCATAAAAATCGGTCTAGTAGTTTCGGAGGAGTATGGCAACAAATACAAAGAAAGAGAATTTTTTATATATATATATATATATATATATATATATATATATATATATATATATATATATATATATATATATATATATATATATATATATATATATATATATATATAGATGTTAAATATTTAAATGGCTATTAAAAAATAACGGTTGAAGATAAAAAAGTGAAAATTTAGGATTGTGTGTATATTTTGGTTCTACATCGTATAAAATTAAGAAAAAAAAATTTGGCCAAAAAAATTTAAAATAATTTTGGGGGGGCAAGCCCCCTTTTCACTTAGGTAGAACGTTCCACTTCAGAAACCATCCCGGGTTCATGCACAACAACTTTGATTAAGGTCATCATACGATCAAATGCATAGTTTGCGAGTCTATACGGAACATACATACATACAAACATTCATTTTTATTTATATAGAAGAGGTAATATTTAGGTGGCTATTAAAAATTAACGGTTGGAGATAAAAATGTGAAAATTTAGGATTGTATGTATATTTTGGTTCTACATCGTATAAAATTAAGAAAAAAAAATTTGGACAAAAAAATTTAAAATAATTTTGGGGGGCAAGCCCCCTTTTCACTTAGGTAGACCGTTCCACTTCAGAAACCATCCCGGGTTCATGCACAACAACTTTGATTAAGGTCATCATACGATCAAATGCATAGTTTGCGAGTCTATACGGAACATACATACATACAAACATTCATTTTTATTTATATAGAAGAGGTAATATTTAGATGGCTATTAAAAATTAACGGTTGGAGATAAAAAAGTGAAAATTTAGGATTGTGTTTATATTTTGGTTCTACATCGTATAAAATTAGGGAAAAAAAATTGGCCAAAAAAATTTAAAATAATTTTGGGGGGGCAAGCCCCCTTTTCACTTAGGTAGAACGTTCCACTTCAGAAACCATCCCGGGTTCATGCACAACAACTTTGATTAAGGTCATCATACGATCAAATGCATAGTTTGCGAGTCTATACGGAACATACATACATACAAACATTCATTTTTATTTATATAGATATGAGAAATGTCCAAAAATATGAATTTCTGTTAAGAGTAAAGTATATTTAGAGAAATTTTTTTTTTTCAATTAGAAGAATGTAGTTGCATATTAGAAAATTATTTTTAAGTCCAAACAAATTTTCGTAATAACAATTTTCAATCTTGTGAAATATATAAAGGTACTTTACTCTTGAGACAAATTCATATTTTTTGACATCCCTCGTATACTATTGAAAAAGCTTGATATCAGATGATTACATCTTCGGTTTTAGACCATGCAGAACTTTTTATGAAGAATATATTTTTTTCGTAAAATCACTACTGCTAAGGGCCCCTTGTCCAGGGTCACGGATGAAGTCCAGAACGGCATCCAAGGCGACGAAGAATACTTTTGGTACGGCGAAGATGGCGGAGCTGGCAACCCTTGATTTTAGGGATAGTATAAGATCACAACCGCGGCGTCTGATCCAGAGTGGGCGGCCGCAAACAGCGTCGGACCCAGAATGGGCGGCTGGAGCCAAAACTCACCAACACGTCTAGCCAGCGTGGTGTTTTAAGACTAAATACCCCTGATTAAAATGTCAGTTGACAACAAGCAAATGCCCCAGGCAAGTAGGAAATTATTTCCAGAGTCTTGCACTGATAAACTATCAGTCTCTCCCATGGATTCGTATTCTGGGGAGGACAAACAATTGACAAAGACAGGAAAAAGTTACCCGAATAAAACGACATTTTATATAGGAACATATAATGCACGTTCCCTACTATCCGAAGAAAGAATTACTGAAATTGAGTGCGAACTAGAAAACATAAAGTGGGACATAGTCGGTCTCAGCGACGAAGTCAGGAGACGTGGCGAACAATTAATTAAACTAAAATCCGGACATAGTTTTTACCATGTAGGTGACGACAATAATTCCTTAGGAGGAACCGGCTTCATTATACACAAGCGTCTTCAAACAAGTATAGTATCACAAAAAAAATTTCAACAAGAGTGATTTGTCTTACTCTCAAATTGAATACAAGGTATAATATGAAAATAATACAGGTTTATGCACCAACAACAGGCCATGATGAAGAAGAAATGGATATATTCTATGATGATATCGAAGCTGCTCTTACAAATAACCAAGGACATTTTACTTTTGTCTGTGGTGATTTTAAAGCCAAAATAGGAATGAGATCCAACCCTACAGAAACGCCACTGGGAAACTTTGGCTTGGATGGTAGAAGTGAACGTGGCGAAACATTGTTAAGGTTCATGCTGTAACACGAACTATTCCAAATGAACAGTTTTTTCAAAAAGAAACTACAAAGAAGATAAACATGGCAAGTTCTGATGGAAAAACTCAAAACGAAATAGATTTTATTATCACTGACAAAAAAGACACAGTTAAAGACATTACGGTTCTAAACAGATTTGTTGCCAGCAGCGATCATAGAATGGTACGAAGTAAAATAGAAATAAGCTTAAAGAAAGAGAGGTATAAGATGATTAGAAATAAGAACAAATCAAAACCATGGATGAAACCATCAGATGTAGATAGTTTTCAGCAATTATTTCAGACATACTTAGCAGTCCTGAAGCAGAAAGTAATATAAACGACTTAACTAATAAATTAACAAATGCCTTACTGGAAAGTCAAAACAAATTATGTCCTAGAACTCAAAAAGAAGAGATCAGCCAAAATACCAGGCAACTAATGCAGAAAAGAAGAGAAATGAAAAGCGACACCGAAACTAACGCTAACGAACTACAAAAATTAAATAAATAAATATCCAAAGCTATTAGACAAGACACTCGAAAATACAACCAAGAACAAATCGAACATACCATTGAGAACAATAGAAGTATGAAAGTATTGAGAAGAAGACTAAGAACGGGGAAAAGGCAGATAATAAAGATTAAAGATAGAAATGGTCATCTTACAACCAACAGAGAGGAACCCCTTAAAATAGTTGAAGACATACAAATTGCTGTACACAAACCAACACAAAGTATATAGCAAAGAAGATCAAGTACCAGAAATATGAACAAGGAAAAAGGTCATTGTCAACCAAGGATCAGAACTGCTACCGGAAATCACAATAGACGAAATAAAACTAGCCCTAAGAAAACTAAGAATAACAAATCTCCAGGCGAAGATTGTGTAGTTACTGATGCAATCAAAATCGGAGGCACTTGTCTTAAGAAAATAAAAAACCTTTTTAACATGTGCCTTTTAGATCGTAATATACCCGACAAATGGCACAATGCTGAAGTAATTCGATTGTACAAAAAAGGAGATCCCCATGAATTAGAAAATTACATACCTATAAGCCTTCTTAGTCACTTATACAAACTCCTTACAAGAATAGTAACGAATCGTCTTGAGAGAAAACTTGATTTCTACCAGCTAATGGAGCAGGCGGGATTTCGTACCGGATTTGGAACAAATGTTCACCTACAGAGCATTAAAACGGTAATAGAAAAGACTATCGAATACAATCGACCACTGGTTTTGGCTTTTGTAGATTTCCATAAAGCCTTTGACACGGCAGAATTTGACAAAATTCTGGAAGCACTACCAGCATGTCGCATTGACTACCGATACACAAGGTTAATTTACAATACATCTTCTTCTTCTTCTTCAAGTGCCATCTCCGCGACGGAGGTCGGCAATCATCATAGCTATTCGGACTTTGGAGACGGCTGCTCTGAAAAGTTCGTTTGATGTACATCCGTACCATTTTCTCAGGTTGCGTAGCCACGATATTCTGCGTCTCCCTATGCTTCTCTTTCCTTGAATCTTTCCCTGCATAATGAGTTGGAGCAAGTTGTATCTCTCTCCACGTGTAATATGTCCGAGATATTCCAATTTTCTGGTTTTGATTGTGTTTAAGACTTAAATTTCTTTATTCAACTTTCTCAGAACCTCCTTCTTTGTGACGTGTTCTGTCCACGATATTTTTAGAATTCTTCTATATACCCACATCTCGAATGATTCCAGTTTTTTCATTGATGCCGCATTTAAGGTCCAAGCTTCCATTCCGTAAAACAGAGTCGAGAAAACGTAGCACCTAGCCAACCTTACTCTTAGCTCCAACCTTAGATCTCTTGTGCAGAGCACTTTTCTCATTTTGTTAAAATTCGCTCTAGCCTGGAAGTAATCATTTGTGGAGTTGATAATAATTATTGTTCCAAGATATGCATATTTGTCTACTCGTTCGACGTTGGTTTCGTTTATGAGGAGATTCTCATTATTTCTTTGAGTTTTAGATATTCTCATAAATTTTGTCTTCTTGATGTTCATTGTTAGACCGTATTCTTGGCTATATGTCGCTATTCTGTTAACCAGTCTCTGAAGATCTTCAATATTTTCGGCTAAGACGACAGTGAACTCCGTTCACCTTTATTCCAGCTGTTTCGCCTTCAAGAGCTTGTTTTAGGATCTCTTCCGAGTAGGCATTAAAGAGAACTGACGACAATACGCATCCCTGTCTCACCCCACGTCTAATTTCAATCTCCTCTGACAACTGTTCGTTAACACGTACTTTTGCTCGCTGCTTATAGTATAAATTAGATATGATCCTGAGGTCATTGTAGACTATTTTCTTTAGTTTCAGGACATTCATTAATTGTTCATGTCGTACTTTATCGAAAGCTTTATTATAGTCAATAAAACAGACATATACATCTTGATTGACATCTAGGCACCTTTGTATTAGGATATTAAGTGAGAAAAGAGCTTCACGCGTTCCTAGGCCTTTGCGAAACCCAAATTGTGTATCATTAATATCTATGTCCAGTTTATGATATATTCGGTTATAGATGACTTTCAGTAGCAACTTCAGCACATGGGACATCAAGCTGATGGTGTGGTAATCAAGCTGATGGTGCGGTTACAATACATACAAGAACGCAACTGTTTCGGTGAAACTACATAAAAACACGGACCATATCCCAATCGGCAGAGGAGTCCGACAGGGCGATATCTTATCGCCTAAACTGTTTACCGCAGTACTAGAATATGCTTGTAAAAAAATTAACTGGGAAGAGCGAGGCCTGAATATTGACGGTAGAAGATTAACACATTTGAAATTCGCAGACGACATAGTTTTATTCTCTGACAACCTCAAGGAGATATGTACAATGCTACATGAACTTCAGTTAGGGTATACCAGTGTGGGTCTTAAAATAAACATCTCCAAAACAAAATACATGACAAACCTAGTGCCTAGCGGAAATATCAATATTGGAGACAACGAAGTAGAGCTAGTGGAAAAATACATATACCTTGGACACGAAATAAAGATCACAAGAGACAACCAAACATGAGAACTACGAAGAAGAATAAACCCAGCATGGGCAGCCTATGGAAAACTCAAAGACATCTTTAAAAGCGATATACCAATTTCTTTAAAACGTAAAACATTTGACCAATGTGTGTTGCCTGTGATGACTTATGGTGCCGAAACTTTGACATTGATAGCTACAACTTCTAAAATGCTGCAAATCGCCCAGAGAAAAATGGAAAAGTCAATGCTGAGTATATCGCTTCGTGACCGAGTTAGAAATGAAGACTTAAGACGAAGAACAGGAGTACCTGATGTAATTTCCCGAATTGCCACCCTGAAATGGAACTGGGCCGGACACGTCGCCCGAATCAGTGATGGGAGGTGGACGAAGAGATTACTTGAGTAGAGGCAGAGATTAGACAAAAGCATTAGAGGAAGACCACCTACTCGTTGGACTGACGATCTCAAGAAAATGTCAAGAAATTGGATGAAAAGTGCTCAAAATAGAGCACAATGGACAAAAATGAGGGAGGCCTATGTCCAGCAGTGGACGCAAAGGGCTGGAGGATGATATTGATGATCATGAGTTCTCTAAAAGTTTTCTCGTTAATGAAATTGACGCAAATGTTTTTCAGCCTCAGTGCAGGAGAGTTATAGCAATCGCCATGAAACCACAAACCACTCTTCGGCACGAAAATAATGATTATCAATTAAAATTAAGCATGAATTATAATTTCGATTACCAAATTTCGAATTCCAATTGTGAGTTTTTTCAAAAATCGTGGGAAACATGGGGAATAATCTAAGGCTGTGGGAATCATGTTGTAATAATAAATTGTATATTCATGATGATAACTGCTGGTCCTGAAAACGATAATCTTGATTGTAATGAAAAGAATCCTGTTCTCTTTTGTAAATTTTACTTCAAAAATATTTAGTCATCATCATCATCAATGGCGTTATAACTCTTCGAGGATCTTATAATCAGAACCACGCATCGCGAGGAAAGTTATACAAAGCTTTTCGCTTATTTTGACTTTTTTTGTGCTTTTGGGAACAAATTTTTCGGTTTTTAAAAACGTAATTGAGGATCTGTGTACATCCATAAAAAAACTTTAAAAATTTATCCATAAATCAAACCAGACAGAGCTGCTCGGGGAGAGGCCAGATGGGAGAAGGTCTGTAGGACGACCTAGAAAAAGGTGGAAAGATGCAGTCCGAGAAGATCTGGAGAAAATGGGAGTGAGACACTAGGAAATAGTGACACAGGTCAGGTCACTAAAACATGGAAGGCAATAGTAAACGCGTGATGATGATGATGATGATGACTAAATATTTTTGACGTTAAATTTACAAAAAGAGAAGAGGATTTTTTACATTACAATCAAGATTATCGTTTCAGGACCAGCAGTTATCATCCCGAATAAGCAATGTTTTGAATATAATTATTCAAAGCAAAGTGAACAAAAGATTTAAGCGAATAATTACAACACAGCCCACAGCCTTAGCTTATTCCCATATCTTCCACGATTTTTGAAAAAACTCACAATTGGAATTCGAAATTTGATAATCGAAATTATAATTTATTCTTAATTTGAATTGCTTATCATTATTTTCGTGCCGAAAAGTGGTTTCATGGCGATTGCTGTAACTCTCATACACTGAGGCTGAAAAACATTTGCGTCGATTGCATTCACGGGAAAACTTTTAGATTCGGTAACAAATATTTCTTGGCGAATTTTTGTGGGGATTTTTTGTTCGGGGATTATTTGTGGGGATTATTTGTGGGGATTTTTGTGTGGGTATTTTTTGTCCAGGGATAATTTGTGGGGTTTTTTTGTCCGGGATCATTTGTCCGGGGATCATTTGCCCTAGCTTCTTTATCAGTGTTTTACACAAGTTTCGTAAAGAATGATTTTTCTCGATGTATTTAGAGTTGTCAGTAGAACAGTAACCTCTGCCTAAATAAATATTTGAATAGTTTGTAGTTTTATACGCTTCTTAAAAAATAAAAATTATGACAGCTATGACGAAAATAGGTTAAATATTCAAATTATGTTGCATAAGAACGTTTTGAGATATCTTAAAATGAACACAATCATATTTATTTATTTACAAGCTAGTACTAAATTGTTCAATAAACTAAATAATAATTTTCTCGTCCATTTATAACTCTTTTAGTGTGGCGTGAATTCTAAAGGCCAAAGTCCTTTTTTGACCTTGTCAACTGCTTAAGTGGCCCGACCGGACAGCAGGTTTGGACATTGCCTTGAAAAGCTAGTGATTCATAAAGACAAAAAAAAATTAAATACACATAATTTGTTTTCAGAATACTTATTCTCAGAATGTTGACATATCCTTTTTCTCCTTTTCACAAAGTCCAGCATTTAAATGTTGGATAAAAACCCTACATTATACTTATTTGTCCATAAAATATTTTTTGTTTTGTTGTATATAGGTACATTCGACACTACTTTCGTACCCTTATACAGAGTGCGGCATTATTGCGAGAAAGTCCAATTACCTACTCGTTTGTCGAAAGAGATACGAAAAAAATTATTTAGAAAAAAGGTGAAGCATAGTTAGGACCTAATCTAAAAGTATTTTCACATATACAGGGCCGCCCGTATTGACAAGATGAAACAAACTTATCTTTTTTAATGAAAAACCCTGTATATTTTTACATTTTTGAATTCTCCTCGATGTTTTCTTTCTTGAAAATTTCTTGGAAATGTTTTGCAATGTTATATGAAGTAGTTTAAAAGATAATTACGTTTTTATTAATTTCGTAGCAACATTCACACCCTGTAGAATTGTGATTTAATATCAAAAATCTATTTATGTTTTTAATACATATCTACTATTATTAAAAATTATTAATATACGAAATGTTTAATTACGGTATGCATCTAAACATTCCGTATATGTATTTGGAACCTAGGAGTTTTCTATTGGTTCGTTGCAGCACGCGGTCATATTTTAACCAATAGGCGGCGAGGTCCCAAACGCATATACGGAATGTTATTCGGTTCCAAATTCATATACGGAATGTTAAATATTCGTACACCGAAAAAGATAAGTTTTTATTAGAGTCTGTTAAAAGGAGATTAATTTTAAAATACTTGTTACTGTATTATTAAATAAAAATAAAATAATTATTATAGTATTTGGAATGTTATTTGGTGCGAAATTCATAAATACGGTATGTTAAATATTCGTAGAACAAAAAGACGATTTTTATTAAAGCCAATTAAAATGAGACTGGTTTTTAATAGTATATTATGCAACGAGCATTTAATGATGGTTATTATGATGCGAGTATAAGGGATACGAAACGAGCCGCCTAGCGGTGAGTTTCGTATAGAGTACGAGATTCATAATGATAATTAAATGCAAGTTGTTTACACGATTTTTTCTATAATCATTCACAAAAAAATATATTCAAATTTATTAATTTTGTAACGCAAACAAATTAAGTAGTTTGTCAGTCTGACAGTTTGTTTACATATTGAGAACTGTCAAAGAGTATGTATTTGATTCGCCACTGGTTACTGCGCGTGTGCCACCAGTATCGCAAATGTCATATCGCGATTCTATTGGTTAAAAATCTGTATCCTAATGAAAATATGTTTCATAATGAAGTTCATTATGAGACAGGTAGTGACATCAAATTGATATATTATAGTATGAGAATAGAAAAATTATTGTTAACGTATTAATAAAGATCCACAAGGAAAAAGGTTTTCCTGTAGTTGGCTGTATACCATATAATACAAAAAACGAATAAAGTCCTTTATAAAAAGTCTATATTTAAAATCCCTAAAAGGAGCTACATCACAGAACTAATTTTAGATTGATTGACCAATCATCATCAGTGCTTTCCTAAAATGAATATAACCTGATAAAATTATGCAAAGGCTTTAAAATTTTGCCTACGTTTAAAAAAAGTTGTAGGTTATACTCACGTGACCTTACCAGGCTAACCACCAAAATATAATATTACAAATTTGATTTACATATATTACATAATTACAAATATTTTGGTGGTTAGCATGTAAGATCACGTGAATATAACGTACAACTTTTTTTAGCCGTAGTCAAAATTTTAGAACCTTTGCACCATTTTATAAGGTTATATTTATTTTACGAAAGCACTTATGATGATTGGTCAACCAATCGAAAATTAGTTCTGTGGTGTAGCCCTTTTTAGGGATTTTAAATAAAGACTTCTTATAAAGGACTTTATTGGTTTTTTTTGTATTATATGGTATACAGCCAACTACAGGAAAACCTTTTTCCTTGTGGATCTTTAATAATACATTAACAATAATTTTTCTATTCTTATACTATAATATATCAATTATGATGTCCCTACCTGTATCATAATGAACTTCATTATGAAATATATTTTCATTAGGATACAGATTTTTAACCAATAGAATCGCGATATGACATTTGCGATAAAGGTGGCACATGCGCAGTAACCAATGGCGAATCAAATACATACTCTTTGACAGTTCTCAATATGTAAACAAACTGTCAGACTGACAAACTACTTAATTTGTTTGCGTTACAAAATTAATAAATTTGAATATATTTTTTTGTGAATGATTATAGAAAAAATCGTGTAAACAACTTGCATTTAATTATCATTATGAATCTCGTACTCTATACGAAACTCGCCGCTAGGCGGCTCGTTTCGTATCCCTTATACTCGCATCATAATGACCATCATTAAATGCTCGTTGCATAATATACTATTAAAAACCAGTCTCATTTTAATTGGCTTTAATAAAAATCGTCTTTTTGTTCTAAGAATATTTAACATACGTTATATGAATTTCGCACCAAATAACATTCCAAATACTATAATTGTTTTATTTTTATTTAATAATACAGTAACAAGTATTTTAAAATTAATCTCCTTTTAACAGACTCTAACTTATCTTTTTCGGTGTACGAATATTTAACATTCCGTATATGAATTTGGAACCGAATAACATTCCGTATATGCGTTTGGGACCTCGCCGCCTATTGGTTAAAATATGACCGCGTGCTGGAACGAACCAATAGAAAACTCCTTGGTTCCAAATACATATACGGAATGTTTAGATGCTTACGGTATACAGGGTTGCTCGAAATTCGGAAGAATATTTTCTGAGTGGCCCTAAGAGACGAATATTTTTAAGTCTACTGTTCATTCCATCAGTCCAACTATTACTGCGATTACGGCTTGAAAATAAATTGGTTTCATCAGTGAAAACAATAATCTGGTTTAATTACTGTCATCGTAGGTGTCTTGTATCATGTTTTTCCATAAAAAACCGTGTCTGCGGTGAAACTATCCACAAATCAGTTAAGATCTAAGGTCTTCTCTACCAATAGGGAACTTGCATAAAATTTTAAATTCGAAAAAATGCTTTAAATCACAACAGAACATAATTTAAAATATATATCAAAGAAAAAAAGGTGTTTTTGTCTTTCGTCTGGTCCTAAAGACGATTAAAATCGAAAGAAAATTCAAATTATAGAAGCCAGCCCAAAACGCGCCCTCATTGGTCGTGACGTCATATCATTATAATGTTTGAGGTCCGCGCCATACTTCATTATGTTTGATATTCGTTTACTTGTTGTAATCATTTTATGATGTACCTATCTCAGTTTTATAAATCTTTACATAATTGCTGTAATCATTATCATTCTCTTTGCCTTATCTCTATGCGGGGTCGGCTTCAATAATTGCATTTCTCCATACAATTCTATCTTGGGTCATATCAATATTAATCCCCTTTACCAACATGTCCTGCCTAATCGTCTCCACCCACGTCTTCTTTGGTCTTCCTCTCCTACTCCTTCCAGGAATCTGCACTTCAGCAATTCTTCGAATTAGGTGATTAGCGTCTCGACGTTGAACATGACCAAACCATCTCAACCTATGCTCTCTCATTTTGGCATCGATTGGTGCCACACCTACACTTCCCCGAATATATTCATTTTTAATTTTATCCTTTTTTGTCACTCTACTCATCCATCTAAGCATTCTCATTTCCGCCACATGCATTCGTTGTTCCTCTTTCTTTTTCACTGCCCAACATTCAGTTCCGTACATCATAGCCGGTCTTATGGCTGTTTTATAGAATTTTCCCTTCAACTTCATTGGAATTTTCCTGTCACACAGCACACCACTCGCTTCCTTCCACTTCATCCATCCAGCTAATTCTACTGCATGCATCTCCATATATTCCTCCATTACTCTGTAATACCGATCCCAGGTACTTAAAACTATTGCTTTTTTACAATCAGTTCACCATCCAAAGATACCATTTTATTTGTAGTAACTCGCAACTTGCAAATACTCTGTCTTTGTCCTACTAAGTTTTAAACCTTTTTCCTCCAGAGCTTGTCTCCACTGTTCCAGTTTTTGTTCTAAGTCTCTTTCAGTATTTCCTACTAACACTACACCATCAGCATACATTAAACACCATGGAATATTATCCTGTAGTTTCGCTGTTATCTGGTCCAAAACTAATGAGAATCAATACGGACTAAGCACCGTCCTAACACTATTCGTTACTCCCTCATACATATCCCTCACAATCTTTACATATTCACCAGGACTCTTTTCTTATTGAGTGCCCACCACAGAACCTCTCGAGGAACTCTATCATATGCTTTCTCAATATCAATGAATACCCTATAAGCGTTTGTTTCTTTACTCCTGTATTTTCCATTAACTTCCTTATAATGAAAATTGCATCTGTTGTTGATCTGCCCTGCATAAAGCCAAATTGATTCTCGGATATTTCGGTCTCTTTACGTATCCGTCTATCAATTACTCTTTCCCATATTTTCATGGTGTGACTAAGCAGTTTTATAGCCCTGTAGTTTGTACATTGTTGTATATCTCCCTTGTTTTTGTAGACAGGTACTAGTATACTGCTTCTCCGTTCGTCTGGCATTTGTCCAACTTCCATAATTCTATTAAATAAACCTGCTAGCCACCTTGTTTCCCTGTCTCTCCCAATGCTCTCCATACTTCCCCAGGAATATCATCTGGTAGTACCGCTTTTCCTTTCTTTGACCATTGCTGTTACTGTCTCCGTTGACTCTTCAGGCTGTCTATCAAATTCTTCATTTAATAAGCTGTCAAAGTACTTTCTCCATCTCTTTTTGACATCCTTTTCGTGAACTAGTATTTTATTATTTTCATCTCGGATACATCTAATCTGATTAAAATCTTTTGCTTTCTTTGCTCTCTGTTTGGCTATTTTATATATCTTCGTTTCGCCTTCCCTGGTATCAAGTTGATCGTATAGGTTTGAATACCTTGCATTCACGTATGTCTTCTTTTCTTATCATGAAATAGTCTATTTGGGATTGATGTTGTCCACTTTTGTACGTAATAAGATGAGTTTCCCTCTTTTTAAAGATTGTGTTCAAGCCATATCGCCATATCTAGTGCTGTTGCTAATTCAAGCATATCATCTCCAGCTTCATTTGTAGTTCCAAAGCCTAATCCCCCATGTATTGCTTCGTATCCTGTCTTGGCTTCGCCCACATGTGCACTGAAATCACCTCCTATTATAACTATCTCTTTAGATAAATCTTTAGATAATTGCTGTGTGCTAGGATATTTCATAATATTTGAGTGTTTTTGTTAAAACCATTTTTTTAATGAACGAAGAGGGTTCTTCTAAAGGGCAGTATGATAACTTACCCATTATGAACATAAATCTTTATTATTATGATTAATTTATTTTAACTTTATCTGTACCTTAGAGCTAAACTGTATTAACTCTGTAAAAATTGTATTATTTCACTTTCTACATAACACACTTCACATCTTTCATATGCGATATGATATAAAATCCTATTTAATGTGGTTCCGAAGATAGGCAACGTTAAAGTGTATTAAGTCCCTCCGTAGCTCCGAGCTAAACAGTCGTTTACACTTAATACACAGCAAAATAAAAGTATTAACTCCATGGAACGATATAAAACCGCGGCGTGCTACTGGTATTCAGTATTCTGTGGAAAATAAATGAAAGTAAAACTAAATGACTTCAAGGATTTTAAGACTCTTTAAAACAACAACTGTTTTAACTGTTCACCTTTTATTATAAGGAACAAACTCAGCAGAATACAGACTTTCGTATGTCAGATATTGTCCACGCTACATATAAACCGGGAGATATTAACAGAAGTTCAACCACGATTTTCTAAGTCCTGCCCTTTGCAATACTGGAAGGTTAGAGAAGGTACTTACAATTTGTGGAAAAATCCACTGGTTTCCTGTGACATTTTCCTGTGAAAATTAGATTTTCCATGAAAAAAAAATTGGGAGTTGCGATGAATTTTTAAGTCCTGCCATATCCATAGAATAACAGGATATTATCTATTTTATGAAGAAAATTTTTTGGGCATGACGGTTGCAAAACGACTAAGGGAGTATATTGATATACAAATATGTAATGAAAATAATGAAATTTTCATAATTTTCTAAGTCCTGCCAACTTAATAACTTAATCATATTTATGTCAAAATGACCAAAAAAAAGTTGGCATGACGTCACCTAATGTTTAAATGCACTTGTTTCTTGGAAAATTCTGTATAAAATTTTCACTCTGGTTCCGTGATTTTCTAAGTCATAAAATAAATTTCGTTATAAAATAAATAATTTCAGTAGACATTATTCAAAATGGCAGGATGTTTAGTTACACCTTTTTTACTATATATAGTTAAAAAATGTGTAAGAAAATTCGTGGAAAATTACACGATTTTCTAAGTCATGCCATTTCGCACATATCTCAAGAAGGTTAATATAAATCTATTTTCAAAGAGGCAGGATGGTTGTATAGTTATTTCGTATAAAAAAATTAAATTGTGTGTCTGTAAAATTATTTCAAGGTGTTATACAAACATATTCATATCACCACAATTTTCTGAGTCATACCATGTCGAGTATGCTTAAAAACACTAATCTAAAACCGTTGAAAACTTGGCAGGATAACCGCCAAGATGAATATTACAAAAAATTAATTTGTATATCATTAAAACAATCGAATACTATTAAATATTATTTTCCTGAATGTCTCGGAAGTTTTACACACTTTTCAAATCTAATAGCAAACCGTAACATCTTTATTTTAAGTGATTAGATCATATTTTTATCTAAGTAAACGCAATAAAAGTAAATAAACAATTTTTACAATTTATTGGTTATAGTAGGGAATTTACCTACCCATTATATTATACAGGGTATCCAGAAACTCTCATAACAAACGAAAACCGGAGATTCCTCAGATAATTTTAAGAAAATTTAACTCAATTCACCTAGTTGAAGTTTTGTAATTAGTAATCAAGTGTATTCAAATGGGAAATAAGCCACAATTTTACCTAAAAATGATTTTATTAACGTTTCGACGCCCAAGTCGGGTGTCGTTGTCAAAATACAAAATAATACTAAATAAACAAAAATGTTGTTGCTTAGTAAAAAATTCTTCTAATAATTTATTTAATCTGACTCATTTATATCGGCAATTCAGACACGTATTATACATTTTAAAGTAGACGACTTTAAAATGATATTGCCAATATTGATGAGTTGCGTTGCTGGGACGACTTTACTAAAAGATAGTTCATTCGATTACATGAAATTAATCCCAACTCAAGAATATCCGCCACAAAAAATCATAGCATGTGATCTGTCTGTAAAAAGACAACCAAATGCAACGGTGGCACTGAAATTCTCGCGTTAGAGATTCCATAGTAAATAATAATTTAAATATTAATTCCATAAATCATTTTTAGGTAAAATTGTGGCTTATTTTCCATTTGAATATACTTGATCATAAAAATGCCACAAGAAAATAGCTTCAGAACAACTTGTAATTAGTTTATTTAAAATAGCTCCAGAACGCTTTTATTTGGAAAAACGAAAACTGGTACACTTATTGTTCTTCCAGAGGTCAATTGTCAAATGTCAATTATCAATTGTCAATTTTTACTACCGGTCATAGTGGTCCGTTTTGGTTACGGAAACGGATATTTTATCGAATAACTTTTCTGTCTAACTTTTAAGCATTTCTGACACTGGATTATTAAATTCTGGGATAGTTTTGTACTAAAAGGTACTTTTGCTTTAACTCAGAAGAATACGCAGTTCTCTAGAAAAATCTTTTTAAAAAATTTTTCGTTTCTTGGTTTTTTGAGTTTAAAAGAATTTAGAAAAATTCTATTGAGGAAAACGAAAACTGCTACGTTTATTTCTCTTCCAGAGATGAATCGATTTTATCAATTGTGAATTTCTAGTACTGGTCATAGGCATCCGTCTTGAGTAGATCAACGGATATTTTTTATCTCATAACTTATTGGCACATCAAAGAAACATAAAACGTAAATCACGTTTCATGGAAATAAAACACTACTAAACAAATAGACGTCCGGCCATTTATGCGACTCTCCGAAAATAAAAATGTTTTATGAGCATGAATCACACTCGTTTCATTGGTAGGCGGACTTTAAGATTTGTTTTACCCGTTTTATATTCATGAAACGTTGTTTATTGTTATCAATATATTTTTGTTGCATAGCAATTTTATTCCGCCGTCTTACTTGTTCGAACACAAAATACACACGCATGTACGAGTAACAGGCGCTAAGTTGCCGCACTCAACTGGTTTTCCTGATATTGTAGGATTGTAGATATTGTCCTGATATTGTTTCCTATATTTAATAGCAAAATGTCCTAACACTAACAACACCAGAATAAATCGATTTTTAAATACAGCACCTATCTACTTGCAACTTTTTGCATTGTGTTCAGGATAACATCAGGAAAAGGTGTACAATATAAAAATGGGTGGAAATTGCATTTTAGTGCATAACATGCATCCAAAAATGCATAAACCTGTCAAAATCAGTGTACTAAGGGCAAAATTTTGTTATTTGGGAGGTTTATGGAGTTACGAATACGCAAGCAGAACCGACCTCCGAATCACCTAGTGCCCAGAGTTGCTGCTAAGCCACGTCATCTGGAGTTTCGTGGGATATCGGCAATAAATTAAAGCAAACAGATTATTCGAGGGTTTTTGGGATGGCCGAACTGGAATATGACATTACAACCGACCCTCGGAGCACCTGGTGCCCAGGGTGACTGATCTCGAATTTAGAGGGTTTTTGGAGGTCGATTCTGATGGCGTATTCATGTTCAGCAACCACAAAACTCCTCGAGTAATCTACTTGCATCACTTTAGTGTCTGAAAGCCTCGAAATTTAAGAATATGGCGTGTATATCAGTCACCCCGAGCACTAGGTAAAGATCTGTTCTAATGTGACATTCTTGTTCAGAAACCCCAAAAACCACCTGAGTAATCTGTCTGTATCAATTTACTGCCGAAATTAGTATATAAATATGGTATAGAAAATGCTTAACAAATAAAAAGGTACCACAAAATATCATTTTATTATAATACTAAAATACAGGGTGTCCCATTTAAGAAAACTCAGAAAATACTCATTCCGAGTTTCAACCAACCCCGTATACTAAAATTAAACATTTTGGTATACTATTAATAACTGACAAATAGTAGACTATATTAAAAATCTTTTAAACATAAATTAATACAAATTTGGATATCAAATCACTAACAATATGTTCCTACAAAAGGTGAATGGTGTGAATACAAAGGGTGTGAATGTTCCTACAAAATTAACAAAAAAACTTAATTATATTTTAAACTACCTCGTATAATATTTTAAAACACTATATTTTATTAAAGAGAACATCGAGTAGAATCCAAAAATGTAAAAATATACAGGGTATTCCATTAAAAAAAACATAAATTTGTGTCACCCTGTCAAAACGGGTAGCCCTGTATATTAGAAAATACTGTTAAATCACAGTCCTATCTGTGGAACATGTTTTACCTAATTAACTTTTTTCGTATATCTTAAGACAAACGAGTAATTGGACTTTGTCACACTAATGCCCCACCCTGTATACAAAATAACCATAAAACCATCCTGCCTCTTTGTAAATAGACTTATATTAAGATTCTTGAAACATATGCAAAATGGCATGACTTAGAAAATCATTGACTTTTTCACGAACTTTCTTACAAATCTAGGACTTCTGCCGTCTTACAAGAACCGTTTAACCTTCCTGCCGAGTACCGAAAAGGTATTGATTGTATTTGAGTATTATAACTTTTTAAAGGCAGGACTAAGAAAATCACGGAATCAGGGTGAAAATTTTCCGCAGAATTTTCCAAGAGACAAGTATACTTAAACATTAGGAGACGTCATGCCAATTTTTTTTTTTGAGCATTTTGAAATAAATATGTTTAGTTCATTTAGTTGGCAGGACCTAAAAAATCATGAAAATTTCATTATTTTCCTTACATGTTTGTATACATATATACTCCGTTACCCCGTTTGCAATCTTCCTGCCCAAAAAATTTTCTTCATAAAATCGATAGTATCCTGTCTATCTACGGATATGGCAGGACTTAGAAATTCATCGCAAAACCCTATTTTTATTTTTTGGGAAAATCTAATTTTTACAGGAAAATGTCACAGGAAATTTGTGGATGTTTCCACAGATTGTAAGTACATCGTCTACCCTTCCAGTATTGCAAAAGGCAGGACTTAGAAAATCGTGGCTGAACTTCTGTATAATATCTCCCAGTCTAATACATACTTGGAAGTATATGTATGTAGCGATAATTTGGGATTACTTTTTTCAAAACTAATTTTAGTTCGGAAACATTCCAATCTGTTGATGTTAACAGAAATCCTAGTCGTGTTGAGTTTCCTGCGGCTCTGCCTGTGAATCACGATAAGCCAAAGGAATTTTATAATTTTTATAAAAACTTATCCCACTCTGATAAAGTAGATGAGGATTTATAAAATTTTTCCAAAAGAATTGTAAGTGAACAACACTCATGATCCTTTGGGTTTCGTTTTTCGTTAGTTTTGTTTACTCATTTTGTTTCATGTATCGTATTATCTCCAGATTATTTATTCACGTGTGTCAACTTACCATTATAATAACTCCCGAACATGGTAATTGTTTTCATGCCAAACAGTATTAACTCCACGTTTTTTCACAAAATTAAAGAGTTATAAAAATAACAAATACAGTAATATATGGTATCATTTATACTTATCAAATAGTACACAACATTCAACAAAAAAATACACTCCGTTTAGACTTATACGAGGATTTGGAAATTGTCAAAGACCTAAAGAAAAGTCCCAATTGTGTTAACCGACAAACATCCCTTAACCGCAATTTTGTCCCCATTCACCGTCAATTATTTTCATAATTCCTATTACTTTGTTATACCTTCCCTTTTCCTATCCTATCTGCTATCTTCTTCATCCTATTTACCCACTGTCAACTATCTTCTTCGTTCCCTTACTGGCTCCAAACTCCTTACACATACTAATCATTACTAACCACATGAACTTCTCTTAATCAAAACCTAATTAATTTACCATACCCTCTTTTCACACTTCTTTCATTTCTTTTCTTCATTCAGTTCAACCCTCATACCCAACTCTCCAATCTTTCTCTTTCACTTATTTCACCTATGCTTTGACCCTACATTACACTCCTTTGCTTTTTGTCTTTGACCTTTTCCAAATATATTTTTTATCTTCACATCTAACATTTCATCACTTTATTTCATTTATCACAGTTAAACTCAGTCATTCTTTAATCAAATTATAACAATATTCATTCTCTTAATTTTGTTTTATTAATTCTATTTTATTCATTACACCTATTGTTTTCTATACTAATTAAATTTTAGTTTGTATCAACTGGGCAACCTGTTTTCCTACAATTATTTATTATCAATTTTACATATTCACCAGTTTGTCACAAGAATTTTCTCAATTTCATTAAAATTGTTCCATAATAATTGCATTCCTGAATCACATTTTCTACTATCAGATTGACTTTATCCTAACTCCAATCTATATAAAATTTTTTAATTTTCACCTACATCCAAACAATAATTTCCCTACTACCTATACAACCATCAATACACATGCTGTGGACATATAAATTTTCTTGATATAATAATATCCCTTTTCAAAATTTAAAACTTCTTCTATAACACCACTTATTTAATTTTATTTCTGTTATTACTACTAATCAGCTCACTTTATCATATTGTAATTTTTTGATCAGGTTAATTTTATTTGATACAGTCAATTTATAGTTACCTACAGTTAAAATAATTTTATTTTGTAAAACACATTATCTTTTAATTTTAAACAACAATAGATTTAATTAACAGACAATTTCAGATATTAAAAGCTTTAACATATTTTCGTCTGGATCATGACTTTGTTTTTAAAATTCCTAGAAAATCGACTACCTTCTTCCTTAACTGTCAATGTCACATCAAGCATTTCCTTACATAGCTTTGACACTTAGTAGTCATCGTTGACCGAAGATGGTTGATTGGGTCCTCGGGTAGAGTTTCACCATGTTCCCAGAGGTTTAATCCTTTAACATCGGCGTTTAGCCATTTTAAATTTATTTCAACATAATGTAGATTTATTTATAATCACAACCATTGTTTGGTTCTGGGGCTATTTTGCAAGTATTCAAGTAAGTAATCATAACCACATTTTTTAACTTTCACAATTTCAACCATCTTTTTAATTTTAATAGTGGGATTACTTATTTGATTTTAGATCACTGATGATGGACCGATAGGTTTGAAAACGTTCTGATGAACTCATTTTATTGAATCCATTGGGATTCTAAAAATTTTTAGTAAATATACCTTTTACATAGAAGTGGTTTTTACTTCATGTTCCAGTTTGTTTAACTATAAGGTATACAGCCAATCCAGGGAACTACCCCTTTTTAGTTTATCAAATAGTGTTTATCACATATTTGAAGAAAAAATTGTATTTAAAATTTACTGTTTATATTTCTTTTAAACTGCTCTCCTGTAAAATTTCAATTTTGTTGAGTTAATACAGTTTAGCTCTGAGGTACAGTTATAGTAAAAACAGTTCTAGAAAAATATTGTATAGGTAAATATCATGCAATTTGTAATGTACACCTAGCAAATATACCAAAAGTTAGATTTTCTTATTGTTCAAAATACACTTGAAAAAAACTATTAAGCAGACAACAGATATTAAATACTTATTTTGCGTATTTGCCCATACGCCACGATTCATTTTCAAACAAACTAAGTCAAAACATAAAGTGAAACGTATGTCGATGTGTATATATGTTATAGTCAAAGCTCGAATTTCAGGCACTCCTAGGTTTGACTAGGCAATCCTCAGGTCTGACTGACGGTCTTAGTCAAAGCCCAAAATAAATTACAGTTTCGGCCTTTGACTAGTCAAACCTAGGAGAGACTAAGTTGGTCAGACAAAGGTCGAAATTTAATTTTTTGAAATCGGGGTTTGACTAGTCAAACCTCGATCAGCTATTAAGAGGATCGGTACGTACGTATTTTCGGCTGCAATGCTATTCAAATGGGGATTCATTTTTTTCAAATCCTGAGAAAACTAATAAGTATTTTTGAAAAATTTAAACGCAGAATGAAAGATTACGTTATTAGCGAGGGCCGAAAGTCCCTGAGAACTTCTATAATGTTTATTTTAATAAGTTACAGGGGTGAAAAAACTAAGAGAAAATTTAGTGTGATTTTTAATTTCAAATATCTCATTCAAAATAAACTTTTTATTTATTCTAAGGGACTTTCGGCCCTCGGTAATAATTTAGTCTTTCATTCTGCGTTTAAATTTTTCAAAAATATTTATTGGTTTTTTCAGGATTTGAAAAAAATGAACACAATGCCGTGGTAATATTTTCCAAATCTGTCTTTGTCTTACAACGCACTCAACCGAATATAATATTGTCAGCATATATTGTCAGTCAGACACTGACAATCAGTGACAATTTTAAATATTTGACATTGCATCGGGAATATTTTGAGAAATTGATTAAATATTATTGATATATAGTGTATTTGATAAATAATTGATTTAAGACGTGAACTTAATAAAAAGTTATTTATTGTGTATTATTTGTGGAAGATCCAAGCAGAGAATACATCAGATATATCCTGTGATCCAAGTATTTTGTTGTTAGAGATGTTCAAAATTGTAAGCGTTCCAAAATAACAACATATTATTAAAAAATCACTTTAACACTTTTCCTCTTTTCTCGATTGATTATTAGTTTTTGTTGTACAAATAAATTATTACAATCACTGAAAACATAGTTAGTGAAAAAATTATCACATTTATTAACTGAATTAATAATTTGCAATTATAAAAATAACAGTTATCCAAGAACATTCAAAAGCCATCTCTTTAAATTAATTATGACATTTTCAAGTAGAATGACATTCTAGTAACGTTTACATATCCACACCAGTGTGAATTTTACTACACGTAATTTGCCGTGTAAAGACAGAAAAAGTAGGGATACACGTAAAATATTTGCGAATTATGTACCCATAGCCTTAAAATGTCGTAATTTGTTAGATTAGGTTTAATAAAACGTCATTTTTTAATTTTAATTTTATTATTTTTATATTGTCGTAATTAAAATAAAAAATTTGGTGTTTATTCTTACATGTTGGGGCATTATGGCATTTAGAGTTGCACAATACGTTAGACCTTTTACACTTACATAATTTTGAAGAACATTTCTTATTGCAGTTGCATTTTATAAAGCCTTGTACACCAAGTTAAAATCTTGTGTACTAATTTCTCTTAGAGACAGCTTAACATCTGGAACATCTTCGAAATTAAGAAAATTCTCTTTGCATTCTCTTATTTGATTTCTTGAAAAAAGTGTGTTTATTGTTCCGTAATTATAATTTATTTACACCATAACAAATGACAAAATTATTTAACATTAAATATTTAAAAATATTATTAAATTTTTTACATAGAATAAAGATATTTTGAGGAAATAGATTCCACAGAATTGTATAAGTTTAGTATACATTCCCAATATTTCTAATAATCCTTCTTTTTTAATGAAACTTTATTTGAGCTGTTAATATTATGAGGTAGGAAATTTTGTGTTGTACGTTTCCTACTACGCCAGTCAATGGGAGCAAGAATAGGATATTACCTCCGAATTCTATCCTACTGCATGGATTTTAATGAAATTTTGGGCCTTGCCTCTACTTATCTCCTAATTCAAAGTCTACCCTATGCCGATGTGTGCTTTTATCTTGGGGGTGGTTCCCACACCTTCTTAGGGGTAGCAAATTTTTTGGTTAAAATTATCACGGATTTCGCTAGAGAACCTAATTCTAAGCAAAAACTGTTCTATAATTTTTTTTGAAAACTCAATACTTTTTGAGTTATTCGTGGTTGAAAATTGGCCATTTTCATTGAAACATAGGGGAAAGCCGGGCAAAATGGGGTACTTAAGGTTGAAAGATCAGTACAAAAAAAATTTGTATATTTACAATAACAACATATGATTTTATTAATAAAAGCATATTTGGACATCCAAAAAAAACATAAATTATTCCTAGCAAAAAACAAATACAACATGAAAACAATAAAAAATTAAGAAAAGTCCTTTTACCCCGTTTTGCCCGTCAGATAGGGTAAAATGGGGTAGGATCAAAATAAGGCATAATAACCCAATAAACACGTAAACTACCTATTTGCAGAGTTCACAAACAAAAATCTCTTCGTCATCGTCTTCAATCCCAGCGCATGACATATGCGCCCAACGAATGCACCTGGAACATGAAGTCCATCCTTCAGAGGATGTAGAATAAAGATCTCCACAATAAAGGCACTCTGCGTCACTAGCACATGATTCATTATCACTTGAAGAATCACACTTTTTAGAAACTTTTACTTTTTTCGTGATAGTTTTCCCTTTAATACCCTCGGTTTGTTTGATGGTTCCTATTTTTCTTTTTACTACCCCAAGCATTGGCATTATTTTCGGCTTATTTTTTTCTAAAGCGTCTTCCAGCTCTTTCTTGTAAGGAGTAGAAGTCAAAATAGCAGTTTTTCCCTTTCTGTGTGAACTCCGTTTAGTTGCAGCACTGGCTTGCGGAATAGGCATAAAAACGGTTGGTGATACTATCGGAAAAGCTGAATCATTGGAACTAGAGGTACCTGGCTTCGCATTGCTGATTGGTGTTGTATTCTTTTCAGGGGTTCTTTCGCCGAATGGAACAGTAGCTCTTGATATGTCTGGTTGTGGGCTAACGGTGGGTATCGTTTTCTTTCTTGGTGTTATTTCTTCGAATTGAGTAATAGCTTTTGAAGTTGATGGCACTGCATCAGAAAACGTCGGATTATTATTTGTTTGCTGGTTTGGCTTACTGCTAGTTCGATAGACCTCACAATTTTGTTCAGGAGTTCTCTCTCTTTTTTCAATCTCGCAAAAAATCTGCGTCAGAAAAAACACCTAAGTCTACAGGCCACACCCCAGTTTTTTAAACCCATTTATAGCAGTTGTCATTGTAGCCGCCCTTATAAAAGCAGCACTAAATAATGATGAGAGTTGGTGAAATGTCACTACTCTACCTGGATTGGTTCTCAGCCATTTTCTCACTTCGTCATCGTAATAAGTGCTTAGCGGCTTCATGAATGAGACGTCAAGAGCATGCAGCCGATGAGTTGTGTGAGGAGGGTAACAGAAGAGAATTACACCGTTATCTCTTGCATAATTTATTAATTCCAAATTATTTGTATGGGAAGAGTGTCCGTCCAATAAAAGAAGCACCGGTGCTTCTTTTGACGCTTTAGAAAAGTTTACGAATTTCTTAAACCATTTAAAAAAGAGTTCCATGTCTATCCACCCTTTTTTATTCAACTCCACCCAACCACCAGGCACCAGTCCATCCATGAACCCTTGCTGCATTCTTTTGCGAGGAAAAATCAACATAGGAGGCATGTAAGCACCTGCTGCTGAAAAACATATCTCCGCAGTTACTAACTCTCCTCGTTCTCCGGATGTTAAGTTACCCACCTGCCGTTTACCCTTCGTAGCTATAACTTTGGAACTTCCCTTTGGATTCACTGTAATCCCGGTTTCGTCGACGTTATATATTTTTTCGGCTGAAAAATTATACTTTTCAACTACTTCTACCAGTAGTGTAAAAAACTGTGAAACAGCAACTTTATTGAACCCTCTAGCTCTCATTCCAGACATTCCTCAGGTTTTTTTATCGACACCTCCGCATGTCTCTTTAAGAAGCTTTGCATCCAAGCTTTTCCAGCCATTCGAGTTCATTTGTTGAATGGATGATCAACACAATTAATTCAGCTAACTGAAAGGCGAGACCTCTGCATTCTTCCATCGTAAACCCAAATAATCGTTCTTCCATATTTTTGAGGTAACCAGCGATTTCCTGTTCCCGCGTCTGTGTAAAAACTGGCTTGTAATTTCCCATAGTTTTTGAAATAGGCACATCTGGATCATTTTTTCGTTTTTTCACATAACGTTCGAGTGTGGTTTGTGGGACATTAAACTGAACCGATGCACGGTAATGTCCCATTTCGCCGTTGATTACAGCTCTGACCGCCCCTTCCATAGACTGTGTAGACCAGCTCTGCCTCTGGGTGACACGTTTGTATTTAAACACCATCTGAAACAAAGTACCTAATTTAAGGAAGGGCAAAATGGGGTACCCCATTTTACCCTACCCTACTCTACCCCGTTTAGCCCGCTTTTCACTACTTTTAGGTTAAGTGTTAAAAAATTCTTAAAACATTGTTTATTTGAACAACCGCTACGACATATTACGCTCAAAATAGTACATGTTTAGCTGAAATGAAAAAAAATAATGTGCAAATAACCTAACAGTACTTACCTTAGTTTAAATCGCTCTTAACAATTACAACTACTACTCGTTTGTTAGTCACACAATACACTTCAGTCGCCTACAACGGTATTGCTTGCACTACCGGTTTAAAACTCGATCAAATTACAGAGGCTCGTCTCCTACAAGTACCTGTGACGGTACAAAGTAGATAGAGTTGGGGGTTTCGTTCTCAATCGCGGTACCCCGTCTTGCCCGTCCACCCCGTTGTGCCCGCCCTTCCCCTAATACCTTTTTGAACGGTTTTTTGCGAATACCTTAAAAACAATGCATCTAACTAAAAAAACAATATTCAACATTTTTGTAAGTTATAAAAAAACAAAGAGACACTTGCCTCCATAACTCTTCTAGTTATAATACAAAAAGAGATATGGTAGGTGAAAATAGTTTGTTTTTTGGTACATTCGCAAATTGGTGTATTCAACTTGAAATAACAGAGAAATGTTCGATTTTAGGTGTATAATGCTACCAATACTTTTTGTAGTGCTTGAAAAGACCTTTAAAATAAGCCATATTAAAAGTCCGTTACATTAAAACTAAGCGAGATATGCTGCAAACAAAATTGTAACTAATGTGTTTTAAGAAAAAATGAGAAGCAATTTTAACCCCCATCCACCAAAATGTAAGTGCATCGTTTTCTTTCTACAATACCTTTTACTATAGTGTTATTTCTATGTTCAGAAAGTTGAACGGGTTTAAAATGAATGGTTTTTGAAAAAAAAAAGATCAAATTATAGTTTCTTAAAAATCTTCCTTTTTCTCCATGTAACTTGAAAATGATAAGAGATACAGTAATGAAAAATAAAAAGGAAATTTTTATCTAAAAAAACCCTACATTTTTGTGTGGTGTCTTTTTTTTCGTATTTCTTATCATTTTCGAGTTACATGGAGAAAAAGGAAAATTTTTAAGAAAATTTAAAAATGCGCTCTATAACTTGATCTTATTTTTTTCAAAAACCATTCATTTTAAACCAGTCCAACTTTTTGAACATATAAATAATACTATAATAAAAAGTATTGTAGAAGGAAAACGATGTGTTTAAATTCTGATGGATGAGGGGTTAAATATACTTTTCATTTCTTCTTAAAATACATTAGTCATCAAGTTTTTTGCAGAATATCTCGCTTAGTTTGAATGTAATCGACATTTAGTATTGCTCATTTTAAAGGTCTTTTTAAGCACTATAAAATTGCTGAATATGCCCAGCACTATGAAAATGCCATTATACACCTAAAATCGACCGTTTCTCTGTTATTTCAAGTTGAATACATCGATACAATCTCTTTGTTTTTTTATGACCTAGAGAAATATTTTATATAGTTTTTTTGTTAGATGCATAGTTTTTAAAGTATTCCGTCCGTACAAAAATCCGTCCGAAAAGGTGTCATTTTTAAATGAAAATGGCCAATTTTCAACCACGAATAACTCAAAAATTATTGAGTTTTTAAAAAATAATTATAGAACAGTTTTTGCTTAAAATTAGGTTGTCTAGACTCTGCCGTGGCTATTCTAACCAAAACAGTTTTTACTCCCGAGAAGGGGTGGGAACCACCCCCCAAGATAAAAGCGCACATCGGCATAGGGTAGACTTTGTTTCATGAGCTATTCCCTACTTACTGTAAAAATATCAAGTAAATTGATGTAGTAGGATGGAATTCGGAGCCAAATACCCTCATTGACTGCTCTAAACGCTGAATCTGTCAAAATGCGTCTGAGTTGAGCGAACGGAGGTTGATTATTATTTACACGTAATTTGGTTCGACTAAGTATATAAATTTTATTTTAGCACGATCAGATGGAATGGGAATGTCATCGTCAACTGTGAAAGAAGATATTGCAATCGGAGAAAAAACTAAGAATCACCATAATACTAACGAAGTCCCTGGACCGTCGTCACTAGGAGAGGAAGAAAATTGTCAAACAATGCAGATTACTTCTTCAGATGTGGTTTGTTTTATTTTCCAAAAAGAGAGCACTGACGCACTTACGTGCATAATTTGTAATCAGGTAGTACATGTTGTGTGCGCTCACAGCACACTTTGTGCATACTATGAAGGTTTTGAAAGAAAAGTTGCATGCATTCGTTGTGCACAGACAAAAGATTAAAATAAATAAAGGAAATGCGATTGAAGGTCTTCATGCCCAGGCTAATGCTATGAAACAATTAAGTGAAAAAAACTTTCCTCCAATTTCGATCGGAAAAACTGTAAAAATACCTATCTCCAGCTTTGATAGAGCCAAAGGAGATGCTCGAAATATTTTGGGTATCATACAAGATAAAACAATTGACGGTTTATATAGAGTTGGTACGAAATACGGAACAATAAACACACTTTTTTCAAAAAATCAAATAAGGGAATGCACAGTGAATTTTCTTAATCTTAATTTCTTAAGATGTTCCAGACGTTAAGCTGTCTCTAAGAGAAATTAGTACAAAATATTCTAAATTTGGAGGACAAGGCTTTATAAAACGTATAGTGCAACTCTAAATGCCATAATGCCTGAACATGTGAGAATAAACAGTAATTTTTTAGTGACAATAGACAATTTAGACAAAACTGTCTATTATTTAGACAATTATTTAGACAAAAATAATAACCATTAAAATTACAAAATGACATTTTATTAAAGCTAATCTAACACATTACGACATATTAATAGCTGATCAGGGTTTGACTAGTGAAACCCCGATTTCATAAAATTAAATTTCGACCTTTGCCTGACCAACTTATCTCTAGTAGTCTCTCCTAGGTTTGACTAATCAACGGCCGAAACTGTAATTTATTTCGGGCTTTAACTAAGGAAGCTCTCAGACCAAATGCAACACATACAATAAAATTCATACGTAAAATGTTGCACAGTTCATAATAGCGTACATCTGTTTATACTCAACAGAGATAACGTCCCATAACACATTTTATCATTATGTAGAATACAGGAGCGTGCCAATTTTGGAACTTCCGAATATCAATCAGTATTTGAAATGTCTTCAAGCGAAAAAGATGTTATTGTAGCTTGGCAATTTTTAAGAAGATGTCAGAGAAAAGAAAGAAAAATGCGTCGATGACGCACCCACTGAATGCATTTAACATTATTCATAGTCCAGCAATTGTTTTACATGAACAGACATGAACATTTTTGCTAGGAGTGTTTTTTTTATAAAATTACTTACTTTTTGAGTTATTTGCAAGAAACCGTATAAAAATGTGTTTTTTTTAATGAACATATTTACTCTCAAAAACTCGACACGTTTTAACTTAGTGAAAAAATGCTATAGAACAAAAATTGCTTAAAATTACGTAGTTTATCCATTTCCGGCCTTATTTTGAACGTATAATTTTCACCCTCGGGAAGGGATGAAACTTGCCCCACATGCTACCTACTTACATATGTCTATGAGAGATTTCATGTTATTTTAAAGGGTTCTTTACAAATTTATAGGTTTTGCAATATTTTACCGTCAGCATTAACTTTAAAAATATCACAAATTTTTATTTATATAAAAATTGTTTTTTTATATATTATTAAAGAAAGAAATATGAAAATAAACATGGAGAAAACAAAGATAATGGTCATGGGAAATGAGGATAAACAAGTAAATATAGAGATAAATAACCAGAAATTATAACAAGTAACAACATATAAATACCTGGGTGTGAAAATATAAAATGGAGGAAGATCAGAAGAAGAAGTCAACGAAAGGATAACCATGCCGTTCAGAATCTACTACAGCTTAAACAGAGCATTCATTGGAAAAAAGGAGTAAGCAGCAGGATGAGGCAAGGATGAGGCAAGATGAGGACAATGATAGAGGTATATAAAACGATCTTCAGGCCAATCCTTACCTATGGTAATGACAGCTGGGTGCTAACACAATCATCGAAAAGTAGAATAAACTCAATGGCCATGAAGTACCCAAGAAAAGTAAAAGGAATTACAAGACGCGATAGAATAAGAAACAGCATTGTAAAGGGTCGTTTAAACACAGCGATAAATCAAACAACTTATCAAGGTCAATCGAGTTGTTGCAACTTATCATTGTGTGTAAACGGTGCATCGCACAACTTATCAAAGTTGGAGTTGGGTTGAAGGTGGTATCGCATTGAATCGCAGCGTCTAAACAGTGTTTCAACTTGTCATCACAACTAGTTGCTGTGACTTATCGTTGTGTTTAAACGACGCTTCTGTGTTTAAACGACCCTTAAGAGAAGAACACAACTTGGACTGAAGCGAAGCGAAGGGCTAAGAATAAACAAGAGTGGAGACGATTTGTATATGATATAGATACATGAAATTTATTTTTTAAACACCTTGCACCGTTAAGTAGAAAGATTTAGATTATGTTATTATGAACATATAAAATTATTTACTACTTGGACTAAAGAAAAATGGGATCTGTGTAACAATTTAATAAATTTAAATTATACTAGAAAATAACATGTTTTTTTTCTCTGATTCTGGCCTTGATTTAGAACTAGAACCTTTAGCCACGTAATTGGATAACTTATCACTAACTCAGATGTAATGTGTAGTGTGTGTGTTGAGTAAGTGTCTTGTTACTTTGCAAAGTCGACGTCATTGTCTTTGCAAAGAGACGCTAATTGTATCCGAACGTCTGCGGTCCAACATAGTTAGAATCTCTAAAAAAATGATTTGTCAAAAAACTGTAAATAGGTATTAATCTGTAAACATTAGATAGATAAGTCAACAAGCACGTTTATCCTTTTAAGACTTTTTTACGTTTATTTTGTAAGTAAACAAATCATTGTAAAAAATTGAATTAAATAAACGTATTATTATCTCAAAACTTAAATAAATTTATCCTATTATCCCTAATAATTATATTCTACGCCCTAATTCCAAACACACACATTTGCACATCTGGGCACTCTTTACTGCCCTTTTCTTGAGAATCCGATCGCCGTTGCATCGGAATTCTAGGAATTTTAGTTTAAGTGCGTTCAAGGGATGCCTGTTAACCGTTGAAACATATTAGACCAGACTATGTCATCGTCCCCGTGAGGTAAATTATTCCGATTCGTATTTTTGTACAAACCTACTCAAAAACAGGTCCTTATAACAAATCCACAGGGTGGCGGGAAGTGGCGCGGTCGGAAAATTGTTTAAATAATTTTTTAAAACAAATTCAAAAAATCAATTTTTTCACTTCGTAGGTATAATTTTTTTAGACTCTTTGGGTCATTATAAGCAAAAAAAGTCGGTTGTATTTTTCTCTAAAATTGATTGTTGTCGAGTTATACGCGATTTAAAAGTTAAAAAACGAGAGAAAATGGCCATTTTTAAGGCTTAATAACTCGGTTAATAGTACATTGTGTACCTATTCTTTTTCTCATGATCATCTTTCAGTGCGTCACAGTTTTTCGATTTCTCTCTAACGCATTAAATTGTATGTGACAGAAAAAAAGGCACGTCGCTGAATACTTTGGTAATTATTCTAGTTCGGTGATTATTCTAGTTGTCGATAGATGGCGCCATAATCAAAAAAGAGTTATTTATTAAATAAAATAATAATATTATCAATATAATCTGTACAATTTATAAGACTATACAAATGAAAGAAAATACCATTTTATAAATGCAATAGACACAACTGATTGGGTTATATTCCAAATTGAAAATAAAATTTGACAACTGTCAGATTTAACTAAAATGTCACGTTAGAGTAAATGTCATAAATGTGTTTTATCACGGACTTACCTTTTTTTCTATAATTTGTGACGCACTGAAAAATGTTCATGAAAAGGAGAATAGTAGGAAAAGCTTAACATTCCCGGACGATGTAAAGATTGCTGTCGAGGCGCAAGCCGAGACAAGGGAATACAGAGTCCGGGAATGTTGCTTTTCCTGCAAGGTATACATACTATTTTTTCGAAAATCTAACATTTAAATTATATTAAAATAAATATGTTAAAATTTTCAAATAGACATATTCTGACTCAAATATTCTTGATGCCACCAAGTACATGTTTTGTAACTATAGAAACAAAAATATTGAATTGTCAAATTTGACGTATTTGCGTATTTTTGACAGTATTTATAATACATTTGTTCTGAATCTGCTGTAAGGAAAAAATATTTTTCTATGGATGTTATACAATGTGCAACTTCTCTCACTACTTACATACATTCAAAACGAACAATTTCTTATGCAGTGAGAAAAGTCGGCCATTGCAGTGGGAAATATTTTTTCTCACGGGTTCTCGTACGGTTTTCCATATCGTCGTCTTAATACTATAACTTGATAACACGAAATTAGTAGTTTTGAGATAAACGAGTTTAAAGATTTTAAAGATATTTGTGCTGCTACCATGATGTTGGTAAAATACGGAATTCACTCTGCGGCTCTCAAATACTGTTCCTTGACTTTTTGGCAACTGATCTATTTGGGAATACGGTGCAAATTTGTTTTCCAATATGGAAAAAACCATGAAAAATTAAAGTTATCAACTTTTAGCATTACCATAATGTTAACATTTGGTAATGTCGCATGTTGTATCAAGTTGCATATAAGTGAACTTTTTAACACAACTAATATTTTATACATTATTTTGTTGAAAATTAGCCCCCTGCCATGGGGGTTACCAGATCTGCTAACAATTCTCGAATTCTTGCATTAAAATGAACCGAATAAACAGATAGCAATTATGTGGTAAGCTCAATGGTTTCAGAAAAACATGTGCTACAACTAGATAACTCGAGTTATCTAGTTATAGCATTCAGTGTATGTCGTATTCACGATTATTTCGATTAAATAATAGCTTGATAACTTATCTTTGTCAACTTTTAGCACTGAATGTTAGGGGCATTTGAGTTTTATCAACTTTCGTCAATCATAAATAAATACTTAACCCGTTTGGAGCGAGCTATTAAGTTTTTACACAATATGGAGGCAAATAAAATACATCTTGTGAACTAGTTATCTCAAAAACATCAATTTTGGAGTTATTAAGTTATAGTACTAAGGCGACGATATATGATCGCCGTTTCCATGGTAACATGCGCAATACAAGCACAAGTTAATATTGTCAAATAAAATGTGTTGGAGCAAAACTTACCAGGAATTACCTTTCAAAACTGTTCGAAAATAACTGTTAATTAGAATTTTAAATAAATAAGGTAAATATATAAATTTTAAGAATATTAAATAACTACATGTATATGTATTTTATTTCAATTTATGTATATAATATACGTAAAAGCACCTAAATTATTCAATTTTGAAGTTTAAACTCATGACGTCATGACACAACCGCATCCATAGAAAAAGTACAGTATACAACACATGAGAAAATGACATATTTCTCCCTGTTGTACAATATACTATTCCTTATGTATAGTAAGGAATAGCTATTTGTATAACAAGGGAGGAAAGTGCTACTTTTCCTCCCGAGAATGAAGTTTACTGCCCGACGCGTAGCGGAGGGCAGTAATCATTCAAGGGGGGAAAAGGCACTTTACTCCCATGTTATACATATGGTTTTTCCACCTTCCTCAAATAACAAGTCATTTTTTCATTTTTACTTAATTTATTTATGTAACTAACCAACAAAATTTATTAAAACTAAAACTAACAAGTAGGTACAATATAACTGTCAACTGTCAAATATAAGTCAAATTATTAATGTAAACATTGTTAAATCAAAATAACAATTTACTGTTTTTTACCATTCTGCAAACTACTGGGTGTTTTATAAATAAACGTTAAAATGTATAGATACTTAAGTAATAAAAAAAGATATTGCACAGGGCGTTCAATAAGTTATATTTCATGAATGAAATACTATGACGCCACTTTTACTTTTCCTCCCTATTGAGGAAAAATATTTTCCTCCCTAGGGAGGAAAAGTACAACTTTGCTCCCTACTAAGTTGTACTTTTCCTCCCTAGGGAGGAAAATATTTTTCCTCCCTAGGGAGGAAAAGTAAAAGTGACGTCATGGTATTTCATTCATGAAATATAACTTATTGACGCCCTGTACAATATCTATTTTCTATTACGTAAGTATCTATACATTTTAACGTTTATTTAAAAACACTCTGTATTTTGCAGAATGGTAAAAAACAGTAAATTGTTATTCTGATTTAACAATGTTTACATTAATAATTTGACTTATATTTGACAGTTGACAGTTATATTGTACTTACTTGTTAGTTTTAGTTCTAATAAATTTTGTTGGTTAGTTACATAAATAAATTAAGTAAAAATGAAAAAATGACTTGTTATTTGAGGAAGGTGGAAAAACCATATGTATAACATGGGAGTAAAGTGCCTTTTCCTCCCTTGAATGATTACTGCCCTCCGCTACGCGTCGGGCAGTAAACTTCATTCTCGGGAGGAAAAGTAGCACTTTCCTCCCTTGTTATACAAATAGCTATTTCGTACAGTTATTTTTCATTTCCAGGCAATGGCTAAGTATAAGGAAATATCGAACGTTTCTTTCAAAAATATCTAAATTCCTGACCGATTTTCGGAAAAAATTATTATTATGAAAGTTAGAAAGTGAAAAAATAAAAGTTTAAAGTCCCCTTACATGATCCTGAAAAAATTTGTGTCATTAATTTATTACTAAGTTGTTATTTTTAATTATTAACAATGAGCGCTGAAAGCGTATTTAGGCGGCTGTCAATGTGAGTGCGAAAAATATGCACCATTCCGGCAGTCCAATGGTGCATCTTACTCGTACCCACATTGATGGCCGCCTCAATACGCTGTTAGCGCTCATTGTTAATAATTAAAAATAACAGCTTTTTAATACATTAATGTCACAAATTTCTTCAGGATCATGTAAGGGGGCTTTAAACTTTGATTTAGTCACTTTCTGACTTTCATAATAATAATTTTTAACAGAGTTAAAGCCTTGAAAATAACTATTTTCGTGTTTTTCAAATTTTAAATCGCGTATAACTCGACAACAATTAATTCTAGAGAAAAATCATAAGAGATTTTTTGCTCATAATGTCCCAAAGAATCTAAAAAAATTGGTACGAAGTGAAAAAATTGATTTTTTAAATTTGTTTAAAAAAATTGTTTAAACAATTATCCGACCGCGGCACCTCCCGGCACCGTGTATTTGTTATAAGGACCTTTTTTTTAAGTAAAAACGTTTGTGCAAAAAAAGACGGATCAAAATAATTTACCTAACGGGGGCGACGATACAGTCTGGACTATATGGGATGTTGCGTGTTACATATATCGATCGGATATCGCTTTTGGTATGAGAGCTTCCTAAGACACTCAGTCAGACCTGAGGATTGCCTAGTCAAACCTAGGAGTGCCTGAAATTCGGGCTTTGACTATAACATATACATTGTGTATACTGTATACTATATACTATACACATCGACGTACGTTTCACTTTATGTTTTGATTTAATTTGTTTGAAAATAAATCATGACGCATGGGCAAAGTTAAAGTTGAACAACTATAGTAAATATTTTATTGGGGTTTGCATCGTTGTACTTTAACAGAATGGTACTAAACAACACTTATATTATTTACTTTTATTTTCCATAGTAAACACACACGATTCAAAAACTATTGCTCTTCTAAAACTGTATTAAGCTCCTAATTAAACAAAATGGTATAAAATTTTATAAGACATGAAAAACGTCATTACAAAATATTATGATATAACGTCACAAGGCTTCGCGCACTTTTTCGATCGTTTGAATTGAATATATGCTTCTTTTCATGAGCATTTTTCAGTGCGTCACAAATGATAGAAAAAAAGGTAAGTCCGTGATAATATACATTTTATTGACATGCCATTTTAGTTAAATCTGACAGTTGTCACATTTTATTTGCAATTTGACATAAAATCAAATCAATTGTGTTTATTGCATTTATAAAATGGTATTTTCTTTAATTTGTATAGTCTTATAAATTGTACAGATTATATTCGTAGATATATTATTTAATTAGTAAATAATTTTTTTTCGATTGTAGCGCCATCTATTGACAACTAGAATAAATGTTATAAATGCCACCGACGAAATGTAATCACCGACGTGCGCTTTTTTCTGCCACATGCAATTTAATGCGTTAGAAAGAAATCGAACAACTGTGACGCACTGAAAGATCCACATGACAAAAAGCATACACGGATTTTAAATTTGTACTTCTAAGTTATTACTAGGTTTTGTGCCGTGAAATTTTAAAAATCTTATTTTTAAACGAAACTGAACATTATTATCTAATAAAACAAAAATGGGCAAGTTCCCTAATTTGAAATCTGCTAGCGCGCACATTATGTTCAGGTCTATTCGTATCCTAATAGACTAACAATAAAATTAATCGGCATATCTCCCAAAACACCTCTACTCTACTGTGTTGGTATAGAATAAACAGGCATAACTTTTATAACATTGCTTAAAAATATGATTTAAAATCATTCAAACTGAATTATTGAGAGCTAATATTCTTTTAATTGACGTTCAAATTATTTTATGGGTGACAATTTAACAGAAAATAGGCATTTTGTCCAATGTGCCAGTTTGTTGTAAATGGCACCTGGCACCTCATTAAATTAATAAATATTAAATGCAAACCGGATTATCTACCAATAATTCAGTTCTAGGATGATGAAAAGAAACACTATTTTGAGTTTTCCTTAGATGAAGGATGAGCTTTCACGAAGGATAAGCTTTCACCATACAGTTTTAGAAGCCACTGGCATATTGCGCAATAGATCTGCCTTCAGCTTGCTTTGTAAGCAAAGTAGCGACTCCAACATTATGCAAATCGGCTTAACGCCATCACACGGATTTTTTTTAATATATAAATACAGCTCCCGGAGCGAGCCATGGCCGGTGAGATAAATCCTGTCTGTGTAGAAATTGTAAAGTTTAGGTGGATATACGACCGTCGACAGCGTTTCTCATGGGGCATGGTTCGTTTCGGGAGCTGTATATTTTTGTATATATTTGTAAATAATAATGTGGACTATTTTATCTTACAGAACATGCATCTCAACAATTACCAGTAACGCAAGCTTGCTTGGGATGTATATGTGAAGCTATTTCCAACTGTAATGTAACTAGCGGTTGTTCTGGTGAGTTGTCCTTGAATACAAATAGGTATACAGGGTGTCCCAGACTAAGTTACCCACGCTATATCTCTTAAACGAATAGAGATTTTCGAATGGGATAAAAGGTGTTATATTCTACTTGTAATACACTTTAATACGGCGTACAAAAAAATCATCCCCTAAATAATCATCCCTTAGTTACAACCCCTAACTTTAATTTTTTTAATAGCACCCTGTATATTTTTGTATAGTTTTGGATGTGGTCTTTTATCGTCTATTCAACACATTTTTTGAAAATAAAATCGGTTCGTATATAACCTAGAAACTATCAGTTTATTTTTGTTAAATTGTGTGTCCCAGACTAATTTATCCAGGCTATATTTCTTAAACGAATAGAGATTTTCGAATGGCACAAAAACTGATCTATTCCATTTGTAATACACTTTCATATGGCGTAGAAAAAATTCATCCCCTAAATATTCATCCCTAACTTACAGGGTGCTATTAAAAAAAATAAAGTAAAGGGTTGTAACTAAGGGATGAATATTTAGGGGATATTTTTTTTCTAGGCCATATTAAAGTGTATTACAAATGAAATAGATCATTTTTGTCCCATTCGAAAATCTCTATTCGTTTATGAAATATAGCCTTGATAAATTAGTCTGGGACACATAATTAACAAAACTAAACTGATATTTTCTTGGTTATTTACGAACCGATTTTATTTTCAAAAAATGTGTTGAATAGACGATAGAAGACCACATCCAAAACTATAAAAAAATATATAGGGTGCTATTAAAAAAGTTAAAGTTAGGGGTTGTAACTAAGGGATGATTATTTAGGGGATGATTTTTTGTACGTTATATTAAAGTGTATTACAAGTAGAATATATAACCTTTTGTCCCATTCGAAAATCTCTATTCCTTTAAGAGATATAGCGTGGGTAAGTTAGTCTGGGACACCCTGTATAATCATTATATTTAAGTAATTTTGTGTCTGTTAACGTATTGCTCTTTTGATTTAATGTTTGATTTTCAGGTAGGTAGTGTAAGTCTTAAAAGCTAGGTTAATTTGATAAAATTACAATAGAAATTTTTTCTGTTTATCCACAATCATGAGTCAAACGCTTGTTTCACACACTAAGAATTTTGAACGTGCGATGGTTGAAACACACATAGTGGCTCGAGCATCATATAGAATCTTTCTCCCTTCACCGCTTGAAACGTTCGGTGAAGGAAGAAAGAGTTCATATGATTGCTCGAGCCACTATATACATTTCAGCCATAGCACGTTCAAAATTCTTAGTGTGTGAAACAAGCGTAATATTATATTGGAACACCTGCCTTGACTTTCTTTTGTAAAATTACGGTTTTTTCCATGGAAGCAGTGTGTTGTATTTATAGCGGTCGTACTGCAGTCAGCATGTCTTCGATACGCGTGCTGTCCTGATGTATCGAACTTTCAACCAATAAGTTTTAAGTATTTTAACATAATGCTATATTTTCAGGAAACTCGGCCTAGAACGTAGTGATGTTGTAAAAGTAACTATTCGTTACAAAGTACTCGTTACTTACGAATACCGAAAGGAACGATTACTATACAGAGAGGCAAATCGTTACTTTGATTACTCTGATTACTTCGATACTTCGTCCGTACCAATCGTATCAGAGCGAGAAACGACTATTGTATCTACTTTGATTGCTTTGATTACTTTGATTACTTCGTTACTTCGTACCAATCGTATCAGAGCGAGTAACGACTATTGTATCTACAACCAGTACACTTGATTACTTTCTATAAAAAAATACCAATCGTATCCCAGCGAGTAACGGACGGGACCGGTATTTTACGAGTGTTATCGAATTTTTTATCCCTTAAATATATCGGTGAAGAAGGTCGTTGTTATATCGGAATACCTATACAAAATACCTATCTACTGAGAAATACGATTCTCGATATGATTAGCGGTACTCAAATACAAAAGTAATCGTAGCAATTAAATCTTTTTATCCATTAAACAGATCGGTGAAGGTCGTTATTATATCGGAATACCTATACAGAATACCTACCTACTGAGAAATACGATTCTCGATATGATTACCGGTACTCAAATACAAATGTAATCATAGTAATCAATTATTTTTGAAGTTATACTTCTTTACGGGCGTAATGACGGTGAAATTTTATATGGGAAAACCTAGCGACCGGGCGCATGCGCATTATAACTTTGTTCTGATTGGATGTTCAAATGACATGACAAAAATTATCCAATATGGCAGCTGTGGCACAGCTGTGGGACTGTGTTTGGTTATAATGTATGCTTGTTGCGTTTTAAAATTTGTAGGAAGAGAAACAACAAACAAAAAGTTAGTTAATGGTTATACTGCCCTTTTAAATAGTTTTCATATTATATTTTTGGACTTATTTACATAGAAGAGATGATTGTTGCATGCCAGTGTGAAAGCTCATCAAACTGTGCCTAGTATGAGTGCCGCAGATCTCGCTTATTCAAAGCTAAAGAATCTTTCACTGGTAAGTGTTTTATAAATAGTTGATCAAATTTTGTTATGATATTTGAACATAGCCACTTTGCACGACGCAAGTGATTGCGAAATTTATTAGTCGTTATACGGGCTCCGATACCTACCTTGAACCTACCAAAATACATAAGTAGTATGTAATACTTTTATTTACATAATTTGATTCTTCTTACTCTATGTTTTGTTGTATTTTTTCAATTCTAAATCATTTCAATTCAAAATCAAAATAATTTGATTTACATAAGTTAAAAATGTCAAAAGGTTAATCTGTTTAGTTAGACGATCTTCGCACGTAATGACAAGCTGTCTCTGTGGCGAAGTTTTAATGCGAGTGAAAACGCAAATACCAGCCGCGTGGTAAGTTGGTTCGAATCCCAATAGAAACTTTTATTTTTTTATTTTTTTTTATACATTTTATGATTGTAAGTATATTTATTATATAATTTTATTTTCAGAAAATACGTATTTAGTTAAAAATTTTTCCGACAATTAATGTTCAGAAATCATTTGTGGCATTTTTAATGTGTTTGTGTGTGTTTTATTTTTTTATTATTTTAATTTTTGGCACTGTTTTAATAAAAATGTTTGAGAAGTAGTAAGTATAAATTAATTTAATATTTAAATAAAATATAAATAAAAAGTATATTAATTTCGTTTATAATCATATAATCATATAATAGAAGTATAACTTCTTACGTGCGTACAAAGTACACACACATTCTTTTTTTATCCCTTAAACAGATCGGTGAAGGTCGTTGTTATATCGGAATACCTATACAAAATACCTACCTACTAAGAAATACGATTCTCGATATGATTACCGGTACTCGAATACAAAAGTAATCATAGTAATCAAAGTAACGAATACAGTAAATGATTACTTTATACAAAAGTAACGATTTGTAACGAATACTCAATACTCGAAAGTAACTATAGTCAACATCACTACTAGGACGGTCCCAAGCCCTGCTGAAAAACGAGAAGGATTGTGCGTAGAGCTAGCAACCCTACCACGTAAAGCACACAATCGCAAAAGAAACATCTACTGATGGCCTCGGAAACAAATCGGATAAAACGATGGCGAACACAGCGAGAAAAATAGACACGAGAAAAATGGATACGAGAAAAACAAAATATATAGGATGATGGAATGTCCGTACGATGAGAGATATAACAAGAGCATTGCAAATAGCAAGTGAATTTAAGATATACAAAATCCAGATCCTAGGCCTATGACTAAATGAAACAAGATAGAACGAGAAAGGAAAATATAAATTAAACTCTGGAGAAACGATTCTGTACTCTGGTAACGAAGGAAACGAATCAAATTATGAGAGTGGTGTAGACTTTATGCTATATAGAGAAGCTACTGACGCGTTACTGGGATGGGAAGGAATATCAGATAGAATAATCTATGCTAGATTCAACACAAGGTTTCAGACGGAAATCTAATCAGATAAAATTCGACACCAAAGTAAAAAATCTTCAATAGTAATAAAAAGTACTATTATACCGATCACAAACTTAGAGAATAACAAAACACAACACTGGAAAAATTCAATTCTTCATAAATAAACGCTTAAGAAAAATTCTAAGAATATTTTGTCCCAACCGAATTATGAACTCAAACTTATGGAAAAAAACTAAATAAGAAACAATACATAAAGAAATAAGAAAGAGAAGATGGAAATGGTTGGGCCATACTCTGCCTAAACCGAACACAGACATAACAAAACAAGCATTGGAATTCCAACCTCCAAGAAAACAGGGGAGGTCGATAAATACATGGAAGAAAACAACTGTTAAAGATGCAGAAAACGTCGACAAAAATGAAGAGTGGCAGTAGATGCCCTATGTTCTAGTGGGAACAAAGAGGATAAGAAAAAGATGTTCTCAGGGACTAGTTCTTTCTTATATAATAATATTAATATTCATTCGTATAAATCTACTTTTATAAGTCTCCTTGTTTTTACTAGTTCTAAGCTATTGCATTGTTTTTTGATATTTTGCTATTTTGATATGTGGTATGGTTTTCTTCGAAGAGCAAGAACTAGCTCTAGTGTACATCATTGCTGCAAGTAAAATGCATCAGGTTTAATATCAGTTCAGGTCAGAATTCTAGCGTGGCAATATGCATGTGCCCTTATGTAAAGTAGGCAATGCATGGAAGGTTAATCAAATGGCAGGATATAGGATATGACTGATTAAAAGCTTCAACAAAACAAATGTTGATATGTTCCTATATTCCTATATAACTTAAAAACTATCTATAAAAAGTATAATATCACTCATGATTGTATACTCAATTGTGGTGAAACAAGAATAAGTACAGTCAATATTCGACCCAAAGTTGTGGTTATGCGTGGTGAATAGCAAGTAAGGCAAGTGACATCGGCTGAAAATGGAGAGCAAATCACTGGCCTTTTAATAGTAAATGTCATAGGAAACGCTTTGTCACCTGTACTTCTGTTTCCCAGAATCAGTTATAAGTTTTTGTTGAGAAGTTCACCACCAGGAAGCCTTGCACTGACTAGCAAGATACGTTGGATGTCAAAAGTGATATTTTTACACAGAGTCTAGAACACATAATTAATCACACAAAATGCACTAAGGACCAACCAATATTGTTCACTACAGATAGTCACGACCAGAGCCATGTGGGCTTAGAAGTGATAATGACAGCAAAAGAAAAAGGAGTTATAATGTTAACTTTTCCACCACATTGTAGCGACAGACTTCAGCCTTTCAATGTGTCGGTCTTTATTTATTTTGCTCAACAGGCCATGTAGGCCCTGGGCGTGAAATACACAATTATTACATTTTTTTTCTATACATACAATATACAATATTAATTTGTCTATTTAAAAACATTATATAAATTTTACAGTAGATGACACATTCTTCTGTTACGATTTTTCTTGCGCTCATTTTACCAATCCTCTCCATTCTCTTCTGTCTAATACCTTGTTTCTCCAGATATCTATTTTTAATTCACGTAAATCTGCTTGGACGCTGTCAAACCATCTTTTACGGGATCTTCATTTCCTTTTTTTTCCCTACTGGTTTCCTGTTCAATATCATCCTGGTCATTCTATAATTTTCCAATCTTTGCATATGTCCCAGCCGGTCTTTGTCCCATTAAAAAGTCAATATCTCTCTTCAATCCTGACCCCCCGGAGGGAGTGTAGTGGTCGACGTGATGTGTATTGTCCGTCTCCAAAGATCTCTGTCTCTGGTCATTTCTTTTAACTCATGCATAGGTCTGTTTCATATTCCTGTAATCTGATCGATCCATCTTGTTGGGGATCTTCCTCGTGATCTTCGGCCTTCCACCTTTCCTTGTATAATGAGTCTTTCCATGTTTTCTGTGTTGGCTCTCATAACATGTCCAAAGTATTTTAATTGTTGGAGATGGACTTTACTGGAGAGCCGTTGGCTAACTTTTAGCTCTCTTAAAATCGGATTATTTGTTCTATGGTCGGTCCAAGGAATTCGTAGCATTCGTCTCCAACAGAACATTTCAGTGGCGTCTATCTTTCTTCTTTCCGAATTTCTCAGGGTCCAAGATTCACATCCGTAAGTGAGTATTGGGAATATTAAGCAGTTGATCAACCTCATCTTTAACGCTCTTGAAATTTGACAGTCCTTCCATATTGTGGTCATTTTTGCTGTGGCGACTTTTGCTAGATCACATCTACGTTTTATTTCCTCCTGTAGTGACCCTGTGTTTGTGATTAATGATCCCAGATATAAGTATGAGTTCACAACCTCAAACCGATCAATTGTGGTTATATGTGGATGATTGTTATGTAGTCTATCCACTATCATGATCTTTGTCTTTGATATGTTTAATTGCAGACCAAATATTTGACTTTCGTCTTCAACCAGTCGTATAAGATCAATCAGCTCTGCTTGACTATTTGCAAGAAGGGCTGTGTCATCTGCGAAACGTAGGTTGTTTATTTTATGACCATTTATTGAGATGCCTTTTTCCCATCCTTCAAGTGCTCTTCTCATAATATGCTCTCCATATATATTGAATAATTGTGGCGATAGTATACATCCCTGTCTGACACCCCGTTCTGGATGAAATTCGTTTGAAAGTATGTCAAGCACTTTAACTGATCCAGTAGTGTGTTCGTATAGTTCAGTTATAAGCGAAATAAGGTGTTGGGGTACGCCCACTTCTTTTAGTATTTGCCATAAGTGCCTCCACTTGACCCTGTCGAACGCCTTACGATAATCTATAAAGCATATGTACAGTGGATTATTGAATTCCCTAGATTTTTCGATTATCTGTCTTATATTTAACAGATGTTCTCTAGTACCCCTACCTTTGGTAAATCCAGTTTGCTCTTGTGGAATTTCTCTTTGAAGGAATGTTTTTAGTCTCTCGTTGATTATATGTAGCATTATTTTACTGGCATGTGATATAAGAGAAACAGTTCTATAATTGTCGCATTTATGGAAGCTGCCTTTTTATGAATTGTGGTTATTGTAGATTTTGTCCAGTCTTCAGGCCATTGTTTTGAATGCCATATTTGGTTACAGAGTAGATGAAGTAATTTTACGCCAGTTTCTTCTGTGGCTTTGTCAATAGTCAATATATACAAAAAGTCAATATACTGAGTTGGTAATGATTGGCTACTGAATCATCCAGGCAAAAAATATCCATTTACTGCATAGGTGATCTTGTGGAGCAAGCTGATCCGTTGTATGTAACGCACAAGAACATTAGTTCTCGTTTTCGAAAGACTGGCATCTACCCTTTCGACAATGAGCATTCAGCAAAGCAGAATTCCCGATGTCTCCAGCAACTGACCGGCGTCCTCCATCTGCACGAGCTACTGCTAGTTCTTCCTTAACAGGACAATAATATCCTTTATTTGAACATATAGCCATTTCACATCATTCATCAAAAGTTCCTTCTACATCGTTTGAAAAACCATCAACGCATCACAACGCAAATAAGCACAAAGAGCAAGGAAGAGAGAGGTAGATGTCGTAATTTAACTAGTACATCAAAGAAGAAGAGGCCAAAAGATTAACTCTCGAGGCAGAAAGGAAGAAGTCTGGTAAATCAACTGCAGCCATCCGTAATCTATCTAATAAAAGGAAAGCTTGTGAAGATTCTGAGACTTCGTCCAAGGAAGTCCAAATTCCATATCAAGATAGACCTAGAAATATCGTTCTGGGGAAGATTAAATAAAAGAAATAGATTGGAATGATAGTTCTGTGAATCTTAAGACTGATGATTTTATTCTTGTTAAATTTTGTACTGAATAGTTTCTTGTCTGTTATGTTGAAAGAATGTTGGAGTGTGATGCAATTGATGAAGTTGAACTTTAATGTATGCGTAAAAATGGAAGAATATGGAAATGTTATTTTCCGAATGTTAGGGACAATAGCATTATTAAGAAAACCGGCATACTTATTGCTTAAATTGCTTGCACCAATATCTTCTAGAGGTACAGAGAGAGTAAAATTGTTTCTATTTCCGGATAATTTATCAAAATACAATGTAAACTAAAGGAGAGTTTCTATTATGTTGAAAAAAAGCATTTATGACATCCTGTCCCCGGTCTCCCTAGTAGTGTCCACTCCTCCCAACGGTATGGGTGGTATGGGTCATTTGCAGACCATTAAAATATTATCCATTGTACTTCATTCCAAAGAATACTTATATCAACCATTTTTGAAATTTTGCATAGGACAAAGAGCTATTTAACATATCCTAGCATTATTATTTCACGAGGAGCAAATAAATAATTAAAAAAAAACAAATATTGTTCAACAAGTGTAACACACCTCACATGTCTCCCCTACTTATGTACTATACTAATCTAGTGGTTATTTTTAGGTGAGGTTTGTGGACCATTTCGGATCACCTGGGCATATTGGGCAGATGCTGGAAAGCCCACCGTGAAAGGAGTATCACCAGAAGACAATAATGCATATGGATCTTGTGCTACTGATACGTATTGTTCTGCATTAGCTGTTCAAGGATATATGAATAAATTTCAACAGGTGATTAATTATTAACCATTTTGAACAGCCTGTACCTAATCGGCAAGATAGTGGCCTACTAAGCCAAAGCGCACAAGTTCTAATCTCGGTATTAACAACGACACTTTCACAAATTGAAAAGTATCAGATGCAGAATTCACCATTATAATAAAAGAGTTCAGTGAGTTCAGTAGAGGTGTGCACGCTAGCGCTGTTGAGAAAGCCTGCAATGGTGGAAACAGCTGTCCAGCGATTGTGCATTCCTCTGAATCGAAAACAAGCAAAACCATCTTTTACTTAACGACACTTTTATTTCCAAAAATTATACGAGCCGTTCACCCTGCTTCGGAGAGCACGTAAAGGCGTAGGGCTCTTTTGACAAAAAAATCGATTTCTTTTTTGTTTCTTTGCAAGAAGTTGGTTTTTCTTTACCTAAATTAATGTCTCTGTCTTTTTATATTGATCTATCATCAGCATGAGCTCTTTTTACAGTTAATTCTCAAAAAAAGCCTGGCGATCTCGTTTAATAAGTCTCCAAATAGCACGTTTATCACTTTCGGTAATCTTTGAAATACAACCAATTATAACATTTTTTTCTTCAACATTTCCCTTTTTTTTTTGTTAATTCTAAAATTATATTTTACAGAGTTCCTTGACGAATACGAAGTGTTGAGCAATTTTATGTACTTACAGAAAGTCCTTTATGTAAGAATAGAATTTCGTAATTCGTTAGATAAACACAACACTTTCCGTGATCCATTTTGACAAATAATTAAATCAAATATACTTCGAACTAACTTCATACATTATTTATTCAACAAATACTTGAAAATATAATTTCTAGAAGAAAATTGGAAAAATAAATATTATTTATCATTTTTTGGGTGATGGTCCAATTAATTTGCGCTAAACATTACTTTTCATTTTTGTTTATTTCATAATTATTGTATTTAATAATAGTATTAGATATCGTTGATTAATTGACAAAACCACATTATATCAAAGAAGCTTAATCGTATCCGTCTAATTTATACACTTCTCCAAGAAATTAACGCACCCCAACCTTAAAAATGGATCATTTTTATGTCTCGAATTTCCTAAACATGTTTATTTATTGCTGTCCGATTTATTTATTGCTCTAAAACCGGTTGAGATGTGCAAATAAAATTTGGTGGGTTTTAAGAGGCATTTTTTGACTTACAATTAAGGATTTAATATTCCCCCTTGGCGCGCATACCGGTAATATGACCAGGATGCGCTCCAACTGTGAATATAAAAGTCTTCATTGTATATAAAAAATGGGCAATAACTATCTCTTAAAACCCACCAAATTTCATTTGTACATCTTGACCGGTTTTAGAGCAATAAATAAATTGTCAGTTTATAAGAAAAATTTCAACACTTCCAATCCAGGAAACGCAGAATTTTCGGACATACGTTTATAAAGCAAACTGTCATTATTTGTTCATGCAGAATGACCCCTTAAAGTTTTCCATACTTATTTAAAAACACCCTGTATGGATGAAAAACTTTGCTAGTTGTTAAAGTACCTAACTTTTTTATTATCTAACATAAGCGAATGAATTAAAAAAACAGAATATTAAGAAACGGAAGCGAAACCTGGACTCTGAATCAGCGGGAAACAACAAAATTACTGGTACTTGAAAGAAAGATCCTGCGGACTATCTATGGGCCTTGCAGAGAAGAGACAACAGGAGAATGGAGAAGAAGACACAATGATCAACTCCAGACAATATACGGAGATGAAAACATAGTACGCTACATTAAATCAAACAGAATACGATGGGCGGGTCACGTACTAAGATCAAGTGACGAAAGACTTCTAAACGCCACATTCTGGGAAAGGCCCGATGGAAAAAGGTCAGTTGGTCGCCCAAGAAAGAGATGGAAGGACGCAGTAGCCAGCGATCTACGCAAAATGGGAGTACAGCAATGGGAAATAGCTGCTCAGGACCGACAACAATGGAGGGAAATAGTAAACGCGGCCAAGACTCACATAGAGTTGTAGAGCCAAATGATGATGATGATGATGAATATTAAGAAATCATGGGGCTATAATTGGGTTTCAATTTCAGTATTTTATAGATGCTAAAATACTCCACAGTGTGATGCGAACTTTGAGAAAAAAACACAGTTTGATTGGTAGTTGGTACACCCGGTATACAATGACAATTTACCTGTCTAGCAACAATATTATTATAGCGATATTGTTAAAGAATAAGGCTGTAAAAAAAATCACTTAATTTGGACAACAGGTTTAGGAAATTCCAGACATCAAAAACTACCCATTTTTAAGGTGGTGGTGCGTTAATTTCTTGGAGAAGTGTTCTTCTTCTGAAAGTGCCTATCCGTGCCGGATGTTGATGATCATCATGGCTATCTTGACTTTGTTTACCGCAGCGCGGAACAGTTCAGTGGTAGTCGTGTTATACCACTTTCGTAAATTTTGAAGCCAGGAAATGCGTCTTCTTCCCGGTCCTCTTTTACCATTTACCTTCCCTTGGAGAATCAGTTGGAGAAGGCCGTAACGTTCTTTTTCATTACATGTCCTAGATATTCTAATTTTTTTGTTTTGATGGTTATGAGAATTTCACACTCTTTCCCCATTCTACGCAGGACTTTCACATTAGTAATTCGGTCAACCCAGGATATACGTAAGATGCGCCTATAGCACCACATTTCGAAAGCTTCGAGCTGATTCATAGATGCAACAGTTAGTGTCCACGCTTCCATTCCGTAGAGCAGAACTGTGAATATGTAGCATTTCAACAGACGGTATTTTGTTTTTAATGATATGTCTCGACTGTTGAAAATGGGTCTCATTCTAACGTATGCTGCTTTCGCTTTTATTATTCGCTGTCTAATTTCTGTTGAGTGGTCCCATTGGCTATTTAAATTCGTGCCCAGATATCTATATTGCTCAACTCTTTCGATATTCTGTTGGTTGACTGTAATTTGAGCGTTTAATATTGGTTTTTTACTAATTGTCATAAATTTGGTCTTCTTTATGTTAAGAGCTAGTCCGTATCTGTTGTTGACTTCTGTTATATGATTTGTTAATATCTGTAAATCATTTAGATTATCGGCAAAAACTATGGTGTCAACTTTCGCACAACCGTCTAAAGCTTCCTTAAATACCCATTCAGGGTAAACATTGAATAGTAGTGGAAATAAAATCCAGCCCTGTCGTACTCCTCGTTCTATTGCAATTTTATCAGTTAACTGGTCTTCTATTTTGATTTTGGCCGTTTGATTGTAATAAATGTTTCTGATAATTCTTAGATCTTTGTTGTCAATTCCAATTTCTTGCATTAGAGTTAATAATATGTCATGTTTTACTCTTGAGAGATACACTCATGGAGAAGTGTAGATAAATAAATTCTAATTCAGAAAAATTAAATTATGTTGCATCTTGGTTTTGGTCCAATTCATATGCGACTGAGCTCGTATTGTCCGTCTCCAAAGATCTCTGTCTCTGGTCATTTCTTGTAACTCATGCATAGGTCTTTTGCATATTCCTGTAATTTGGTCGATCCATCTTGTTGGGGATCTTCCTCGTGATCTTCGGCCGTCTACCTTTCCTTGGATATAATAAGTATATTTATATTTTTATGTCTGCTCTCATAACATGTCCAAAGTATTTTAATTGTGGGAGATGGACTTTTCTGGAGAGACGTTTGCTGACCTTTAGTTATTTGTCCAGCGAATGTGAAGCGGTGAGTTCAGCGAATGCGTAGCATTCTTCTCCAACAGAACATTTCAGTGGCATCTATCATTCTTCTTTCCGCTATTTTGGGGTACAAGATTCACATCTTTATGTCAGTATTGAAAATATTAAGCAATTGATCAGCGTCATTTTTAGTGTTCGTGAAGTAGTGCAGCCGATATGTAAAACAATTGTGCATTTAATGATAGAAGTATATAATTTGGACCACATTGAAACACATTGTATACTACACATACAAAGGTTGAAATTTAGATAGGAGGCCATCTCAGATTTTACCTTTTATTTAATTATTAAAAAGGTATTACTGGCGTTCAAAAGAGCGTAAAAATATTGTTTAGGAAATATTTGGAACTCTTTAGTTATGTTAATTACCATTTAATAAATGCATAACGTATCTTCACATGTACCTATGTCCGGCAGATTTGTGCAAATATTATAAGAATTATTGTGCATTTAATGGTAGAAGCACATAATTCGGACCACATATACAGGTTCAAATTTAGATATGAGGCCATCTCAGTTTTTGTTCCTTTTTCAAAAACGGCGGGCATTCAAAATGGTGACTATACATATATGACTAATAGCACGATAACTTTTGAACGAAAACTCCAAATTTGGCATGAAGGTCCTTTTTTTGATGAATAAGGTCGAGGTCTTGAACCGGAAGAATCGGTTTATCAGAAGTTGTGTTTTTACTGTTTTTTTTTTTTATGTAAAAATATGTTATTTTTGTTCAATCTTTTTACCTTGTATATATTAATTTTTCAAAAAGGTAATACTGCCGTTGAAAAGAGAGTAAAAATATTTTTTAGGAAATATTTTGAACGTTTTAGTTATGTTAATTACCATTTAATAAATGCATAACGTATGTTCACATGTACCTATGGGCGGCAGATTCATTTTGAATGCCCGCCATTTTTGTAAAAGAACATCTGAGAAGGCCTCATATCTAAATTTGAATATTTGTATGTATAGTATGTGTGGTCCAAATTATATGCTTCTTCCATTAAATGCACAATAATTCTTATATTATTATTTGCTAGAATCTGCCGCGCATAGGTACCTACAGGTGAAGATACGTTATACATTTATTAAATGGTAATTAATATAACTAAAGAGTTCCAAATATTTCCTAAAAAATATTTTTACGCTCTTTTCAACGCCGGTATTACCTTTTAGAAAAATTAATATATACTGGGTAAAAGAATTGAAAAAACAAACAACATATTTTTACATAAAAAATCAGGAAAAACACAACTTCTGGCAAACCGATTCTTCCGGTTCAAGAAGTCGATCTGATGCATCAAAAAAGGAACATATATACCAAATTTGGTCGAAATTGGACTTTTCGTTCAAAAGTTATCGTGCTATTAGTCACATATGTATAGTAGCCATTTTGAATGCCCGCCATTTTTGTAAAAGGCAAAATCTGAGATGGCCTCATATCTAAATTTGAACCTTTGTATGTGTAGTATATGTGGTCCAAATTATATGTTTCTACCATTAAATGCACAATAATTCTTATAATATTTGCACAAATCTGCCGCACATATTTCGAAAAAGTTCGAAATATTTCCTGAAAAATATTTTTACGAGCTTTTCAATGCCGGTATTACCTTTTTGAAAAATTAATATATAGGGTGAGGCAGATAACTGGCCCATTAGAAATATCTCGAGAACAAAAGGCAACAGAATCATGAAAATTGGATTAAAGGGGTTTTGAGGGATGATCTATTAAATGAAAATATTTTCATCTCTTTGCAACTTCCGGTTATACCGGAAGTTGCTTTTTAAATGGGACACCCTGTATATTTTTACATTTTTGGATTCTCCTCAATATCTTCTTTCTTAAAATATGAGATTTTGTAATATTATACAGGGTATTTTAAAAGATATTTACGTTTTTTTTTATTAATTTCGTAGCAGCATTCACACCCTGTAGAATTGTAATAGTTTGACATTAAAAACTCTGCTTACGTTCAAGTGATTTTTATAATATAGTCTATTATTGTTAAGAATCATTAGTATAGCTAATTTTGAAATTTTAGTATACAGGGTTGGTCAAAACTCAAAATGAATATTTTCTGAGTTTTCTTAAATAGAACACCCTGTATTTTAGTATTGTAATGAAATTATATTTCATAGTACTTTTTTATTTTATAAGTATTTCCTATACCTAACTGCTTTAATTTGTGAGTAATTGATGATTCAAACTAAACATTAATTGCAACAAAAAATACCTAAAATTTTATTAGGTTGGCCATGAAAATATTCAGTCACAAATAATTTTTCAGAAATAAATACATGTTAATCCAGACCGATACTTAAAATTACCAATAATGGTTTAGCTATCTAAATACCTACGTAGTTAAGATTGTTGGTGTGACTAACAATTAAGCACAAATTAAAGCAGTTAGGTATAGGGAATGCTTAAGAAATAAAAAAGTACCATAAAATATCATTTCATTACAATACTAAAATACAGGGTGTTCCATTTAATAAAACTCAGAAAATACTCATTCCGAGTTTCGACCAACCCTGTATACTAAAATTAAAAATTTAGCTATACTAATGATTCTTAACAATAGTAGACTATATTAAAAATCATTTGAACGTAAGTAGAGTTTTAGTTGTCAAACTACTACAATTCTACAGGGAGTGAATATTGCTACGAAATTAATAAAAAAACGTAATTATCTTTTAAAATACCCTGTATAACATTACAAATCCTCATATTTTAAGAAAGAAGACATCGAAGAAAATCCAAAAATGTAAAAATATATAGGGTGTCCCATTAAAAAAAAACGAAGTTATAAGCAACTTCCGGTATAACCGGAAAGAGATGAAAATATTTTAATTTAATAGATCATCCTTCAAAACCCCTGTATTCCAATTTTCATGATTCTGTTGCCCTTAGTTCTCAAAATATTTCTAATAGGCCAGTTATCGTTTCGTGTTTTCGTTTTCGTTTTCGTTTAAAAGTTATCGTGCTATTAGTCACATATGTATCGCCGCCATTTTGAATGTCCGCCATTGTTGTAAAAGGTAAAATCTGAGATGGTCTCATATCTAATTTTGAACCTTTTGTATGTGTAGTATATGTGGTCCAAATTATTTGCTTCTATCATTAAATGCACAATTCTTATAATATTTGCACGAATCTGCCGCACTAAAGTGTGAGATAGTCCATTGAAACTTTACGTTTTTTATGCCATAGACCATTTGTTAGAGGAGTCAATTTTATTTTTTTAATGTGTAGTGGGGCTTAGTAGAAGCTTAAGTTCAAGTTTTTGGGGTCGCCACTCTTGTCCCCCGTCCGCCATGTTGGAAAAGGGATACAAAGGGATTTCGCGCTATATCTCGTAAACTACCAACCCTACAGAAAATCTAGTAACACATAAAATGTAGCAAATTAATGTTTCTACAATTTTGTTTGTACAGTGGAACCCCGATAAGTCGGCCCCCGATAACCCGGAAGTCCGGCTAACCCGGACCGATTTTCATCAGACAAAAATTTAACAAATAAACAATTTAACAATTTTATCAAATAAAAATGTATGTAGGCCAAATATTATTTGAGAGATAACCTGTCTGTATTCCTTTTCCTTTATTTATGCCAAACTGTCTTAGCATTGTTTAAAATAGACGTGACTATTTAAAAATTCCTTTTTAAAACAATGGGCTTAGTCTGTTCTTAAATAACAACATTGTTCCTTGTAACCATATTGTGTGTAGTAGTCGTATTAATCACTTCCGTTCTGTAATCGTGCTTCAGATTGTGTTTGTGTGATTTTTGTCTACGTAATGGTAACAAAACGTAAAAATGTTGTAGTGACAATGGAAAAGAAACTAGAAACATTAGGTAGGATTGATAAAGGCGAATCTTTAAAATAAATTTATTGCAGCATCATAATATGATATTATGATACCATAGGTCTGGATCCCGCGTATGAAAAAAAAGTTGATTAATAGCAAGCTAAAAATTTGTTAATAGCTTAAGGGTGTCTAGTAGGATAAACTTTGATATATGGGAACACTGTAACAGGGGCAGTATTAATTGTGGAACAGGTCAAAAATTTGGAACGGTCAGAACACGAAAATGGCACATTTGTTTTGTCCGACAGAACAGACATAAACTCTCCGAACAGAGATTAAACTCTCATGCAAAAATCAGACTGCTATTTATCACCTGTCATAATTCCTGTCATTTGACATATTCTACATGTTCCACTCATTAAAACGCCAATTTGGTGATAAATAGCAGTCTGATTTTTGCATGACAGTTTAATCTCTGTTCGGAGAGTTTAAGTCTGTTCTGTCGGACAAAATACATGTGCCGTTTTCGTGGTCTGACCGTTCCAAAGTTTTAACCTGTTCCACAGTTAAAACTTCCCCTGTTCCAGTGTCCCCTATGTGTCCCATATATTAATGTTTGTCCGACTAGACACCCTTAAGCTAATAACAAATTTTCAGCTTGCTATTTATCAACTTTTTTTTCGTACGCTGGATCCAGACCTACCATATTATGGTGTCGGTACATCTCTACAGTATGACTGAGTTTTTTACCAAGAAATGAACAAAACTCTACACTCTATACAACTATACGTAATTTAGATGTGTACTGTGCATATGTATTTCATGTTTTTGTAATTATAATGGAGGTTATTTATTAATTTTTACTATATTCTCCGGCTAACCCGGATTTTCGATAACCCGGATCGGCCGCGGTCCCGATTAATCCGAGTTATCGAGGTTCCACTGTATTACTTTTTATCGTTAAGCGACCAACAAAAAGATATAAACAAAAATAAGTGAAAATTTTTTAACAAGTTTCCTTTTGGATGTTATAACTTTTTTTTAGTTAATTTTACAATAAAATAACGTTATAGCAATTTTGTAGAGGGTTTTCCAGCGAACAATTGTCACTATACAGTTGTTTAATTTTATTTATTTATCTAGGTTTTACAGTGCCCCAAACTTGACCAGATTCTCGAATGCTCATAGGGATACAAATAAATAAATATATAGATATAAAGGACGGGATTCTGCAGAAGGAATCCAACAATTCTGCAGAAGTGGTACAATATTAACGATTCTAATGTTAAACCATAATTATTTTTAATACAGAATTTTAAATTTTATCGTAAAGTTTTTGGCTAATATTTCAGTTTTAACAAAGTGTGGGTTGGATCCTTTCTGCAGAATCCCGTCCTAAAAAGTAAACCTAACGTTTTGTTTTTATTGTATTCCTATGAGCATTCGAGAATCTGGCCAAGTTTGGAGCGCTGTAAAACCTAGATAAATAAATAAAATGAAACAACTTGAGAGCGGAAATTGTTAGTTGAAAAATCCTCTACGAAATTGTTATGATGTTATTTTATTGTTAAATGAATGAAAAAAAGTTAACCTCCAAAAGGAAACTTGTTACAAAATTTTGTCTTATTTTTGTTTATAACTTTTTTATTTATGTATAACTTTTTGTTGGTCACTTGACGATAAAAAGTAAAGGAATTAAAATTGTAGAAAATTTAATTTGCTACATTTTATGTGTAATTAAATTTTCTGTAGAGGTGCTAGTTTACGAGATATTGCCCCTTTTTCCAAGATGGCCGCCGGGGGACAATTTCAATGGACTAAGAGTCCTTCCATATTTTCGACATCGTTTCTACGTTGACTTTTGCTAGATCACATATAAATTTTATTTCTTCCTGTAGTGACCCTGTGTTTGTAATCAATGATCCCAGAATCCCAGATATAAGTATGAGCTCACAACCTTAAACAGATCAATCGTGGTTATGGGTGGATGGTCATTACTAGTCTATCCACTATTCTTTTTTTATTGTATGTCAGTTGTTGATTTTATTGTAGATAAAATATTTGATCAGTTCATTTACTGACCTAAATACTAACCCAAAAAGAGAATAAAGATTAGAGAATTACGGTTTTGTAGATAGGTAAAAAATTATTTTTGTAAATAGAACATAAATATTATATACAGTGTGGCAAGGCCAAATACTCCACAGTACATCGTCCTTTTTGGAAGATGATTATAAAATCTTAAAAATGGTATTAACTGTTTCGTTTCAGCGAGTGACCACTTTCTGAAAAATTTCAGAGTGCAGTTTGGACGCGTTTCCGCGTCCCGCGTCATTAACCCATTCGCGGACACGCTGTCATTTTATACACGTATTCTTATGGAGTAAATGACTTCATATGCAGTCATGACCGCGAATGTGTTAACATATTTACGTAGTCGGACTAACGAAGCGCGTGTTTTGTTAGTATTGTTACGTTGATAGATTGCCATGATAATCTTAAGGGGTTGAAAATGTCGAGTTGAAACACTGACTCTAACTTTATAACTTTATTTACGATTTACAACATCAATCAACATAAGGTTACTAAGATGTTGTTTCGCGGGGTAGTCCTTTAGGACACCCTTCTCGCAGGACGGCTCACTAGCATAGTAACGATCTAAATAATAACAATACTACAATCATAATAATCTCAATCCCTCTGTGGGCTATTTATATCTCCTTATAATTTGAACTTTGAAAAGTAAAACTATACGTGAGTGTCCACGAGGTTACACGAACAAAACTGCCTTAATCAACCTTCGTTTTGTTTGCATATTTAGAAACAATATCTTTCGTAACAACTGAAATTATTTAAAATTATATACATCTTTTGATACATATTATATTATACAGTAAGGAGTTTTTTCCCTTACTGTACACCTCCCATCGGGGAAAAAATGAAAGCAATGGAAAACCTTTGCTCTTCATTTTTCCGTTCGCCCGTTTGGTGTTAATTACCTACATAGCTCGTTTTTTAATGAAGACAACAAAAAAAATCGTTTACAATGATTAATTCCGTGAGTATTAAGTAGTCTTCTTTCTATTCTCACTTAGTCAACTTTTCACTTTACACTTTGCACTATTAATTGGTTACCCCTGTACCTCTTATTTATCTAATCAGTATACAGCTTAACATTGTTCTTGTGAATTATTAAGTTTTTATTGTTTTTATTTATGATAACATTAGGTTCTCTATGTTCGATAACTGTATATGGGCCTGAAAACAAAGGATCTAGTTTTGAAGTTGACTCTTTCCTAACTAATACCTTGTCTCTTTGTTTATATGTTACGGTGCTTGTCTTGGCATCGTATTTTGCACTTGTTAGCGTCTCTCTGGCCTCTTTCGTTGCTGTTTGAAGTCTGTATCTTAGCTCTAAAGGGTAGTCGTCAAAATTATATAGTGGTTCCACTTCGTTCTGTAGATTTGTCGGTAGTCTACAGGTTTTCCCGAATACCAATTCAAACGGTGTGTAACCTGTTGCTGAATGTACTGAAGTGTTATATGCAAAGCAATAATATTGTACCCATGTACTCCAACTTGTCGGGAATTTCGACAGTTGTATTCTCAGATGCGCATTTAAATGCTTATGAGTATTCTCTAACGCTCCAGCTCCAATTGTCTCGTGGTGGTATGCTGCGGAGTTTAGTTGCTCTATTTGCAGCAATACGCATGTTTCCTTAAATATTCTTGCCATAAACTCTGTGCCTTGGTCTGTTACAATCCTTCTGGGTACTCCATACCTCAAAATGAAATGTTCTACCAATGATTTGGCTACTGTTTCGGCTTCTTTATTCTTTATTACATATCCTTCTATGTATTTGCTTAATTCGCATTGTAACGTCAATATATATTTGTTTCCATTGTCATCTTCCTCGAGTGGGCCTACAAGGTCTATGAATATCGTGTCAAATGCGCTGGTAGCTGTCGATGTGATATTCATGGGTTGTGTGTTTATTTTCGAGTGCTTGTGCCTTTAGAAGTCATCGCATCTTTTTACATATTCTTCGACATCTCTGCGTAATCCGTTCCAGGAATAGTATTTCCGTATATTTCTGTACATCCTATTTATACCTGCATGTCCTCCTGTAGGTAACATGTGGAAGTCTTTAATTATAACTCTTCTCAATTTCCAATCTGCTATATTTTGTTTGTCCTGTATTATACAAACTTTTATACCTTTTCCTTTAAAAATTCTTGGATCCTTTCGTATTTCGTTGGTCGATTCTTATTACTTTTTATTATCACTATTTCCTTAATCTTCCTTTGTGTGCACATATTTACTAAGTCTCCCAGCGTTGCTCGGAGTGCTAACGCCGATCGAGATTCTTTACTTTCCGAGTCTCTCAACGACGCGTGTAACGCTGACGTTGATCGATAATCTCGGATTAGATAAATAATATCATCATCCTTATTAAATACTATATTGTTTTCTATATATATATATATATATATATATATATATATATATATATATATATATATATATATATATATATATATATATATATATATATATATATATATATATATATATATATATATATATATATTAGCAGATTTCAATTGTATATGTTTGTATTCCTCCTTCTATCAGTTCTATCAGTTTTACTTCTATCCCATTTTTCGGTGGTTTCAGCAATTCGACAACGTCCGGTTGATCAGTCTTTACGTCCTCCGAATTCTGTACTTCATCCTGCCTTTAAGCCTGTGCTCTTGTTGTCACCAACATGTGTTTTCCCGTATCTCTGTTTATTTGTTTCAGTTCTTCTGACGATTTCAATCCGTGATAAGGCATCTGCTGCCACGTTCTCTGCTCCTTTCACGTATCTTATTGTGAAGTTATATTCTTCCAGTTTTAGTCTAAATTTCGTTAATCTGCTAGACGGGTCAGTCATTCCAAATAGGTATACTAACGGACGGTGGTCTGTTAGGATAACAAATTCTTTTTGTAGTAAGTAATGTCTCCATTTAGAGATACTCCATACTATTGCCAGTAATTCCTTTTCTATTGTAGGCTAATTTAGTTCCGCCTTGTTCAGTGTCCTACTAGCATATGCTACGGGTTTGTCATTACTATTTGAAAGTGTGGCTCCTAATGCTATTCCTGAAGCATCAGTCCTTAAAATAAATTTGTTTTCTTCCGATAAATCCGGGAATTCCATTACGGGTGGGTTTGTTAATGCTGTCTTTAGTTTGTCAAATGCTTCTTGACATTCTGTCGTCCATTCGAATTTTACATTTTTCCTAGATAATCTATTAAGTGGTGCGGCTATTTCCGCGAAATGGTTTATATGCTTCCTATAATAATTTGCAAATGCTACGAACCGTTTTGTTTCCTTCGCGTTCTGGGGTGTAGGATATTGTGGCATTGCTACTAATTTCTCTGGGTCTGGGGCTATTCCTTTTTCCGAAATCTTATGTCCTAAGTATAAGAGTTCCTTTTTTATAAATTCGCATTTCCTTAGGTTAAGTTTCAAGTTAACTTTCCTAAGTCTCCATAAGTAATGGTGATGAGTATTCCGATACTGCGTTTTCAATGATTCCTTCCTCTAACATTTTGGCTATCTGTTTATTGATTTCCGTTTTCTGTCCGTGTGGCAATCTATATTGTTTTCTGTAAACTGGTGTCGTATTTTTCTGCAATCTAATTCTTGCTTTGTATATATTCGTTGTAGTGCAAGGATCGTCCTCTAGATAAAAAACATCTGCGTATTTCGCAAAAATTCTTTCTATGGACCTCTTTTCTTCTAATGTCATGGTCTCCGTTTGTATGGTGTTCAAAAGTCGTTCGACTCTGTCAACCGTTTGTCTTGTTTCTCCCATGCAAAAAATATTGAATTTGTCTAAAATCTGTATTGTAGGTTTAAAATTTCTAATTTTTATATCTGTATTATTTACATTTATCATTCTTACGGGTAGCATACCGTTAATGGGCTAAACTATCAATCCTGCGGTAAGTACTCCTTCGCAAACTTCTTGTGGCATGACCACGTATTCTCCTGTTTCCGTTCCTACATAAAAAAATGTATAGATTCGCATCTTGCTGGTAGAATCGAAAAATTTCCCCTATTGTTTCCATAGGTACTTCCGATGTTTTCTTTTTTATTCCCAGTGTTAGTCCTAAAGTTTCGTAGTTTATTGTTGCTTGATATCTTGACAGAAAATCTGAGCCGATTATCCCGTCCACATTATGTGAAAAACTTTTTATGACTGAAAATTCATGTCCTAATGTGATGATATCTCCTGATTTTTGTACTAATTCTATGTTACACCAAAGTGTTCCCATCGTAAACGTACTTCCTGATACTCCATTTAATTTGATTTGTTTGCTTTTATTTATGTCTTCGTCATTGTCTAATGCTTCGTTGAAAATTACACTAACAGCTGCGCCTGTATCTATTAACAGTCGTATATTTTTCCTTTAAAATGCGCTGTTATGTAGTTCAATCCATTTATTTCGAATTGATTAGCTTCTATTCGTGGGGTCACGAAAAAACTCTACTTCGGGTATTTTATGGGTCCTTTGTTCGCTTGTAGCTAAATATGTTCCTGCTACATTACCTCTTTTATATCCTCTTTGATGCATCCCTTGGTTGTTTTTCTCTCCTCTCGGTGATCTCCAAGATCCTCTACGTTTTTGAAAATTGGTTTGGTTATGGTATTGTTGTCTCATTTGTCCCTGTGGTCCTCTATTTCTGTTATCTCTGTTTTCTTCCTTCCTTCTGTCGAATCTATTTCTATATCCGTGCGCTATGTTTCTTCTTCCTTCCCTATGTGCCTTACACACGTGATATACATTTGAAGTCTCTGTTCGTGCCATTGATTCTTCGTCCTTAGCAATAGCGATTGCTTCCGCTAGAGTTGCGATTTCTTTTGCTTTTAGTATTGTTTTAATTTTTTCATCCTTGAGTCCATTTTTGAATATGCTTGTAGCAATTTTTACATTAACTCCTGCTAACACTTCTTCCGATCCACTGTTGCCATTGGCTTGTGCAATCGTAAGCTTAGCCATAAGCTCCTCCAAATTCCTTCCGAATTTTTCTATGGATCTATGTGCTTGTTTGGCTGAGTTTATCTCGGCCGATAAAACTGGTACTGATTGTTTCACCGTCGTCTTTTTCTTAATATCCGCTATTAGTTCGCCAATCGTGCCATATGGACCTTTTAATCGTAGTTTCGCTGATTGTGTCAGTTTAGCCTTCAATACGTATGTAATCAATTGCTTCTTTCCTAGTTCGTCCAAAAATTCGTTGTATAATTCGATTGCATCCGTGAATGCCTTGATCGATTCTTCTGTGCTTCCAATATGTGGGATCAGGTTCCCTGCGGTTTTGAGATCAAATTTTTCTGCCATTGTATCGCCTTTATGCTTCTCCTTTCTTTTTTCTAATACGCCTTTTATTGCTTCAATTCTTTCTATTTTCCTTCTAATTATCCCCCTGACGATTATCTCTTGTTTTTCGCTTTGTTGTTCTAAATTGTATATTGTAAGCGTTGCATTTTTCCAACCATTTATTGGTAATATTCAAGCTATTTTGTCGTTGTATCGTGTCTTTTCCCAAATTCCTGTTCAATATTCTTAGTTCCTCCAAAATTTGTCGAAATTTTTCTTCGAACATAAATAAAATATGGTTCCCGATAGTCTTTTTACTCGTTCAACTAATATATATAACTATTTCCGTGTATATCATGAAAGTAAATTAATAAATTCTATAAATAGATGTAGCACCTAACGAAAATGTAGAAATTATGCAAAATGATCCATGTATTCAGTTCAAGTTCACTTATGCAATAGGAAGTAGTAATAAATAATCGTTTTGCTTACTAAAAAAAATCATGACCTGCCTTCTGTATTAATGCATTTAGCGTTTGTATTTAAAAACAATGAAACATGATCGTATAATGTTTCTACTTTTATTTTTAGTTTTAAAGATTGTAATTTTTATTTAAACAAACGAAACGAAACGAAAAGTTCTTTAACAATAATAAAATTAAAAATGAAATATATATATATATATATATATATATATATATATATATATATATATATATATATATATATATATATAGCCAGCTGTATAATGATTAAATATACACATATAAAAAGGTAAACCAATGTACTCACTTTGTCTTTTATCCCTCTCATTGGTTCGTGGCTGTTCCTGGAAACTGGGTATCCACTCTCAGCAGTTCCGTTGATCTAGTCAACTCTCGTCGGATCTGTCGTTCCAGCTGCCTTCTCCATTGTCTATACATCAACCATACGACGAATATGAATACTAGGGCAAATGCTACTATTCCCGATATTTCTGGAATAGATATATCGTATCCCTTTTCTTTGGTAGCTGTGGTGCCTCCGCTGTTTCCCGCTTGGTTTATAAATACTTGCTCCTCCTTCTCTTTGTTTTGGTTATTTCCCATATTCTATTTATTCTCAGCTTCCTGTCGTCTCAGCTGTCCAGGTTTAAAGGGCTATGAGTCACCATGTTATGTTCGTATTGTTACGTTGGTAGATTGCCATGATAATCTTGAGGGGTTGAAAATGTCGAGTTGAAACACTGACTCTAACTTTATAACTTTATTTACGATTTACAACATCAATCAACATAAGGTTATTAAGATGTTGTTTCGCGGGGTAGTCCTTTAGGACACCCTTCTCGCAGGACTGCTCACTAGCATAGTAACGATCTGAATAATAACAATACTACAATCATAATAATCTCAATCCCTCTGTGGGCTATTTATATCTCCTTATAATTTGAACTTTGAAAAGTAAAACTATACGTGAGTGTCCACGAGGTTACACAAACAAAACTGCCTTAATCAACCTGCGTTTTGTTTGCATATTTAGAAAAAATATCTTTCGTAACAACTGAAATTATTTAAAATTATATACATATTTTGATACATATTATATTATACAGTAAGGAGTTTTTTCCCTTACTGTACACGCGGCTGTAAATTTGTCGGACAAGAGATCAACAATATTTATTAATAATTAAATATAAGTAGGAACTTTAAATTAAAAATTAAGAGTTTTGTAATAACAAAATTGTAGAGTTTGACACCCGCAAGATGTCACTCTAGCGGGGTAGTTTTGTTATTACAAAACTCATTGTCGAGACAAATTTACAGCCGCGTTTAGTTAGTCCGACAACGTAAATATGTTAACGACGCGGGACGCGGAAACGCGTCCAACCTGCACTCTAAAATTTTTCAGAAAGTAGTAGACTCTCTTAAACGAAGCAGTTAAAACCAATTTTAAGACTTTTGTAATCATCTTCCAAAAAGGACGATGTACATACTGTGGACTAAAATGAAATAAATTCATTATTCGTGAATGAGCGATTTTGGAAATAAATCCCGAAACAGGTCGATTTTTATTTTTAAATTATGATTTTTGGCATATATACTAATGACGTCATCCGTCTGGGCGTGATGACGTAATCGATATTTTTTTAATGAGAATGTTATAATAATGGTAATTTTTAATGTTATGAAATTTAACGTTTTTAAAAGGTAAAGTTTCCAAACCTAATAGCAACATTAATAATATTGAAAAATATTAAAAATATTACTAAAAGATTTTTAAATTGAAAACTTATTGGTCCATTTCCCTGGTGACACCTCCAAGGCTTCTACAATATGCAAGCCAGATGGATGTTGCACTGAAGACAAAAGGAACTCTACACTATGCAATTCACAACCCCTGTCTGCAGCTTGGTAAAGTTCCAACGGAAAATGGACCTAGTTACTCTATAGGAGTAATACGAATATGAAATAAATAAAAATGTATACCATTTTTATTCAGTTGCAATGCGAAGGCAAAACAATCTTATTTTTCACTTAGAATACGGAGCGCAGTCCAGCACTCTGAATCGGCGATTTTCGACTCTTATTGGAGTCATCGTCGGAGAGGCGTACTGCTCCATACTCGAAGTGACCAACCATGAAAGCTTATCCCCACATTGCAACTGACGTGTATGGATTAGGTGACTAGCGTCATCTGGCAATTGAAAGGTAAAGTTTTCAATCCTAATAGCAACATTAATAATATTGAAAAATATTAAAAATATTACTAAAAGATTTTTAAATTGAAAACTTATTGGTCCATTTCCCTGGTAACACCTCCAAAGCTTCTACAATATGCAAGCCAGATGGATGCTGCAGTGAAGACAAAAGGAAAGGAATTCTACACTATGGAATTCACAACCCCCGTCTGCAGCTCAGTAAAGTTCCAACGGAAAATAGACCTAGTTACTCTATAAGAGTAATACTAACATGAAATAAATAAAAATGTATACCATTTTTATTCAGTTGCAATGCGAAGGCAAAACAATCTTATTTTTCACTTAGAATACGGAGCGCAGTCCAGTACTCTGAATCGGCGGTTTTCGACTCTTATTGGAGTCATCATCGGAGAGGCGTAGGCCTGCTGCTCCATAATCCGATGACTCCAATAAGAGTCGAAAATCGCCGATTCAGAGTGCTGGACTGCGCTCCGTATTCTAAGTGAAAAATAAGAATGTTTTGCCTTCGCATTGCAACTGAATAAAAATGGTAGGTATACATTTGTATTTATTTCATATTAGTATTACTCCTATAGAGTAACTAGGTCCATTTTCCGTTGGAACTTTACCAAGCTGCAGACGGGGGTTGTGAATTGCATAGTGTAGAATTCCTTCCTTTTTGTCTTCACTGCAGCATCCATTTGGCTTGCATAATGTAGAAGCCTTGGAGGAGTCACCAGGGAAATGGACCAATAAGTTTTCAATTTAAAAATCTTCTAGTAATATTTTTAACATTTTTCAATATTATTAATGTTTCTATTCTTAAAATTAATGTGGAAGGAAGGATTTTCTGGGGTACTTGGAAAAAACAAACGCCATGTTCAGTTCAATATTAACGACTATTTTATTTTAATATGTCACACCGGCAACTTACAATACAATACAATATGTTTACATTGGTTATCAACCGATGGTATTAAAATACTTATTTTTGATACATCTCAACACCCCCACTTATCAAAAAATCTAAACCTTCAAACCCAAACCTAGCCTAAATTTAGAATTTTTAACATTCTTCGACCCTTTAGCAAGGATGTCAGCCAACATTTCATCAGTACATAAATACTTTAATTCAACAACATTATTTTGAACCGCCTCTCTGATAAAATGGTGACGGATGTCAATATGTTTTGTTTTTTCATGGAATACTGGATTCATACATAACTTCTGAGCCCCTGGATTGTCATTATACAAAACAACTGATTCCAGTGTTCCCTGAATTTCCGACAACAAATTTCTCAAATAAATGGCTTTCTTAGTAGCCTTCCCTAAAGCTGCATACTCTGCTACAGTGCTAGAAAGAGCCACTGACTTCTGTTTAACACTCTTGCAAGAAATTGCACCAACCGAAAGTTTAAAAGCAAAACCTGTGTAAGATATTCTATCTAACTTATTTGAGGCTCAATCAGCATCAACAAACCCTGTTAAATCTAAATCATCCCTTTTATATGTCAAACAAATATCTTCAGTCCCCTTTAAGTACCTCAATATCTTTTTAGCACATTTCCAATGATACTCATTATGACTTTTATTAAATTGACTTAGAAAACTTACACTATATGCAATGTCTGGCCTTGTCAAAACTGCTAAAAACATTAAATTACCAATTAACTTTTGATATAAAAGATTTTCAATTTTTTCTTTGCAACTACTTTCTCCAAAATCAAAACTATCTATCGATGAGCTCACAACATTGAACTGGTCCATATTAAACTTTCTTAATAAGTTTGCAATATAAGCACTTTGGTCTAATCTAATAGTATCTTTATCCCAATGAATTTTCATACCAAGACACAATTTTAATTGACCTAAGTCTTTAATTTTAAATTTTGAACATAATTCTGCCTTTAATAAATCAGTTTGGGTCCTATCATTACTAAAAATAATAAAATCATCCACATATAGAGCCACTACAACTAAACTCTTATCAATTTTCTTAATATAGACACAAGATTCATAATCTGATTTATTAAATGCTAGGCCAATCAAAATTTCATTCACTTTTTGATACCAGGCTCGAGAAGACTGCTTTAATCCATAAATAGCCTTTTTTAAATGACAAACTTCATTTTCATTACCTTTAAAAATATAACCTTCTGGTTGACGAATGAATACTGTTTCTTGCAAGTCACCATTTAAAAAAGCCGTCTTCACGTCCACGTGAGTAACATCTAAATCTAACTTTACAGATAAGGATAATAACAATCATAAACTTGAATACCTTATTACAGGAGAAAACGTCTCCTCATAATCCACACCTTCACGTTGAGTGTACCCCTTAGCCACTAAGCGAGCCCGATAACACACCCGATCATCACAATCAACTTTGGTTTTAAAAACCCACTTACACTCAACTAAAGTTCCACTTTTTGGAGTATCGACCAACTCCCATGCATCACTTTCTGCAAAAGACTGCATCTCTTCATCCATGGCCGTCTTCCATCTGTCTGAATCTGGTCTGGATAGAGCTTCTGACACACTGGATGGAATATCTTCTAGATGTACTTCCTGCTGTTTATGACATTGAAATGTCACATAGTCCTTGAAGACCTTGGGCTTCTTCGTTCTATCGGATCGTCTTGAGATACTTGGTATTTCTGGTGTGATCACTTTATCTGGAACATACTCTGGGCCATTCGAGTCATCTCCGAGGTCATCATCCAAAATATTATGGTTTTCTTCCTCATCTGAGAGTCTATCTGGGAATTTACCTTGGTCTGGATCCCCCACTTGAGGTAATACCTCTGTCAACGCAATCTCATTGCTTGGTGATTTTAAAAAATCAAAGTTTTTAAGCAGCTTTGGTTTTTCATTAATGACCACATCTCTACTCTTGAACGGTAACCGAGTCTCCTTTCCCTCACAGCATACCTGACACAGATTATGCAAAATTGTCCCCCTTTATAGTCCAAGCCTGCAACTGCGCCCCGTCCCTCATTATACCCAAGTCTCTAAAGTTGATATGACCGAAACGTCTATGCCACAAATCACAACCATCTTGAGCATACGTAGAGAACGCCACTGGCTGAGACTTGACAAAATTAAGTCTATAAACTTGATTTATTAAATCAGTTGTAGCCACACTTGTACCTTTACTATTAAAAATCTCACAACCTGTCTGGTTAAAAACAACCTTGTTACCATTTAAAATCAACTGGCTAACTGAGAGTAAATTGGTTGTAATATTTGGTACACAATGAACGTTTTTAACTACAATGTCAAAGTTTTTGTTGCTACTTACTGTAGTTAACTCTACTTCTCCGGTACACAACACAGACATCTTTTCATTGTTGGCTACTAAAATTTCTTTGAGCTCCATATCCTGGGATGCATTCTTTATCCGGTCATTTCTTGACGTTAGATGCACACTTGCTCCAGAGTCAATGTACCAATCACTATTATTAAATCCACCATTTAAAAAGACCGCACTAAAGGCACTTTTATCTTCCGGTTTTCTCTGCCGTTTTCGAAAATTCTCAAACTCCCGTTTCAAAATTGGGCACTTGTTTTTGTAATGACCGACCTGTTGACATCCATAGCAAATCACATGTTATTTGTTTTTGTTATAATTGTCATTTCTGTCATTGTTTTTGGAACTACCACCGCCCTCTTTGGGATGTTTTCGGAACTTGCCTTGACTTTGACTTACAAAAGTACTACCAGTAGATTTTTCACTGTCTGCGTTCCTACCGTTACAATCTTTCTGCATATCGATTAACTTTTTTATTGAATTCTGGATTTTGGATTTTATTAAATCTGCTGTTATTTTAATGCCACTGTGTTCCAAAGCCATTGTCATTGGAGTGAATCTATTCGGCAATCCCGCGACTAACAACAAACCGACCCATTCACTAGTAATTCCGAATCCAATCCGAGTTAATTTCTGGGCTGTTTCAATCATCTGCCCCATATACTGTTCCATACTACCACAATTATCCAGTCGTATATTTATGAGAGTCCTAAGTAAATCAATCTTTCGCGTAAAAGTTTTCTCACCATACAGTTTTTTTAGTGCTGTCCACACATCCAACGCTGTTTTTTCGTCGCGAATATGTACATAAATGGATGGATCGATGCACAAACAAAGTTTTGGTCTCGCTTTCTTTTGCTTGTCTTCATCTCTTTCCCCGCCCTGTACCAGGCAATCACATAGTCAATCGAGCACAAACACGTTTTCGATTGCAAACGACCAGTCATCGTAATTTTCACGACCCACTAACTTTGGAACACTTGCTAAATAATTATCCGCCGCCATTTTCTGTCTACGAACAATGAACAAACTGCTAACTCACTTTTCACTTGACCCGACGTGACGACGTTACCAGAAAAACCTTCAACCTATTCCTTCAGGTTAAAACTTCCTTAAAACTCGTTAACTGGGCCCATAACCTCTTGAAATCAATGTGGAAGGAAGGATTTTCTGGGGTACTTGGAAATGACAAACGCCATGTTCAGTTCAATATTAACGACTATTTTATTTCAATATGTCACACCGGCAACTTACAATACAATACAATATGTTTACATTGGTTATCAACCGATGGCGCTACATGTATTAAAATACTTATTTTTTGATACATCTCAACAGCTATTAGGATTGAAAACTTTACTTTTCAATTGTCAGATGACGCTAGTCACCTAATCCATAATCCATACACGTCAGTTGCAATGTGGGGATAAGCTTTCATGGTTGGTCACTTCGAGTATGGAGCAGCAGGCCTACGCCTCCCCGACGATGACTCCAATAAGAGTCGAAAATCGCCGATTCAGAGTGCTGGACTGCGCTCCGTATTCTAAGTGAAAAATAAGATTGTTTTGCCTTCGCATTGCAACTGAATAAAAATGGTATACATTTTTATTTATTTCATATTAGTCTTACTCCTATAGAGTAACTATAGTCTAGCCGCTGAAAAGATGGACTGATCACGTGAACGGCATGCACTCTTAAACGTTCCTTTCCTGATGTTACCACTTTTCCCACGTTTACACAGCTAAACAAAACCGAATTTTAAGCACTGCCTAACGAAATTCACCATCGAAAGTGCGAACACAAACAGTGACGTTGTAAACGGTTCTTAGAAGGTCTGGCTTCGAACGACCGGTCAGTGCTTGCACGCAACCTTGGATTCCATCTTTTAAGCGACTCCAGTATAGGTCCATTTTCCGTTGGAACTCAAGCTGCAGACGGGGGTTGTGAATTGCATAGTGTAGAACTCCTTCCCTTTTGTCTTCACTGCAGCATCCATCTGGTTTGCATATAGTAGAAGCCTTGGAGGTGGCACCAGGGAAATGGACCAATAAGTTTTCAATATAAAAATCTTTTAGTAACATTTTTAATATTTTTCAATATTATTAATGTTGCTATTAGGATTGAAAACTTTACCTTTCAATTGTAAGATGACGCTACTCACCTAATCCATACACGTCATTTGCAATGTGGGGATAAGCTTTCATGGTTGGTCACTTCGAGTATGGAGCAGCAGGCCTACGCCTCTCCGACGATGACTCCAGTAAGAGTCGAAAATCGCCGATTCAGAGTGCTGGACTGCGCTCCGTATTCTAAGTGAAAAATAAGATTGTTTTGCCTTCGCATTGCAACTGAATAAAAATGGTATACATTTTTATTTATTTTAACGTTTTTATTAATTTATCTTCTAGGATTGCAATGGTGATGGTAAAATAGACTGTGACGATTATGCAAGTATTCACACGCATGGTGGATATGGCTGCAAAGGAACTAATCTACCACAACCTTTTGGAAATCGATATTATCAATGTAAAGAGATAGTTGGACGTAGACCAGAGTAATGTTGGAGTAACCCCAGGATTGAGAACAGGAAGATTGATAGAAACGCATTTACTACTCTATGAATTTTGTTGGATGATTATTGCAACTTAATGTAATTCAATATGTTTAAGGGCTGTAATTACAATTAAATAAAAATAACTGACATCATAGAATACACTATTGTAACAACTATTTTTTTAGGTATAGTATTTTAAGTAAACTCTTTTTTTAAATATCACTATATTTTAATTTGACTAAATGCAACAACCACAAGGACAATGTGACAAATTACTGAACAAACATAAGATATTCATCTTCATACTTATGAGAGGCTGTACATTAAAATTGGTGAAGCAAATAAAAATAGAGAAACAGTGATGGGCATAGATGGCATAGGTACAAGAAATAAAAATGGAGAATTATTAATAGATTTATGTGCCCAAAACGGGTTTGTTATAGGCGGAAGCCTTTTCTCCCATAAGAGAATAATACACAAAACAACATGGACATACCCTGACGGAAAGACACAGAATCAGATAGATCATATTTGTATAGCAAAAAGATGGAGAAGCTCATTATTAGATGTAACATCGCAGATGGGAGCAGATGTATCAACATACCACACACTAGTACGAGCAAAACTGAAAATCAGATTAACCGCCAAAAAGAAGCACAAGGATAACAATAGGATCAGATACAACACGCAATGGCTTGACAATGAAGAAACAAGAAAAAAGATACCAGGCCAGGAGGAATTGACAATAAGGAAGAAAAGAAGTAGGTCAACGAAAATATCGAAGAATACAGCCGAATACACGTCCTTGGTAAAAAACTCAGAAACAATAAACCATGGATTTCAAAGGATACTTGGGACAAGATTGTACAAAGAAGAGAAATTAAACAAAAAATATTAACAACAAAGGAAGATAGAAAAAGCGAACTAAAAGAGGAATAGAAAAGACATCGAAGTCAAGAGGAGTTCAAGAAAAGACAAAAGAACATACTACGATAATTTAGCAACAGAAGCCGAACAAGCTGCGGCAACTAATGATATGAGGTAACTTTATGAAAACACAAGGAAACTCGCCAGGAGATGGACACCATATAACACACATATTAGAGATAAAGATAATCAAATACTAACAGCACAAAAAGAAATATCAAGACGATGGATGGAGTATTTCACCGACTTGTTTAACCACAATGTGAATTCAGTAGAAAATATTGAGAAAGAAGAAAACCCGGATCCGTTAGATATTGATGTATTTAACTTCAGCCGAGAGGAAATAATAGAGAGTATAAAACAACTCAAAAAGGGAAAGCCAGCAGGTCCAGATGATATTGTAGGTGAGCAAACACTGAAAAAATGACATTTACTGTATAAACTATTTGAAAATATATGGAGTCAAGAGAAAATTCCAAAAGAATAGACAGAAAGCATTATAATCATTATCCCGAAAAAAGGCGACACCACAAAGTGCGAGAACTGGAGACCTATAACCCTTTTATGTGTTGCGAGTTAAATAATGACCCGTACCATGCTTGATAGAATGAAAAATAAAATAGACCAAAAATTAAGAGCAAATCAAGCTGGCTTTCGAGCAAATAAGTCATGTATATAGTCAAAGCCCGAATTTCAGGCACTCCTAGGTTTGACTAGGTAATCCTTAGCTGACTGACGGTCTTAGTCAAAGCCCGAAATAAATTACAATTTTGGTCTTTGACTAGTCAAACTTAGGAGAGACTAAGTTGGTCAGGCAAAGGTCGAAATTTAATTTTATGAAATCGGGGTTTGACTAGTCAAACCCCGATCTAGCTTAAAATATCATAATTTATTAGATTTGGTATAATAAGACGTCATTTTTTAATTTTAATGTTTATTATTTTTATATTGTCGTAATTAAAATAAAAAAATAGTGTTTATTCTCACATGTTGAGACATTATGGCATTTAGATTTGCACAATACGTTAGACCTTTTTACACTTACATAATTTTGAAGAGCATTTCTTATTGAAGTATTTTTTTGAAAAATGGCTTTGTCAGAGCCAATTAGCCAGACTTGTTTGTGATTGATTGCAGATTCATAACCATAAATTTCTTATTTCATAACATAAGTACATACTACAATATTATTTTTATAGATACATAGGTACATTGTGTTGTTTTTTTGATTTTGTTTTTTTAATTATTTTACTGTGTTTTTTAATATATATTTTAATTTGTGCGAAACACTTTTTTACTTCTTTTTATTATTTTTCTATTCTTTTTTATTTTTGTTTCTATTTTTTTTATTATTTTATTGTGTTTTTATATATTATTGTTTTTCTTTTAATTTTTTCAAACCACATTAACAAATTATGCCTATTTAGTACATATTACGTTTACAACTTGTATTTACATAATTTAACATGTTTATAAATGAGATGAAGAATTTCCATACCATTAGTAAATATTAAAGTATTAAGGTTTATTGGGAAAAACATTTTAAATCTTTTAATTCCTTATAAAGGTAGTTTATGTTATTTATGTGTAAATGACATTCTAATATGACATGTGTTAGATCTCCGATTTTGCCACAAGTACATTTGGGAGTACCTAATTAAAATAATTAATTAATTAATCAAAATAAGAATATGCTGATCCTGATCAATCTCATATCAAAGAGAAAATACAGAGCATAACAATATCTAGGGAATACCGCTTGGAGATGGAGGGGATATCCGATATTCTGGAGGGTTAAGGCGGAGGTTTCTTAAGGGGCCTTATAGCTTAGGTTGCCTAAAGGCCCTAAGATTCTTAATCGGGGACTGTGGACAACTCGAAAAACTAAGATATCCGTTTTTGATAATATGAACTAACTTCACAATATAGACTATAGACCCTATTGGTAAGTCAGTGATAAAAAATCGTTTGCCAAAATTAATTTATTTACTTAAATATGGGATACAAAAAATTGATTATTCATATCGGAGACGTTTGTTTAATAGTTAGCGATTTAAGTTGGCTTCGGCTTCTTTTTTAATATTGATTGTTATGAAACAGAAAATCTCTGACTAGCCGAGAAATAACAACACCGAACTATTCTAATAACCTACATTTACTAAATACATCTCGTCCAGTGGTGTCCTCTATTTAGACCGTTCAGCGGGTATCTATATCGATCAGTGGACATTAGGGGAGATCTATTTCGCTCTAGCTACTTCTATTTATTTTTATATGGTTCTGCGTCAAAAGCTTTTCTACGGATTATGAAAACGTTTATAATTTGGTCCCCTTTTTTCCCGTACAGATGAACGCCTGTGTACCTTTACAAAGATACATAACTTATAAGTTGATCGTAATCCATATCTGCAAAGTATTATCATCTATCGGGGAAATTGCAATCTGGAAAAGTAGCCCCGTAGACCATCCTCCGTGTAGACGATTACCCTATCATCGATAGGGTTTGTGACTTGTGTTGTTTGGCTAAGTCGTCTATGACATCTTTATTCCATATTTAAAGTTTAATTTGCCGTTTCTAAGGGTTGAGAGTTCATCTCGTATTCTTACATTAAAAGTAGCAGGAGTAAGGTAGTGAAAACACAGTTTAAAGTCGAAGAAACAGGAACTGCAGCACAGCACTATTTAAGCGGACAACTTGTCCGTACAAGAGGCCACATAGCCGCCACGGCGTAGGCCGAAGCCCGCGAGAGGCACGTCAGGAGTGAAGACTGAGAGAGTTTCGCAAGCAAGCAAGCAATTTGATTCAACTCGACCTGTGGGAATGTCCACCCTCTCGAAAGAGTACATTCGGGTGTAACAATTCATTGGGGCGAGGTGTTTTGATCCGAGTATAAACAGGGATCACCCCACCTCGCTCCAATGCCCCAGGCCATCCCTTCCCCCCCCCCCCCCCATAGCACGCTGATGCGCGATGAGGTCACAACTATCGTAGCCAAATGCTCTTCACAATGGAATCCTGGGTAATAAGATTCCATGTGGTACCCTAATCGAATGCAAAAATCTTAGGCTCAGCGTGATGCGCTCTATGCCTTTATCGTCTTACTTGTCATTGTGCTGAGCTCTATTGGGCTCTGCCCAATGACTTGTTGCTCGAGTTTTTATGTGTTTTTTTGGTTTATTATATTTTTTTGGGGGCTTACGCCTTTTTTATATTTTATATATATTTTTTTGGGGGCTTGCGCCCTTCTGTAATTTTCTATAATTGGCTTACCTTGAAGGTGATCGTGGTGTTGGATCTTCGTGTGTAACGCTGTCTTCGGCACTTGTTTTCGAGCTACGAACTGACTACTATCACTTTTCACTTTTGTTCACTTTATTCCACTATTTGCTGTTTCGGACGTTTGTGCTTCCATCGGTGGAACTCATCATACCTTAGCATCTCTCGCAGTATGTGACTTGGGTGGTGCTCCAGTTCCGCGAATTTGACCCTTGCCTTGTCTGTCATAATTTCGGTGACTCTCACCTGTTGGAGTTCTCTGAACAGGAATCTTTCTGCTACGTATCTTGGGACTCTGGCGGCTTCTCTCAAGCTGCTGTTGTGGACCGCTTGTATCTTCTTTTTGTGGGTGTTACATACTTGTCCCCATGCGAGAGATGCGTATGTTAATACCGGTAGTATAATGCTGTTTATCAATCTTAACCTTGTTTTTAGTCTTAATTTGCTTTTTCTGCCTGTAAGTCCTCTTAGTGTTGCTTTCGCTATGTTGGCCTTCTGGACTGTGGCTTCTACATGTTTTTGGAAGGTTAATCCTTTGTCCATGATGACTCCTAGGTATTTAGCTTCGTTTTTCCACTCGATGGGGCTGTTCTGTACCGTCAGCTGTTCCTCTGGCTGTTGTCTTCCTTTCTTGTATAGAACCGCTTGTGTCTTTTCCGAGTTGATGGCTATCTTCCATTTTATACTCCATTCCTCTATTTCTTGTAGCGCTGTTTGCAGGTTGGTCACTGCTATATCTACGTTTCTATGTTTGGCCGCTATCGCTGTGTCGTCGGCGTAGAGGCTCATTGAGAGTTTCGGTAGAGATTCGCCACCTTTTATAGTTTAGAATCGCTACCGAAAACAAAAACGATACATGGGCGGAGCCTAAGCCGTGAACAAACGCGTGCCATTGGTGACAGTATGTTGTCGAATTGCTTCAGTATATACGATGTATTCCGTATGTTTTATAAACATGATCAGGGGAAATTGTTGCCTGGAGTCTATTAAAGAACCGTCTGTGGCCAACATATATTTCCATATTTTCATTCTTAATGGAGATTTATGTTTAACAGTTGACGTTCGAAGATACGTTTGTAACGTTTAACATGTTTCGAATAGTGTATGGTTGCGAACCGTATATAATTTTAGGAAGGCTGAAGTGTTTAGAGATATGTATTGTAATTTGGAGAATTAACAGAGGTAGCCTTAGACCTTATTAAGTTGGGGCACGTTAATTTTAAGAAAACAATAAAATCTGATAGCATCATGTCAAGATTAGGTTCGCTTTTGTGCCGCCTCCGATGTGATGTTTCGATTTGACAAACGGAAAAAAAGACGACACACGGAATTGACACACTGAAAAAAGAATAGGCAGTTGACATGACAGCTAACGGAAATAAAGATTTGAAAGACAAAAAGAACTGTAACAGTCGAAAAGAAGAGGACGACCATATTGGGGCGTGGCTCGTGACATCAGAGTGGGAGTAGAGGAAGTGGCTTAAGTACTCCATACTTTGCTAATCATCATTATATGTTCCTTTATTCTTATGCAGCGTCGACTACCCTCATTACATTTCTCCATAAGTTTCTATCTTAGATAATATAAACATCAATCCCCTTGAATGACATGTCTTGCCTAAGCGTCTCCCTTCAGGTCTTCCTCTCCTACTATTTAGAGGAACCCGCAGATCAGTAATTCTAGAACATGACCAAACCGTCTTAAGCGATGCTATCACTTTGGCATCAATTGGTGCCACCCCTCTAGACTTTCACTGATATACTCGTTCTTAATTGTATTATTTTTTGTAACTTCACTAAACATTCTTATTTTTGCCACATGCATTCGTTCTTCCCCTTTCTTTTTAACTCTCGAATATTCAGTTTTTTACATCATAGCTGACGTTATATGACTGTTTTATAGAATGTTCCCTTCAACTTCATTGAGATTTCTTGTCACACAACACACTACTCGCTCCCTTCCATTTCACATATGATCTAACTGTAATTCTACTGCATGCATCTCCATCTATTTTCCCATTACTCTGTAATACCGACACTAGGTATTTAAGACTATTACTTTTCATGATGATTTCACTATCCACAGATTTCGTTGTATTTGTAAAGGGTGATTCATTTAGAGGTACTTTTTTCAAAAAGAAAAAACAAAGAAAAAAATTAATTTTATTTGAAAATCTTTATTGTCGTAAAAAAGAACCATTCTTTACAATTACTTCTTAAAGATAATTTCTTTCAAATGTTGACCATGCCTGCGGTTAAGACGGTCCATTTTGAAGGTCTAATTCTCGATGACGCTTTCGAGCTTTTCGATTGGTATTTGACCAGTGACTCGAGTAATACTTGCCTCCAATGCCTCAATCGTAGCCGGCTTATTCATGTAGACTTTGGAATTGAGGTAGCCCCAGAAGAAAACGACTAGACGTGTGATCTCACAGAATATAGGCGGCCAAGTCACTGGTCCAAAGCGTGAAATAAATTGCTCATTGACCCGTTTTCTCAGTAAAGCCATGCTTTCACGGGATGTATGGCAGTTGGCGCCATATTTTTGGAACCAAATGTCACTTAAACTACGAACTTCAATTTCTGGTACCAAATAGTCCGTTATCATGGCGCGATAATGGTCTACATTCACAGTGATATTCTGGCCGGTCCGAGACATGGACCGACGATGACACCGGCCCATAAATCACACCAAACAGTGGTTTTTTCTGAATGTATTGGCAACTCTTGAACCTCTTTGGGTTGCTCATTAACCCAAATACGGGCATTTTGTTTATTCACGTCCTCATAAGCCAAAAACGAGCCTCATCAGAAAACATTGTTTTGCTCTAAGCGCACGAAACACATTCCTCATTGAACGCCTTTTTTCGTAATACAGCTAAATAATTTCTAGACGTTGTGCAGAGTTAAGTCTTTCTAGGACGATATGTCAAACAATACTGAATAAGAAAGCAACTTTAGGTGATACCATTCATGCACGATCTCCCAACAAATCCTCACCGAAAAAAGTACCTCTAAATGAATCACCCTTTAGTATATCTATCTTTAAATGAACATTCCAAATGCTCTGTTTTTGTCCAACTAAATTTTAAATCTTTTTTTCCTCAAGAGCTTGTCTCGACTGTTCCAATTTTTGTTCGAAGAATGTCACTTTCACTATTTTCTACTAACACTACCACATCGTCATACATTAAGCACCAGGGAATGTTACCCTATAGTTTCGCTGTTATCTGATCCAAAATTACTAATGAGAATAAATAAGGACTAAGTACCGAGTCTCGGGCGAAATCCTACTTTCATCTGAAATTTATCAGCATCTCCCACATCTGTTCGAATACTAGCTGTTACTCCCTCATGCAGGTCTCTCACAATATTGACATATTCACCAAGGACTCCTTTCTTATTGAGTGTCCACTAAAGAACCTCTCGAGGAACTCTATCATATGCTTTCTCAAGATCAATGAATATAAGGGTTTGTTTGTTTATTCCTGTATTTTTTCATTAGCTGCCTTATAATGAAAACTTAATCTGTTGTTGATCTGCCTTGTATAAAACCAAACCAATTATCAGATCTTTTGGTTTCGTTATGTATCTTTCTATCAATAATTATTCTCTACCATATTTTCATCCTATGACCACGTAGTTTTATGGCCCTATGCCCTATAGTTTGTGAATTGATATATTTATATTTCCCTTGTTTTTATAAACAGGTAGATACTAATATACATATACCTACCGTGATGAGCGCGCTAATAACCGACAAAATAGCACGAAAGATGGAAAACATATTAAATTGTGAGATAAAAAGAAATAAAGCTGGTCGAGTTGTTAAATTTAGCGACAGTAACATTTTTTTTTCTTTCTTATTGGCTTTGGATTACTTGATCCATTCAGCCACGATAGATAATAAATTACTGTTTGCTACAATATTCCAAATATAATACATTGCATTACATAATACATTAGGTACATGTGCGCACATATAATACTTATGCACGCACATACATACATACATATGTAGAAGTGGAAACATTTAATTGACCAGTAGGTATACTCCTCATTCATGGCCCTAACCAACTTAAATTAATTTACAAATAATTAAATCGACAAAAAAAACTACATGCTAATACTAAATACTAATACTAAATGCTAATAAATATATGTTTTTTTTTTACACAGCGATAAGGCTTCAACCCGGATCAACCCCGCGGAGGTTTACACCCTCTTTGTGTTTTTAATTTTTTTTTCTCTTTTTTATTTTTTTATAATTTATTATACTTTTTTTTTAATAAGATTTAATTTTTTTTATACATTTTTTTTTGTATACATATTTTTTTGTATAATTTTTTTTTTTTAATTTTTTCAATATAAACTTTTATACAATTCTATTCTTATTACCTCCCTGCAAAATCTACTTAATGAACTTTCACAGGGAGACAATATTACATAATAAGGATAAACATAAAAAACAATAATTATTTTATTAAAACACATTCAACCGGACTCATTCAGTGCAAGTTAAATTTTCCTCTTAGTCCTTTTTAAAAACTCCCAGATGATTTGTTTAATTTTAGAATTTCTACGAGACAAATATAAAAGAGAAGCATTATTTTGTGGGAAAGGTATTTCTTCTTGAACCAGATTGTGCATCAAAAACTTAATTGCAACATCATTATGTTTGCATCCAAACAACCAATGATTAATATCGTCAACATATCCATTGCAATCGCAAAGATCTGATTCGGATAGGTTAAATCTATAGATTCGGATAGGTTAAATCTATAGCGACAGTAACATATAAATTGACATTATATTGATTGTTTCCCATCTTTAGACGTATCAGTGGAGTATGTCAACTAAAACTGTCACTGTGACAGTGGCATTTCTCAAACTCGTCCGATACGTCTAGAGGTGGAAAACAATCAATATAATGCCAATCTATAAGTTACTATCGCTAAATTTAACACCTCCACTAGGTTCATCTCTTTTTATCTCAAAACATAATATGTTTTCCATCTTTTGCGTTATTTTGCCGGTTATTAGTGCGCTCATGACTGTGCAGACGCATTAATATTAAGTTTGTTTATTGTCCTTTATTTGAAATCCCCTTCTGACACTTGAAACTGTTTAACCTAACCGCAAATAACTACTAGTTTGTGATTTATATTATTTTTGTTAAAATAAATTAATACATACTTATTAATAGCTATGTCTATTTTTTACAGTCAAATATATACATATACATATAATACAGTGATGAGTGCACTAAGAACCGGCAAAATAACGCAAAAGACAGAAAACATAATACTTTGTGAAATAAAAAGAGATGAAACTAGTAGAGGCGGAAAATTATTAATAGAAACCTATAAATTTACATTATATTGATAGTTTCACACCTTTGGACGTATCGGAGGAGTTTGGCAACTGCCACTATGACAGGGGAATTTTATAAAATTTATAAAATTTTACAAAATTATCCTATGACAGTTTAACACTGATACGTCTAAAGGTGTGAAACTATCAATATAATGTAAGTTTATAGGTTTCCATTGATAATTTCCCATCTCTACTAGTTTTATCTCTTTTTATTCCACAGCGTATTATGTTTTCCGTCTCTTCTGTTATTTTGCCGGTTATTACCGCACTCATTGTATATTTAAATTGGCAAGCTGCTCATAGATGAACGACATAATACTTTTTTAGTAAAAGAAAGTCCACTTGTTCCACCAGGTATAATCGCTATTAAACTCCAAAGAAGTGAAACTATTTGTAACACAGCAAAAAGAATTGTAAATGGTAAATTCTGAAGATGTAGAGCGCAGAATAAAGTGGCGGCTAAACTTCCTCCATAAGTTACGGTTACTAGTAGTCTTTCTCTTGCAAACATGTATCTTATAAATGCAAGCGGACCCCATAGGAAAAAGAATCTAAAAATATAATGATTAATTTACTAAATATTGTAATACACCAAACATTGTTTAAATTTCGGGAAAATATATTTTATTCGGATTTTTTTTTTTAATTTAAATATTTTCATATACCTAATACCCAAAAAAACTGTTATTTATTTAACATCGAACCTGGTATGCAGTAGAATATAAAGTGAAATACCATCCATAGGCCCAGCCCTAGGGATTTTGCCGCTCTGGGCAAGCTGCCCCCTCTCCCCCGCCTCCGTGTAGATCCAAGACTAACAACGTAACAACCTTCCTTCAGCTATCGCCAAGATTGTATTTTTATTGATGTGTGCTTTGTGATAAATTATTTAATACGCCATTTTCCACTTTATTTGAACGATGCAAGCTTAAAACCACATTTGCAATATTTTCATGAAATTTTACTACATAACTATATATTAACATGCTTTAATATCCAAAAACTCACTATGCATATCCATAATTACACACTTACGTTTTTAAGTAAGTAGCACTATTCTTGCCTTGGCACGGAGAAAGTCTTTTAATATTTTCTCAAGATCCAGGGACTCAGCTATTTCGTGTTCAATATAGATTGTCGCTAGAGCACTCAAACGTTTCTGGGACAAAGTTAATCTTAAGTACTTTCTTATTAGTTTTAGCTTTGAAAAGCTTCTCTCTCTAGAGGCCACTGTCACTGGTAGGGTTAATAAAATCTTTAAAGCAACACTTACTTGGGTGCGAAATCAAAATCATACTCTCTAATCATTTTCAGGGTATCTAGAGGTGTACTCTTGGGTTTCACAATCGTGGAAAGTACGTTAAGTTCATCTTTTAGATCAGCATAATTTAGAACTTTTGACTCATCAAAAATTAAAGAACTTAAAACGTTTATCTGATAAATCACTAGCAGTCATATCCTTAATTTGGTTTATGTCGTACAAAAACTCAAAAATTTCACCATGGCTCTTAATTTGCAAAAATCTATCACTTAATGCATTAACCGTTGTGTCTATAAATTTAAAATAGACGTCAACATTATATCGTGTCTCTGGACCTAGGTCCATACTTTCATCTTCAGCCTCATAGCCAAATTGCTTTTTTACTTTCCTCTTTCTTGCTATTACTGTGCCTCCGATTTTCGGGTTCTCAATTTCTAACTTTAATGCTAGCTCTTTTGCGTCTATTAAATAGCCCTGGAATTTTAAATCACTTGTGAGAGATTTAAAATGGATTTCCACTTTTTCTAATAAACTGACAGCTGATACATTCCCATATCAATACTCTGCAGTGATTTGCTGACTACGTTGATGTGAAGTAAAATGTATATGTAAAGAAAATTTTACCATATAGCAAAGAAAAGTAAAATCACGGATTTGATTTGCCAAACAGCTTGCCTCATGAGCAGAGCAACCATTTTATCGTTGTTTTTATTGATAGTGATCTTTACAAGAGCATCGTAGATTTCTTCAATTTGGTATCTGATCGGAGTAATTGCATCAATTTCTCACAATGTGGTACAATGGGAAAGTATCATCTAGATTTGGACAAAAGTTTCAATGTTGTGCTAGAAATATGATTTTTCAGTATAGCTCAACGATGAATACCTAGATGCTGAGAAAAAGTTGTAAATTTTTATCACTAAGGAAAAGAAAGAAACTGCAAACTGTGAGGATTAAGCAGCATCGTTCACGACTAAGTTGAGTGAATGACTAGAAAATGGGACAAAAAGTTCTTCCCTTTCGTGTTTGCCCCATTATCATACCCTTGTCCTCTCATATCTTGCAAAGGTATTCCCAGTTCATTCAGTTTTTGCAAAATAACTACTGTAAGTCCCAAGCTAGCGGTTTCCAGTACAGGCACAAATCCAAGAAAATGTTTTGCAATGTTAACACTTTGTGCACAGGAAGCTTAATCGACAAAATATACAATAATAATCATTTGTTCTCCCCAGAAATATCAGGTGTACAATCTAAAATTATGCTATAATACTTTGCTGATTTCAAAAAGTTTAAAATTTTATTTTTAATTTGGTCACGGAGGAGCTTAGTAACTTCGTTTTGAATACGTTTTCCCAAGTAGTGGGAAGCTGCCTGTTACTACCAATCCTTGTTCTCTTGTAAAACAACATCAAATTTTTCAAAGAACCCAACAAACTTTAAAAAATTGCCATTGTTGCGATGAAAAAGTTTATTAGAATCGCCTTTCAAAGGAAGACACTGTTGTGCCAAGAACTGTATTATTGATATAAGTTGTTCTATTACATTTTTCCAATGACGAGTTTCTGAATTTAGAACGTTTTGTGTTTCTTCGTCTATGGTTTTGCCAGATTCTAGTCTAATTGCTAGTTCTACCCACTGTCGCTGTGACTGTAGATGAGCTGGAGACTTAGCGTGGCTGGACAAAGCTTCAGCCATATGTTTCCAATTATTATATTCATTTTTAGTACATTTAATTTTAGGTAAATTTTAGCGAATTTAATTTAGTTCTGATTCCACTATTCTTAAGTAATGAATAAGAATGCGGTATTGTCGATTTCCCGTCAAACGAGCCTTGCAATTGTTATTGTTTAACTTATTTAATTCTCCTTTTTCCAGTTGCATTTTTGCCGCTCTTGTTCATAATATTGATTTTTTATAATATAAAACATAATTTATTATTTCTTCACTTTAAAAAATTGGCTGTCCTCTAAAATTTGCCGCCCGGGAGGCCGCCCAGTTCGCCCACCCCTGGGACCGGGCCTGACCATCCACTTATAATCCATTTGAACTTTCGTGATTTCAGGTTTTAATTTTGTTTAACATTTACATCAGTTATTTGAATGTTGGCACGTTGGCAGTACTATAATATTGTAGGTTTATAATTCATGGCAGGTTTATTTTAGCAAACATTTCATTTGTTTTTTTTTTATGTTACGATTAGTTTTCTTTAGGCATTTACTAACACAATATTATTGTATTTTATACAAATTATTGTTACTCAATGTACCACGTATATAAATGTAAGTAAGCAATGGTTGATAAAACTATAAGAAAACATGACTGGCCTTTTGGCTATGCCAGTGCCATTAACTTAGTTAAAAAAAAAAATAGTTTTCTTAATTTTAATTTCAATTTTCATTTTGTTTTGATTTAGTTGGTTCTAATCTTTCACCAATAAAAAAACCAGCTGTAATCACTTTGAACTTTATTATGTAGACATGATTTCCAAAACTGTTGAACACTTAGAAATATATCGCTAAACAAGATGTACACTATACAGTGATGAGCGTGCTAATAACCGGCCAACTAACGGAAAAGATGGAGAACATAATGCGTTGTGAAATGGAAAGTAGATGAAACTAGTAGAGTTGGGAAATTATCGGTATAAACTTATAAAACATGACCTCTTACAATAGTTTCTTACAATAAACTTACAATAAACTTACAATAAACTTACAATAAACGTCAAAATATGACAAGGTAGTATCTGAATATTTTTTGCATAAGGGAATGGGAAAACTGTGCCTGTTTAATTTAATTTAGTTTTTAAATAAAAATATTTTAAAAATTAAAGTAAAATTATTAACTCATTAATCATAATCTTTCGTTTTTGATTTATTTATGGATAGCCTTGCTTCCAAACTCACTCATTCTATTCGTTCTAACAGCTCCGTCAAAATGATTTAAAATTAAAAAAATGTCAATGTTACAACGTCATACGTATGAATAAAGTCAACTTGCTCTTAGCTAACGACTAAAGTTGGGAAACTATCGTAAGTGATAATGTTTTATAGGTTAATACCGATAATTTGCCACCTCTAATATTTTTTTTTTTTTATTTCACAACGCATTATGTTGTCCATCTTTTGCGTTATTTTGCCGGTTATTAGCGCGCTCATCAGTGAATACAAATTGCTTATATTATAGTCAGTAGCATCCTCATGATTGATGTGCATACGAACGGGCAAAAGCATTTGTGAACATACATTTATATGGTAAACTGTCATTACTTTTTCAAGCAGAATTTCAGAAACCGGCTGATGTTTGTTGCAATTATCTAGTAACACCCTGTATATATCATACTGGATAATCATTAAAACCTAACTTAAAAACAATATAACCAATAGTTTACCACAAAAATAAAACTTCACATTTAACAACTTTCAAAATTAGAGAGACACATTGTGATGAAATTTATTATAATCCATCCAGCAGGGAATCTTTTGGCAAATGAAAATTGAAAATTTCAAAACCAAATATTTAAACTTTTGTTTAAATTGATGCAGTTTTATTTTATTAATAAACTGTGTTTTTAAGTTGCAACTAATATTGGCTATACGCTGTGAGCTCGTACGTGGAGGGGATATTTACAAATTCGCGAGCGCCAGTAGTGACAAGTCTGTAAACCTTTACCGGAAATTTGACATAAATGTCAAAGTGATTAATTTAAAATTAAAAACATTAATTATAAAAAATATTAGTTGGTCAAAGCTGTGGTATATATTTTTATTTTAATTATACTTACGTTTTAAATACTGAATTATAAATTATAAATTAATCTATTAATCTTAGCGCCATCTACACGATAATTGTGAGAGTATCCGAAGTAAGAAATTCATATTTTATCAATAGAACGTCAAAATGATTAGCAAAATCTTAAAAAAATCGATTACAATTTAATTACTTTTTTGCGTTGTAAATATTAAGCGATAACAATTAAATAATAAATTTAAAAATTACCGGTGAAGTTGAATTAGTAGTCCGCTAGGAGCGACACCAGCGAAGCTCAGAGCGTATAGTAATTTGTCAGCCACTCCCAGTCAGTCAAAATTTACCAAACCTAGCAAAACAATGATACTAAATTTACTAAACAGTTAGGACTGGAAAGAATGTGAAATATTCTTTTCTTTAAAAAAATTCAGACCAGTGCCAGTATGTGTGCCAATGTTGAATATAAAATTGTATGTCAAAGTGCGCAATAACTACCTCTCAAAATCCACCAAATGTTATTTTCATATCTCAATCAGTTTTAGAGCAATAAATAAATCTTCATTTTGTAAGAAAAATGTCAATGCCCTGTATCTTAAAAACGAGAAAATGAAATATTTCAAACAAAAAATCATTTTTGAATTACTCATTTAATTTTTGACAAAAAAATATTTCAATTTTGAGCCTTTTAGCGAAAAAGAAAACATCAACATGTACTTTTCATTTCTCTAATACATTACCAAGAACTATCTAACAAACCAGAACAATAACTGAAAGTAACACTAATAAAATTTTAAAAGAGGTCCAAAGCTACAACAAATGTTCAAAATGACTTCCGCTAGATGTGACACAAGGTTCAAATATTTGCCTCATTGATTGACGTATTTTCATAAATATTTCTTGAGTATTTCTTATTTTCTTCAGCCTGTAATAATTCGGTTCCTCATGTCATCAACATTTTTGATGTGAGTTAAATAAACTAGGGACAACAGAAAGCCTGGGGGCTAAGAACCTCAAATACAAACATATAGAGGATTTAAATATGGTAATCGAGCAGGCCAATTATTTGTACCAGGTTAATGCGCATATTGCCATTAGTGTTTTCTTTCTAGAGGATTTTTTTAAAGAATAGGTAACTTTTCTTGTAGGCAACTAAGGTAAGATTGAAACGGTGTCAAAATCATGATCGTTTCATCCCTTATTTTTTTAATTATAAGACCGTATGTATTGAACGCCCCCGGTATAGTAGAAGTTCTATTTTGTCAGTCTATTAGTCCGCATTTGAAAACCGTAAATTTTCTCACAAATTTATATCTGAATTAAGATAGGCATATGAATATCTATTATGCTTTATATTTTTCCTTTGAAATGTTCAAATTCCATCATGTGTTTAGATCCGATTGAGCCGACAAAAGAACTTAGTTACAGACAAGCGTCAGAAAGATGGACAAGTGTTTATTTTAAACTGGAATTATTTATATAAGCATTGAATGCTTTTTTAGTTAGCAGTCAACAAACCACATGTGCAATTTCGTGGACTCAGCATTCTTGTGGGAATCAGATGTTGTACAAGCTTTCTGATTATCCTTTTTTTTTTGATTGGTCAAATGCTTTAAAGGCTGCCCAAGTGGGTGTGGTTGGGAAGATATTTTAATTTCTTTTATTGGTTTGTAGTGAGTAGAATGAATATTTGATTTTTTTAATTGGATAGAGATCCTATGATGGTGAAAGAGGAGGCGCCAGCTCTGTTGGAACGAGCAGTGTTAGTTAGGGAGTTGAATTCAGTTCTTAGAGGAGTTTAATAGGGACAGTTTCTAGTTCAAGTTCCTGGTGAAGCCTCGGAAGAGCCGCCTGCGGCGGTTCCATAGAGTTCTTGAGAAGTTTAAGTTCAGTGGAGTTCCTCGTCAAGTTGGGGTGCCAATTTGTGAAAAGAGCCAAGTATTAAGGCTAGTTATATTTTTTGCGAGTTTTGCTGAATCTTTTCGTGGAAATAACCAATATTGTACTTTTTATGTAAATTTAGTGAAAAATGAGTGCCTTGGACAGCACCTTGGTGTCGTAACAGCGAAGAATAGGGACAGAACGATCTCTGACAAACAAGGTATTTGAAACATGTAAACCTTTCTTTATTTTTTTGTAATAAATGGACTCTTAAGTTGTAACATCTGCAAGAGGTCCATTATATTTCCTTTTTATTTAATTTTAATAAATTTGATTCATTTGCAATAATGTTTTGGTTATTAATTATTATCTCATTCCCTTCTCTTGTTTCTTTTGTTATCTTAAGCAACAATTGAGTACGATCAACTAAGTAAGAATAAGGTAGGTCATATTATATGTATTTATATTTAGGTAAATGTATATGTATTTTGTGATAACTATACTTTTTTAATAATTTTTTTTTACCTGAGTTATCTTTTTTTTCAAGTTTTATGTATGTTTCGTATTCAATTGTCTTAGTATTTAATGGTGCCCAGTATCTTATTAAGTATTTATGTTGTCATTTCTATATTATCTATTTCTAAGCTAATAAGAAAATATTAGGACACACCCCACAAAGAACCACCCCCTCATCTCTTCCGATTCTAAGCAGCAGAGCCTTCGTTCATTCGTAGTAGACCTGTAAGTTAGCTATAAAGGATACAACTGAATCGTTTATTGTTAAAAGGGAGGTAAGGGCAATTTTTTACTTTTCGAGTTATAGTAAAAAACCCTTCTCTCTTTCTATATTTGCATCATTTGGTGTTAAATACAGTTTCGCAGTACTTGACGCGCATATATAAAGAGAAGGGTATTGCACTATAACTCAAAAAGTAGAAAATGGCGCTTACCCGCTTTTAACAATACACAATTCAATTGATCTTCTTTAAGAATTTTAAATATAGTTAAGTTGCTTACATTCAATAGGTTCGCAATTCTAGGACATGTTACAATTTAATTGGGGTTTAAATCAACTAGGGGTATGGTTTGTTTTTAAACCAAGAGGTATAAACTAAAAAGACCTTCTTTTGTGGTTGATCATGTCGGTCTTCGACGGTAGTACATAAATATTATATTATACTAATGTCGCTAAAGAGTTCTAAAAATAACTGGTTTTTATATAAAAGCAGACTAAAAATCCAAAAATTAAAGGAATAACGCAGAAAACTCAAAAAACGCTGCTCTAACTTAATTAAGCTATGAAATGCCAAAATGTCAAAATTTAATAAATTCATTATATCGCACACCTAGTTCAATAGTGCCACAAGTGCAAAATACAATATTCTCGAGAAATGAGCAAAACGTTCTGTAGTAAACGCGTTTTGCCCTGTAAATAGTTTATTTTGAGAATGACTGGCTTCAAAATTACAATTTAGGTAGCAAATTATACACTTATTGGCTGGATCTTATTACAATTTATTAAAAATAAAACGTTATTATTATTTTGATAGTTATGGCGATATTGCATTGTGAAGAAAGTCATTTATAAAACGATACCTAGGAGATAGGGCGGCAATATAATGAAAAAATCAATTGATTTTTGCAGTTGTGGCCGTATTGAATTATATCGGTTGTATTGTGGCAGTGTATATTATCGCCACATCTCTCTTGATTTTTGCAGTTGTGGCCGTATTGAACGTATTGAATTACATCGGTTGTATTGTGGCAGTGTATATTATCGCCACATCTCCCAGTTATGGCCATATTGCATTTTCAAAACCTCCAAAAACCCTACAGTGAAATACCGAAGTAACTTACTTTATACTTATCCAAAACAATATTTTAGTTCAGGCTGTATTGCATTAGATGGGCCATTATACAGTGCTAGTCAAAAGTCCGTACCCCCCCTCGTATCTTTTGAACGGTTATACCTATAATAGTGAAATTCGGAGGAAGGAAATAAACGGACATAAACTTCTTAACTAGTCATGATAGGTGACGTAATAGTGACAGTTGACTTTACAGGGTCACTGTGACAGATAATTTTAAATGGGACCTTATGGCAAGTGATACCTTGTTTGAAAGGTATTGAAAATACCTAATCAGTCATACTAATTTTGTTTGAGTTAAAGCTAATTTTGATGAATAAATAAAATAAATACAAAATTGTAGTTTCGAACTTAATTAATTAAAATTCAAAATCCCACCTATGATTACTTGTCAAAAAGGTTGACGTTGACGTAAAAACTACTAGAGAATTGAAAAACATCAACTTTTTTGACAAAAAAACCATAGGCGGACATTTGAATTTTTATTAATTAAATGCGAAACTACAATATTATATTTATTTAATTTATTCACCAAAATCAAAATCAACATAAACCCAAAAAAAATAGTATGACTGAATAGGTATTTTGAATACCTTTCAAACAAAGTATCACTTGCCACAAGGTCCCATTTAAAATTATCGGTCACAGTGGCTCTGTAACGTCATCTGTCACTATTACGTCACCTGTCATGACTAGTTAAGAAGCTTACGTCCGTTTATTTCATCCCTCCAAATTTCACTATTATAGATATAACCGTTCAAAAGATAAGAGGGGGGGTACGGACTTTTGACTAGCACTGTATAGGCAATATTTTACAGCCTTAACCCAAAATTCGAATTTTTTGCAGTTGTGGCAAAATTGAACTAGGTGTGCGATATAATTTAATATACATATTCATTTAATAAATTAGTGTATAACAGTGGAGTAAACTTGCCTGCGGTTGGACCAATTACAAACAAGCATTACGGCGCGGTAAATTTGAATTACTACTCCTGGTTTAAAAACAGACCATAGTAAAATTTTCTATTATTTTCATAAAAGAAAAAATAGGTAATTACTAAAAATAATGTTACAACAAAACTAAAAGCAATAATAAAGGAACACTAATTTTGTATTTAACATTAGATAAATTTTAACAGCTGCGAAACATGATAACTTATCATTGCTGATAGTAGTCTACTAGACGATGTATTAAAGAAATGAAAAATATGATTAAGAATGCATTATGTTTGCATAAAAACTGAAAAAATATATAAGGGAGATTTTTTGCCACAAACTAAACAAGGAATTAAAAAATGATTTTTAATTTGATATATCTCAGTGGTGTAATATTTTTTTTTCATTAAAAAAAATGAAACCATTACCAGTACATGCACCAATGATGAATATAAAACTACTAATTTTATTTAAAAAAAAATGCGCAATAGCAATAAAACTCACCGAATTTCATTTGTTTACTTATATCAGCTGATTTTAGAGCAATAAATATATAGTTTGTAGGAAAAATTTTAAAACATCATATCTGGGAAACTAAGCATTTGTGGACATATAAGTATAAATATGTAGGTATATATAGTCCTGTCGCCAGGGGGGCACAACGGGCTCTTTAATTCAGATGGACTTACCCAAGTTTTTTTATGTATTTTGGCCCGTAGAACACGAATTTTTTGGGTAACAGTTGATCCGGATGTCGATAAGATTGTTATAAACAAAGAACTTGAGGAATTACATAACAGCGATTTTTCGCAAAACGAAACATTTTTTTGTATTTTTTGGGTGATTCTCAGCAAAAAATGGTCTTACAAGTTTTTTCGTAGGATGCACAGTTTTCGAGATAAATCTCGGTTCAACTTTCAAAAAATCGAAAAAGTGCAATTTTTTAACCCGAATAACTTTTGAATAAAAAATAAAATAGCAATTCTGCTTACTGCATTTGAAAGTTCAAGTCAAATTCTATCGGTTTTGATTATTTTCATTGCTAAAAATTAAGTTTTTATTTGTTGAACAAAGATATAACACATAGTGTTTCCCGTGCCCAATGCATGCGTTTTAATGTACGTAATCTACGTAGAAATTGTATGTATGCGCGCCTACTCGTTCGATTTCAAATGAGAAACCTCAGTTCAACTTTCAAAAAATCGAAAAAGTGCAATTTTTTAACCCGAATAACTTTTGAATAAAAAATAAAGTAGCAATTCTGCTTACTGCATTTGAAAGTTCAAGTCAAATTCTATCGGTTTTGATTATTTTCATTGCTAAAAATTAAGTTTTTATTTGTTGAACAAAGCTATAAACACATAGTGTTTCCCGTGCCCAATGCATGCGTTTTAATGTACGTAATCTACGTAGAAATTGTATGTATGCGCGCCTACTCGTTCGATTTCAAATGAGAAATGCATTGAAAACATCATTCAATCACTATGTGTTTATATTTGTTTAACAATAAAAAAATTAATTTTTAACACTAAAAATAATTACAACCGATAGAATTTGACTTGAACTTGCAAATGCGGTAAGCAGAATTGCCATTTTATTTTTCAATCAAAAGTTATTCGGGTTCAAAAATTGCAATTTTTCGATTTTTTGAAAGTTCAACCGCGTTTATGTCGAAAACTATGCATCCTACGAAAAAACTTGTAAAAACATTTTTTGCTTAGAATGACCCAAAAAATACAAAAAAATGCGAAATTTGTTTTGCGAAAAATTGCTGTTACGTGATTCCTCAAGTTCTTTGTTTATAACAATCTTATCGACATCCGGATCGACTGTTACCCAAAAAATTCGTGTTCTACGGGTCAAAATACATAAAAAAACTTGGGTAAGTTCATCTGAATTAAGGAGGCCGTTGTACCCCCACTGGCGACAGGACTAATAGCAAACTGTCAATTATTTTTTCATGCGGAATTGCCCCTGAAGTTTGTCGCGCTTAGTTACTAATATCCTGTATAAGATTATATTTTTTACTGACAAAATTTGCCAATATCCCGACACTTAAACGTTTACCAAAAAATTTTAAAAACTTACCCTAAAACAAAAAATATGCTCCCTAGGGTAAATAACAATGCAAATTTTCTAGCTTTAAACACAAGTACAGGAATATATATTGAGGACATCAAAAAACATAAAAATCCAAGTCCAATGCACACTGCAAAGAAAACTATTCGTTGAAATCTACTCTAAAAAAAAGAAAGACACACAAAATTGAACATATTAAGTTATATCAGTCAGGCTATAATTTATTAACAAATTTATTTTTAAAGATAAAGGACACCGCACACATATTATAGAAAATAATATAATGTCACTCAAATTCAATACAGTTTACATGAATAGACTCGTCTCGAATTTATGATCATTTCATATCATTGCGCCAACTCTTAATTTTGAATAATAATTGTAATTAAAGTTTATCGAAATCACATTTTTGAAGTCCGTAAAAATTTCATTCATAAATACTATTAGTCTAAGTGCTATTCACAACAGCTTAAACCCATCGTTAGCTAAGCCAATTAGAGCTTAAACCGTTGATTTTAGATGTATTTATATCAATTTACGCCGTTATTAAAAAATTCAGTTCTGAAGCTATTTCCTTGTGGCATTTTTATGATTAACTATTTAGATGGGAAATAAGCCACAATTAAATTGAAAAAATAATTTTGTTGGCGTTTCGAAGCCCAAATTTTTTACTTAACAACAATATTTTTGTTTATTTTAGTAGTATTTTGTATTTTGACAACGAAACCCGATTTGGGCTTCGAAACGTTAATAAAATTATTTTATCAATTTAATTGTGGCTTACTTCCCATCTAAATAGTTAATCATAAAAAATTCACGAGTTGGAACAATGATAAAAAATGATCGTAATTTCGAGACGAAGCTATTCATGTAAATTTTATTGAATTTGAGTGACATTATATTTTCCATAAGATTTGTGCAGTGTCCTTTGCAGTTTTTGTGACAAACTTAAGCCGGCCACTCACTACCAGCGTTGATTGATGTATTGGCGAAGTTGTCCAATGATATGGAACAAAATGAGACCATTGCTATATTCGCCTAATAGATGGCAGGCCAAAGCCACCTAGTGAGCAGATATGTGAATCTCTTACCGTAATACCGATAAAGAATTCTGTAGTACGTGCTATTTGAATCAAAATTTGTGTTCACCGCCAGCGTTCCCAGCGGTGGAAGCGGTGCCAGTTCTAAGTGTTTTGGAATTTGGAAATATCCGTCACAGATAATATGAAGAAGTATCGTAAATAGGTGGTTTGCCTTTAAAATATTTATAGTCCAGACTGTATCGTCGTTCCCGTTAGGTAAATTATTCCGATTTGATTTTTTTAATTTTTTTGCACAAATTTACTCAACAACAGGTTCTTATAACAAATCCACAGGGTGCCAAGTGGTACCGCGGTCGGAAAATTGTTGGATAGATAGATAGATCTTTATTTAAATAGAAAAAACCTAATATACATACAATATAAAAAAAGAAAGTACACTATAAATTTTTGATGTGTTGTTTAAGCAATATTTTGAAATTATTGAGACATTATTTAAACAATTTTTTTAAACAAATTCACAAAAATTATTTTTTCACTTCGGACAAATTTTTCTTAGATTCTTTGGGTCATTCTCAGCAAAAAGGCCTCGTGTTATTTTTCTCTAAAATTGATTGTTGTCAAGTTCAATGCGATTTAAAATATGAAAAGAGCGAAAATAACTATTTTCAATGGTTAATAACTCAGTTAAAAATAATCATACTGACCAACTCATCATCAGAAACTGACCAAATTAAAGATTAAAGCCTCCTCTACAAGATCCTGAAGACATTTTTGTCAGTATTTGATTACTAAGATGTTATTTTTAATTATCAACAATGAGCGCTAAGGGTGTATTGAGGCGGCCGTCAATGTGAGTGCGAGTGAGATGCTCCATTGGACTGCCGGAATGGTGCATCTCTTTCGCATTCACTGTTGACGGCCGCCTAATATGTGCTTAGAGCCCATTATTAAAAATAAGAGCTTAGTAATAAAATACGGACAAAAATTTCTTCAGGATCTTGTAGAGGGGGCTTTAAACTTTGATGTGCAGTGGGAGCACGCAAAATAGAATTTTATTTTAGTGACGTCACGTTGCCTTGCAACCGTCGATTCTCCCATTATGAAATTCTATTTTGTGACGTCAGCAAAATAGAATTCTATTTTGCGTGCTCTGGGCCGTGGTCACTTTATGACTTTCGTAATAATTATATTTAACCGAGTTATTAAGCCTTGAAAATAGACATTTTCGCAATTTTCAAATTTTAAATCGCGTATAACTCGACAACGATAAATTTTAGAGAAAAATCACAAGAGACCTTGTTTGCTCAGAATGACCCAAATGATCTAAAAAACTTTGTATGAAGTGAAAAATTTGTATTTTTGTGAATTTGTTTACCAAAAATTGTTTAAACAATTTTTCGACCACGATACCGCCTGGCACCCTGTGGATTGGTGATAAGGACCTCTTTTTGAGTAAGCTGGTGCAAAAAAATCGAATCGGAATAATTTACCTAACGGGGGCGACGATACAGCTGGACTATATACCTACGTGTTGTAACGGTGTTGGCAAACAGTTTCTACCGTTTTTCTAGGAAGGGCTGGTGATATAGACGCAAGATTGCAAGAATTAAAAGCAGATGTGGAACAGTGGAACCTACCTCAACTGACAGCTCGCCAATGTATTTTAAAAATATTAATGTTGAGATTTTAAAATTATGTATTTTATTTCTCAGTACCTAAGTACATACTTATATGATTTAAAACTTTTAGTTTGTTTTTTAAAAACGCTATATGGGTTAATTAGCCCCGGCGCAAATTGAACCTAAGCGAGTCACAACCTGCGCCGGCGGGACGGGTGACCTGTGCAGTTATTTTTCTAGCGTGCCGCATATTGAACACAAGCCAACCCGACCTTCGGCTATCGCCGTAACGAATAGTGACGGGCAAAAGAAGTGCGGACGTGTAACGGTTACTATTGATACCGGTGGTACTGAGTACAAATACTGATTACAAAATACTGATATATCTGATCCTTATACTGAATTGAGTAGGCAACTAAAAAACGGTAGTTCCGTACTTGTAACTAGTAACGTTTTAAAAATATCTTACACGTCTCTAGTAGTCGTAGCGGTATTACTTTCGAAAACATCGAATTTGATCATAAGCAGGTGCATAAAAAGATATCTTACACTGAGTATTTTATTTCTACATAGGTACCTTTATAATAACAAGCATAAGTTAAACACTGCATTGATTGTGATTGCCAAAACGGTTCGCATGTTCGCAAAATCAGTGCGGACATGTAACGGTTACTTTTGATACCGGTTCTAATACTGATGTATCTGAACCCTGATTCTAAATCAAATTTCGACACTAAACAAGTCGCTTTCAATATGGCGACGTCGAAATGCGACTGTGCGAGCCTTGTGGATTTTCGTTGAACTAACGAAATGACGTCACAAAATAGCGACTATCGAAATTAATAGCGACTCCAAAAAAGTGGTCGCTATTATAATTTAGATGTCGAAATTATTTGACACGGAGATGAATGAATGGCCAGAAGCGAGGTTAGGTTTAGTTTAGATGTGTTTTGTTTATTTCTTGCAAGGAAAACTAAAGCAAAAGGTATTAATATGGCTGGGTTTAATTGAAATTTGTTGTTTTGAGGAATTAGATAGAATAGTATTAAATTAGAAATATAATAATTGAGAATGTCCACAACATGAATCATCAACTCAATGAAAGATGTAAGGTAATAATCTGGGAAAATTAGTAAAAAACAAGGAAAATTAATTACCAGCTATTTTATTGCTGGACATGCTGAAATTAAATCTTAAAGGCTGTATGACACTATGCATTTTCTTGTATCATTTCTAATATCGTTTCTGATATCAGAAGTTGTATACATTTTCTTGTATCGTTTCTTGTACGTACATTTATGCCCTGTATGACACTATGCAAGTTCTTGTATCGAAAATTGTATGAAATTCGGCACGTGATTGGTCGAAATTTTGTTTGTCACCCTGTGTCACGTCTACAGCTGATTTTAAGGATTTTATAAACTTTTAAAAACATAACATTTTAATGTTAACCAGAATTTTTACGGTGACTGTTGATTATTTGTGTTTTTATTTTGTTTTGATATTTGTGGTAAAATATTTGCATTAGAATTATCTGCAGTTTGATCCAAATTAGGAACTATATGTATTGTATTTTCCTCTATTAAAAAAATATGCAACATGAAACCCAAAGTTATAGTTTGAACTTTACTATTATAGGAGCTAAATATATGGTTATTAGTAGAACAGTAGTCCATACCAAACGAAAATTCGGGTTTTCCAAACAAAATCTTTAATTTTCAACTAAAATTTGAGAGAATTATTTATCAATAATTAAATAATTTGGTGACAGTGACATAAATCTTTTTTGTTATGAGTGTCTTGAAGATATGAAAATTTGTATGTACAAAGAGGACCGGAATTAAAAGATATCTAATGGTTCAAAGATTAAAATCATGTTGTTTATAACTCTGTCGCAAATGCCCGTCAACTTTGACCGGTTTTACCTGGAATCACTCCTCGCAATTCAATTTTTTTTTCTTCGAAAAGGGCACAGAAGCCGTGCCGTGCCTTTTTCAACAGCGTTAACTTAACGCTGCGTTAACTTAATTTAATCTAATATTTTCTGAGGGGTTCTATTTGTTTATAAGCCAAAAAATTTTTTCTTTATAACATTCCTGAGACCGCTCAAATGGTCCAATTTCAATCCTGTAAGGTGCGTTGAATAGATATAGTGCTTTTTTATACGAAAATCATAGTTATTCTGGTGTATCATAATCTTTCTGGTTATTATTTCGACCGAAATTTTTTAATTAACATTTTAATGATTGCTAAACTATTGGTTAGATTGTCGCCGGTCTCCTGATATACAGAGAGGGGCTAAATTATGGAATAAATTCATTTTCTCTAAAATGGACGATTTTAGAGAAAAAATCCCGAAACAGGTCGATTTTTATTTTTATATTAAATTTTTTTGGCATATATTTCAAACTAGTGACGCCATCCATCCGAGCGTGATGACGTAATCGATTATTTTTTTTAAATAGGACTAGGGGTTCGTGTTGTAGCTCATTTACAAAGGCGTTCAATTCTCTATTCAGTATTATAAACATTAATATCATTATTTATACAGGGAGGCCAAAAAAATTTTTGAATTAAATTAATTGACGCAAGAAGAAGAATGCATGAAATTTATTTAACTTAAAATACATTCTATTGCTGTCAGAAAATAGGAAAAAATGTTTATTTTGCAAATAAACATTGCTTTTAGCTTAAATTAAATGTTCAAACTGCCAATAGGTAGGAGGGAGGCTGTTTGTGATTTAATTTAAGCGAAAAGAAATGTTTATTTGTGAAATAAACCTTTTTTTCTATTTTCTGACAGCAGTACAATGTATTTTGAGTTAAATAAATTACATACATTCTTCTTTTTGCGCCAATTAATTTAATTCAAAAATTATTTTTTGGCAACCATGTATAAATACCTAATGATATTAATGTTTATATTACTGAATAGAGAATTGAACGCCGTTTCAAATGACCTACCACACGACCCCTATTCCCATCACCAAAATTATCGATTACGTCATCACGCTCAGATGGATGACGTCACTAGTATGAAATATATGCCAAAAAATTGTAATTTAAAAATAAAAATCGACCTCTTTCGGGATTTTGTTCCAAAATGGTCCGTTTTAAAGAAATGAATTTATTCCATAATTTAGCCCCTCTGTAAAATCTACTGTAATAAATCTTTCATGTCATCAAATATTTAATTATTGATAAATAATTAGGTACTTCCCTAAAATTTTAATTGAAAATTGCAGATTTTTTGGGAAAACTCGGATTTCCTGAGTAAAATTTTTGTTGAAGGAAATCGGAAAAAAATAACTTTGTGCAGAACTAAATTACGGTGAATTTTTATTCGAGTGTTTTTGGCTCAAAGCAAAAATCTTAGGAGTTAAGAGCACTAATTGAAAAAAAAGAAGATTTAGGAGTGCTAATTTGTTTATAAATAAAATAACACACTTTCTGCGGACTTGTCATACCCCATATTACTAATATATGCAATCTTAAGATTCGATTTTAGCAATAAAATAGCTGGTAAATAATTTTTCCCAAAAATGGCATTTTTTCAATAATTTTCCCAGACTATCAACAAATTCCAATAAACCGGAGCGCCAACCCAAATTTTGAGCAGTGTCAACATGATAAGGTTAATGTCCCCAGTTGTAACTAATATCGAAATGAATAAGAATCGCTATACTCTGCGACTGTCATGGCGGTGTCGAAATGAAATTGCGACTGTCGAAATGAATTAGAATCAGGCCCCTGATCCTTGTATTTACTGAATTGAGTAGGCAACTTAAAATCGGTAGTTCCGTACTTGTAACTATTCTTTTTCTCATGATCATCTTTCAGTGCGTCACAGTTTTTCGATTTCTTTCTAACGCATTAAATTGTATGTGACAGAAAAAAACGCACGTCGGTGATTACATTTCGTCGGTGACATTTATAACATTTATTCTAGTTATTCTAGTTGTCGATAGATGGCGCCATAATAAAAATTTTTTTTTAAATTAGATAATAATATTACAAATACAATATGTATAATTTATAAGACTATAAAAATCAAAGAAAATACCATTTTATAAATGCAAGAAACACATTTGATTTGTTTTTATTCCAAATTGAAACTAAAATGTCACGTTAGAATAAATGTCATAAATGTGTATTATCACGGACTTACCCTTTTTCCTATCATTTGTTACGCACTGAAAAATGCTCATGAAAAGGACAATAGTAACGTTTTAAAAATATCTTACACGTCCCTAGTAGTCGTAGCGGTATGACTTTCGAAAACGTCAAATTTGATCATAAGCAGGTGCATAAAAAGATATCTTACACTGAGTATTTTATTTCTACATACCTTTATAATCGCATAAGTTAAACACTGCATTGATTGTGATTGCAAAAACGGTTAGCGTTTTAAATAGGATTTTTGCTGATTATGTATTTTGCTAAAATATTAAATAACACAAAAAATACAATTCACAACCATCATTTAATTTTTAAAGATAAACAAAAGTCTAATATGATGATAAGTTTGAAATTGATCGACTTTGTCGATAACAGTGTCATTAACAGATATTTTTAAATACCATAAGCCATATATCATTTTCCAATTATTGTGCGGATTTAAGAAATACATACTAAACAATGTTTTTACCTGTATAAAGGAGATTATAATTATGACACATTATGGTACTCCTTATTTTTGAAATAATATGCTCTTGTAAACGCATAACTTTGATTTATTGGCTAAACCTACATTAGATACGTCACAAGAAATTAAAAATAATTAACATGTAATAAATTCACTGTTTTAATCAGATATATTATATTCCCTACTATTGCAATAAAATATTAAAACGAATAAACGAAAACTTGTTGAGTAGTGCTACAACAAAGCAATAAAATGTTATTCATAAATATAGTGTAAAATATATCGCCGCTTATATGGTCCGCTGGTATTAAAGTTATCAGCATTTAATTGCAAAGCGGTCTCTTAGCTGGAGAAAATACTTGTAATTACCATCCGTATTCATTTCAGATACTTCCATCTCGCAAACAAAAACACGTAAAAATTAACATCTGGCGCTGAATCACCCATCCCAGGCCCAAGAAAACTGTACGTCGATGACAAACCTTCCCAAGCTCGACCTGCGAACGCATGAACTGATAGTAGGATGCGCAGAACGCTCTACGCAGTCCGCCGACGCAGGTTGTGTCTGGCTTAGGTTCAATTTGCGCCGGGGCTTATGGAAGCGATAATCTTCTAATAGTATGAGGTTTGTTCCAACACGACTGAGAACCGTCCATGTAACGATCACCGTCCTGCGCAGTACCAAGGAACATATTATTTCGTTCCCATAGAACCCATGGAACGTTAATTATATAGTAATGTGATCGTTACATGACGGTTCTCAGTCGTATTGGAACAAACCTATGGTATAACTAGACCCAAACCCAGACATTCAAAGTGAAAGTTATCCTTCAACACCAAATTGTTCTATATGGTCCACATATTATTCAGTCAAAAGTTGCACCATTTTGGTGCATTTGAAACACGAAATATGAAAGGCCTTAAAATTTTTTATCCTGATACTGATTCCTTAAATTGATAAACATAAGTTCATTTATAACTGTAATAACAGTTAGTTTCCACGTTAACAAAAATAAACAGAATAATTAAATTTGGACGTTACGAATCGTGTGTTACGAACTGTCGCCCTTACGAACAGTCGCTGTTACGAATTGTCCGGTTACGAACTGTCGCGTTACGAGATGTCATGGAACCGAACGACATACCCTAACGCCCTAACACTGTTCTTTTTAAATACGTAATACCTAACATTTTTTAGAGAATTGCTTGCCAATGCCGTTGATATTTCAATCAATAGTCCAGAGAAATAAGATTTTCTCGTGACACATCCCCCTCCAGGCCGAAACCAAATTTTTTGAGTAGTATGGACATCTATATTAATAACCTATATGTTTCCTGCAGCCGATTTTGATGATATACATAGTTATAAACAAATGAAGATCAAAAAACGCTAAATTTTCGCCTTTTTCGTCTATTACTAAAAAGTGAAGCATTTTAAACAAATTTGAGAGTAAGAAACTGATAAATCATATAAAAAACTTCAATATTGCGTTCGCTGCATATGCCTATCCTTATTTGTTGCTTAGAAAATTGCAAAATAAGTCATAAATTTTGAGATTTTATAAATGTTCATAACTTATGTAAAAATTAAGTTAGAACTTTCTTATTCCACGAAATGCTGAGACTTCTAGTGCTTAAATTATATTCCAAATTTCAAAGCAGCTGGTCAAATTGTTTAAAAGTTATTTAATTTGTTTATCCCAAATTAATTTTTTTTGCAACACTATAAGTCAGAAAACGATAAGGTTACAGTAATACTTCGGACGGTTTGTGAAAGAAGAAGATTTATGCTATTAACTTAATTAAAAAAAAAATGACAAAAAATAATTATAAATAGTGTAAAATTATTTTGCAAGAACATGTCGATTTTTTGCTTATAAACAATTAAAATAACTTTTTAACCGTTACCCGTAGAAAAATTATTTTTCCATATTTAGAAAGACTAAATTTTTATACACATTTAGAAAGAAAAACAATTGTCCTACGACAATTAGGGACAAAGTTAGCCCCCTTCTTTTTTTAATTCACAGCAGCTTTGTTTATAACAATTAAGAAATAAAATTAGCCGCATTTGAAAGAACATACTTCAAAGTTTTAACGTACCAAGTATACAAAAGATTTCCTTTCAAGGAAATCGTCCACAAAGCTTAAAAATGTGGCCCTTAAAATCGGCCGGCGTTGAAACTTGTAATAGCGATGAGAGGGGGGAAGGAGCTGTTAACTGTATCTCTGGTTCTCGATTATTTATTTCGTTGTTTCTTTTTTTAATTTGTATGTACTTTTTACGTACATTACGAATATGCGTTATTTAAATAAACTAATTGTTATATACACCATCAAATTTGTTTAAACAATTTTTTTTCAATTTTTTAAATAATATTTGATGTAACTTTTATTGTAAAACGTACATATTAGTTATACAGGGCGTAACAAAAATACAGGTCATAAATTAAATCACATATTCTGGGACCAAAAAATAGATCGATTGGACCTAACTTACCTTAATACAAATGTGCACATAAAAAAGTTATAGCCCTTTGAAGTTACAAAATGAAAATCGATTTTTTCCAATATATCGAAAACTATTAGAGATTTTTTATTGAAAATGGACATGTATCATTCCTATGACAGGAACATCTTAAAGAAAAATTATAGTAAAATTTTTTCATCCCATAAAAATTTTATGGGGGTTTTGTTCCCTTAAACCCCCCAAACTTTTGTAGACAACCCAATTAAATTATTATTGTGGTACCATTAGTTAAACTCACTGTTTTTAAAACTTTTTTGCCTCTTAGTATTTTTTCGATAAGGCAGTTTTTATCGAGTTGCGGCTTCCTTTTTAATATGTTTACATAAAATTTTTATGGGGGTTTGTTCCTTTAGACCCCCCAAATGTTTGTGTACGTTCCAATTAAACTATTACTGCGGTACCATTAGTTAAACACAATGTTTCTAAAACTTTTTTGTCTCTTAGTATTTCTTCGATAAGGCACCTTTTATCAAGATGTGGCTTATTTTTTAATATGGTTCAAAATATGCCTAAAAATGTAAATTATAGATAATAAATTTTCATACGATTACCAAGTCTTCATAATCGTACTTAACCACATTATACAAATATGTGGTGGATTTGACTAATATTTAAAATATCTCAATAAAAACTGACTTCGAAAAAGTACTAGGAGGCAAAAAAAGTTTTAAAAACATTGTTTTTAACTAATAGTACCACAATAATAATTTAATTGGAACGAACACAAAAGTTTGGGGGGGTTTAAAGGAACAAAACCTCCATAAAATTTTTATGGGGTGTCAAAATTTTACTATATTTTTTTGTAAGATGCTCCTGCCATAAAAATACCACATGTTTATTTTCAATAAAAAATCTCTTCTATATATTGGACAAAATCGTTTTTCATTTTGTAACTTCAAAGGGCTGTAACTTTTTTATGTGCATATTTATACTAAGGTAAGTTAGGTTCAATCGAACTATTTTTGGTCCCAGAATATGCGATTAAATTTATGACCTGTATTTTTGTTACACCCTGTAATTATTATATTACTAATCCTATTCAATTATTCCTAAATCTAAAATTGGCTTATAATATTAAATTAAAAAAAAAATCTCAAATAAACTAGGTTTTATTTCTTGATAAACATGGTACTAGATAAACGAAAAATGAAATGTAACAAAATTAGAGAGAGGATAAAAAGAACAAAATTATTGTCAGAAATTTTCTACAATATTGTAATAATTGTATCTTAAAAACATTGAAAGTTATAATTTTAAGATTGCAAAAAAAAACAAAAATTAAGATATTTCATACATTTTGGTATGATAGCAAGACTATTAAAATAAAATTAAAGGAGGTTTATCTAGGAATACTTGTATTTTTATGAAAAACGTAACAATTATCAGTTACCCATTTATTATAAGTTTTTGTAAAGACAAGTACATATGATCCACTCCTATGATTGCCAACAAAGTCATCCTAAAAATATCGTAAAAGAATTTCCAAAAATTGTTTACACAATTTACATAGTTAATTAAATAACCACTTTATTAACAAAAAACATATCCGTAACGTACGCAAAGAGTACATACATATTAAAAAAAGAAACTCCAAAATAGATAATAGAGAAATATTGAGGTTTTGATCATCGAAGTTCATAAACTATTTATATCTCTGTACTAACAAGTACTCGGTGCAACCAGTTTTGCAAGAGCAGATAGTTTATTTTAATAAAATATCTGATATAAAGATCTGTTGATCGGATCGGCACTAACGGTTCTTAGCTTAATTTCCAACACCAATCAATTACGTTTATCTCTTGTTTGGTGGTTCTGTAATTTCAGTTTTTCATTCATCATTTCTACAATATTGTAATAATTGTATCTTACAAACATTGAAAGTTATAATTTTAAGATTGCAAAAAAAACAAAAATTAAGATATTTCATACATTTTGGTATGATAGCAAGACTATTAAAATAAAATTAAAGGAGGTTTATCTAGGAATACTTGTATTTTTATGAAAAACGTAACAATTATCAGTTACCCATTTATTATAAGTTTTTGTAAAGTCAAGTACATATGATCCACTCCTATGATTGCCAACAAAGTCATCCTAAAAATATCGTAAAAGAATTTCCAAAAATTGTTTACACAATTTACATAGTTAATTAAATAACCACTTTATTAACAAAAAACATATCCGTAACGTACGCAAAGAGTACATACATATTAAAAAAAGAAACTCCAAAATAGATAATAGAGAAATATTGAGGTTTTGATCATCGAAGTTCATAAACTATTTATATCTCTGTACTAACAAGTACTCGGTGCAACCAGTTTTGCAAGAGCAGATAGTTTATTTTAATAAAATATCTGATATAAAGATCTGTTGATCGGATCGGCACTAACGGTTCTTAGCTTAATTTCCAACACCAATCAATTACGTTTATCTCTTGTTTGGTGGTTCTGTAATTTCAGTTTTTCATTCATCTAATAGCAGGTTTACTAAAAAAATAAAACCTAGTTTATTTGAGATTTTCTGATTTCCATAGACCAATACTATTTTTAGAAATAATTGAATGGGATAATTTGTTTTTTTATACTTTAAATTATTACTAAGTTTAATAAAAAACTATGCATTATTATATTATTCATAAATATGTATGTTTTGTGATTAAAATTACTTCAAATATTATTAAAAAAAATTGAAAAAAAAATGTTTAAACAAATTTGATGGTGTATATAACAATTAATTAATTTAAATAATGCATACTCGTACTGTACGCAAAAAGTACATACAAATTAAAAAAAGTAACGTCGAAATTCATAGGCTAGACCAAGAGATACAGCTAACAGTTCCTTCCCCCGTCTCATCGATCTCCCAAGTTTCGAGGCCGGCCGATTTTAAGGGTCACATTTTGAAGCTTTGTGGACGATTTGTTTGAAAGTGTATATTTGGTACATTAAAACTCTGAAGTATGTTCTTTCCAATGTGACTGATTTGATTTCGTAATTTTATAAAGAAAGCTGCTGTGAATTAAAAAAAGGGGGGCGGCAACTTCGTCCCTAATTATCCTAGGACAATTTTTTCTTTTTTTAAATTTGTATAAAAATTCAATCTTTCTAAATGTGAAAAAATAATTTTTCTACGGGCAATGGTTAAAAAGTTATTCTAATTGTTTATAAGCAAAAAATCGACATGTTCTTGCAAAATAATTTTGCGATACTTAGAATCATTTTATGTCATTTTTTTTAATTATGTTATTAGTATTAATCTTCTTCTTTCATAAACTATCCAAAGTATTACTTTAACTTCATCATTTTCTGACTTATAGTGTTGCAAAAAAAATTAATTTGGGATAAACAAATTAAATAACTTTTAAACTATTTGACCAATTGTTATAAAATTTAGTTTATAATTTAAGCACCAGAAGTCCAAGCATTCCTTGTAATAAGAAGATTCTAAGTTCATTTTTACATAAGTTATGAATATTTATAAAAACTCAAAATTTATGAATTATTTTGCAATTTTCTAAGCAATCAATAAGGATAGACATATTCAGCTGACGCCATATTGAAGTTTTTTATATGGTTTATGAGTTTCTTACTTCCAAATTTGTTTAAAATGCTTAGCCTTTTGGCAATAGACGAAAAAAGCGAAAATTTACCGTTTTTTGATCTTCATTTGTTTATAACTATGTATATCATCAAAATCGGCTGCAGGAAACATATAGGTTATTATTATAGATGTCCACACTACTCAAAAAATTTGGTTTCGGCCTGGAGGGGGTTGTGTCACCAACAGGCTATTATTTTTTTCCTTATTTCTCTGAACTACAACGCCAATACCCAATACGTGGGTATAAATTTATTAAAGGTAAACCACGTACATTACTTTTATTTTTTACTTCTTTTATACTCCTTTGTATAATATCTATTTCAATCAAGGATGGTACCTAAGTACTCAAACATTTTATTTAAATACACACTAATTATCCAGGTACAGTAAATTGGACTAAAGTTTAATGGCAATAAAGCTTAATATATTCTTCTAAAAGCTTTATAATATCGCTGTGAATGTATCGGAAACAGGTGTTTTTCCAATGTTCATGTTTTTTAATGCGTATTTTGTTTCTATTGTTAATTTGAACCTTGCACTTATTAAAAATAACGTTAACTAAACATTGAAAAAACTGAACTAAATAATTAATTAATAGATACATATTTTGTTAATTTGAAATTAGTGGTGTCCCAACCATCTTTATTTTCAAAGCCTTATATTTCATAGCCATATCAAGGTAGATATTATGACGACATATAACAAAAAAAAGCCTTCTATAAGTTTAATGCAAAGCAACTAATAAATTGTGGGCATATGTTTCGAAAATTCGTTAAGAATTACAAGAAATATTTATTTATACAATATATGTATTCTATTTCAATCAAGGATTTAAATAAATATAGACTCTTAAATAAAACAAACGCAAACTGGAATCCGATCAATTCATGTAATACAATATTGAAAAAATCAAATGACAGTTACATTATATCAAACTACAAAAAAGTTGTTTCAAACAATGTAAATACCACCGTTCATTGAAATATTATATTTCAGATATAGATTATGATTTACCCTGTCAAATGCCTTGGAGAAGTCTGTATAAATAGAATCAATTTTATACCCACCCTCCTAAGCACTTGACAACGCATCCAAATAGCAAAGAAGATTTAATTCCGGTGATTTGCGTTTCTGAAAACCATATTGCTCATCTACTGGAAACAATTTGAAACATACCTAGTGATGTAAGAAGAGAATATTCTCAAGAGAATATTCTCGAGAACGAGAATATTCTCGGCCAGAATATTCTCTTGAATATTCTCGTTGCTTCATCCTTAATCGTGCTAAGACGATACATAAAAAAGAAAAATGAAAAACGGAAAATGTGGATACGGCTTTTTTAAGTAAACGCGAAACAATGAGTAATTTAACTATGGAAATAATGCTAGACAATTATTTGTTTAAGAATTTTACAAGAATGTCAAAAAGTTATTTCGAACTATTAACAAATATGATAGAGCCAATAATAGAGAACAAAGATCAAACATGAGAAACGCAATACCAATCTCAACAAGATTAGCAATTGTTATTTATATATACTAACAGTTTTAGTTTAATGTATTTATTCAGGGTGCACTACTATTCCATTTGTCTCATAGTTCCAGAAGTATGCCAAGTTCCACAACTCTGGAAGTAAATGTACTGCATTAATAAACCTTATTGTGATTTCATTTGACCACATATTCATATTTTCTTTGTATGTTTTGACAAAACCAAATTAAATTACAACAGAGTACAGGAAATAAAGAGGAAATACAAAGCAACATGCAAATTTTTCCACAGCAGTTCGACTTTTATCGGCAACGCATCAGGCACTGCAATAGTGTTCAAATACCAGTAAGATTTTGGCCACATGGCTCATCCAAACGGCGATATTTTCATTAGATGGCTGTAATGTTGCCAGAAACATACCAAATATATATTTTCGGCAACATATTGCTTCAAAAACTAGCCCGTCTAAATGCCCCTTTAGACGTAGACCAATCCACGACTGAGCTGACGACTTGTGAAAAATAAAATCCCACAACTTCTCATCAGTACATTGAAACGCAGAATGTAGATGACCAGGATGAGCTAATGATAGAAATATATTCTGAACCTGAGGCCTCATGTTTTTCTGATTAAATCACCACATCCATTTATTTATTTAACCTCCTTTAATACACAAAATGATTGTCATTACATTAAAAGAGTGCTTACTACTGCTAAAAACTAATACCTATATTAAGAACTGAACCTAGACAGAATAGAACAAGTAAAAACATGTAAAAAAAAACAAAAAACACTATACATCTAATTAAAATTTTACAACAACTTTTGTAGACTAGAAATTACTTGCACTATTTGTTGTTAAGAAGAAACTTTTATTTTTTTATCAAATAAATTTTGTGTTCTTTGTTGTTTTTGTATTTTGTTTTTATATATAAAGAACACTGTTGTTTAGTCTCATAATTTTGTATATAATTTCATGATTTTTAATACCCTATTTCATCTTCAACAATATCCCTAAGTGCGTCATAGGGTTCATTTTCAGAAAATTTTCCATATCGAAAATATTCTCGACAATATTCTCGAGAATGAATATTCTCTGATTTTTCATTCTCGAGAATTTTACAACACTAAACATACCGAGAGGCAGTCCGACATTAAGCTTTCAAATAACTTGGGTATATAGAAATTGGTCTGTAATTTGTAATGTCGCATCTACTACCAGCTTTATGTATTGGCGTTAAAAAACTTAATTTCCAAGGATCAGGAAAGTAACCAGTATACAAATAAAAATTAAAAATTTTCCACAATAGTCTTGCCAAAGTAAAACTGCATTTCTTTAAAACTATAGGACGTATTTTGTCAGGACCAGGACCTCTGTTCATATCTAACGTCATCATTCTTTCATATACTTGAGATATTGTAATATTACAGGAATTTATTTGTTATATTGATGGTGGGAGGTAAAACACGTTTACTGATTGCTTTCTCAGAATAAACTGATGAGAAATATAATGCAAAAGCATTTGCAATTATCACTTGGAGTTGTATAAGTGATATTGTTCAAAGACATTTCATTTGGTAAACCCCTCCTCGTTCGTTTAGAATTTATGAATGACCAAAACGATTTAATGTTAGTATGAATGGAATTCTCAGTTTTTTTGAAGTTATACTTCTTTAGGCGCGATTGAGAGTAAAATTTCATATTACTGCGCGCATGCGCACACAGACAGTATGGCGTTTAGTTGCTAAATCTTTCAAGTTATGTATAAATATATCAGTGCAAGAAAAGGTGTGAAAAGAATATATTTAGTCGAGGCATTGAAGGATTGAAGTGTCGATTTTTTTGCAGTAAGACGGATTTTAATGCGGATTGGTGCGTTGGATTCGTGATAATGTCAGGAAATTTTGTGAGCTAATGTAATGAATAACAAATCTCAAATTGCATTTGTGCGTAAGAAAAATGCATTTCAAAAGTGCATTTTGAAATAGGCAATTATTATGTGCAGGTACCTACATGCTTTTGTGTTTACGAATGTTTTGTATAAATATACCTATTTACGAATGTTTCTTCTAAAATTTAGGAATATATTAATTTAAAATACATTTAAGTATGTAGTAATTTTCTTTACAATTTTTACTTACCTATTTGTTTTTTTATACCTAATATCGCACGTGTCTAGCAAGTGTCTGCGTAGGCTAGCGGTATGTGTATCTAGTTACGGACGTGTTAGTACTTGCTTCGATTCCCCATAAGGAAAACTTTTTTGTTTATTATTAATGGTTATTGACATCTTAGACTATTATATTTACTTAAAAAATGATTAAAAATAATTAAAATAATTAATCGGGATGTTGCCCAACTATTTATCGAGTTGCAAATTTATAATAATTGCCTATTTCAAAATAATAATAAAAAATATGGCCCAAGATAGAATTGTGTGGAGAAATGCAATTAGGGAAGCCGACCCCGCATAGGGATAAGGCAAAGAGAATGATGATGATGATTGAGTTTCATTAGGAGTATGATATTGACTAAAAGTAACATTGGAAGACAGTTCATCATTAGACCACATAATGTTTGGCAGATTAAAGTCTCTGAACAAAAATAGTTTGAATGAATTTTTCTGAATGATAAGAAGCTCTGATGTTCCCACTGCATTTCCCTGGAACATGATTCCATACTGTAGCTGAGAATAAAAGTTAGCATAATAAACAGTAAGAAGAGTATCCTGCTGTAAACAGTAAAGCACTCTTATTGAGTACCACGGAGAATTCAGTTTTTTACATAACTGCAATATGAATATGTACAGGGTTATTCACTATATTTTGACCCCCCTGTAAACTGCTTTATTTAAAGAATTAGAAAAAAAATGTAAAATACAAAAGTTATTCGATTTTGAAATTATGATTTTTTGACATATATATCGTACTAGGACCTCATCCATTTTTGCATGATGACGTAATCGACTATTTTTTTAAATGGGAATAGGGGTCGAGTGCTAGCTCATTTGAAAGGTTATTCAATTCCCTATTCAATAATATAAATATTAACATGATTAATTATACAGGGTGTTCAAAAAAAATTTATTTAAAGTATGTAATTTATTTAATTAAAAATACATTCTACTGCTGTCAGAAAACAGAAATAAATGTTTATTGAACAAATATATATTACTTTTCACATAAATTCAATGTTCAATCTGCCACCCATCTGCCTCTTGGCAGTTGAACATTTAATTTAAGCAAAAATGAATATTTATTTGTGCAATAAACTTTTATTTCTGTTTTCTAACGGCAGTAAAATGTATTTTAAATTAAATAAATTACATACATTCTTCTTTTTGTGTCAATTATTTTATTAAAAAAAAACATTTTTGGACACCCTGTATAAATAATTATCTTAATGTTTATATTACTGAATAGAGAATTGAATTACCTTTCAAATGAGCTAACACACGACCCCTATTCTCATTTAAAAAAAACATCGATTACGTCATCACGCCCAGATAGATGACGTCACTAGTATGTTATACATTGTCAAAAAATCATATTTTAAAAATCGAATAACTTTTGTATTTTATATTTTTTTCCAATTCTGTAAATAAAGGAGTTTACAGGGGGGGGGGTCAAAATATAGTGAATAACCCTGTACATCCCACTGCAGATATTGGTCAATGTAGATACCCAGGAATTTGACAGTTTGATGTTTCTCTGTGGTCTGATTGAATATTTACCACATTTGTGATCAGATCTCGAGACTGAATGGTTCTAAAATAGATGAAGACACAGAACAAAATAAATAAAAACACACATAAACAACATTCCTTTGTTGTGAACAGTTTAAATTTTTAGTTTAAAGATTTGTAATTTTAATTATTTTTGCTGTTGAAAAAAATGCTTGTACTTAATTATTCAAAAATGTTACAACATGTTAATGAAGTCCTTGGTAACTTTATTGTATAAAACAAAAGTGAACCTTGTTTGTGCAAAAATAAAATGTAATAAGTATCACAATAGGGACAAGAGAGATGCTGTATATAAAAAATTAGTTAATCAATTAATTAGGTAATTAGTTAATCAAAAAATAGAGCCTGATGCAAATGAGACTTTGATTCGTTGGATACCTTTCGTGTGGGGATAAAGCTGCTCTCATTTGTGTATCTTTCTGTTTAATAAAGGGAGATACAAGTCATAGTAACTCGTACACTGATTCATGCAAGCACAGAAAATTATTATAGTCAGTTGGTTCAGATCTTAACCCTTTCAATGCTGAAAGCGCACTGGTGCGCTGTGCTCATTTTTCATAAAATGCGAAAGGCACACCAGTGTGCTCTCTTCACATTAACTTTTAATTTAAACAAAGTGTGGCCACACAGCGCAACTTCCTACTATTTAATGCAGCACTAAAAGGGTGAATCCATTAAGTAGATTAATATGGGTAAATTTATTTCCTCTCTGTAACCATTCTTTACATTATTGTTTGTGTTTCTTCTGTCTGTTTTTACGTTTCACAAAAATTACAAAAAAAAGGAGACAACGAGCAGATTGTCTTCTGAAGAATCCATTCATGAACTTAAATCATCCATGTACTTGAAATATTTATATTTAATTATACTGGGTGTCCAGTGTCCGGGAAAATAGTGCGTTCCTTAAAGGTGTGGGTAGAATGCACCATTAAAAAGAAAACTTTGTTATATTTTTTTTTCTAAAGTCATCTGTTGTCCCAACAAATTAAAATAATGTCTTTTACTAAAATTTACATTTGGCAACACAGCAGTTTTATTTATTTTGACACAGCGAAGATAAAAATATACAATATTTGTAAACACAAACAGTCATATCATAATCTCCTGTAACCCCAGAATGGGTACATCGTATTGTTGTGATATTGTCATGATTTCGATCGCAAGTAACATGATATTATGTTAATTATATTCAGGGACGCGCCGTCCGTATGGGCAAGGTCGTGCGGCGCACGACGGCGCCAAGGCGTTAAAGGTGCCCTTTGAGTCGGCAAAGTTAAATAAATATCCAATTTAAAACTAAATATTTTTTAAGCTTAAAAACAAAAAATCAACAAAAAAACAAAATTTTTTCTAGTAATACCAATGGTGAAATTTTATTACCCACCAATACTGACCGGCACCGGTGGTGAAATAATGCTGTTTTAACTACCTACTTACTTGTCTTTTCGATTGGTTACTATATTCTATTGAGAAAAACTGCCTTGGACGTAGATGCGAAATTCAAAAATGCAGAAACCTTACGGCCACGAAGAATAAAAAACAATTTTCCTATGAAAGTGAAGATCAGCCAATTGAAAACCAATAATTAAAATTCAAAGTCAACTGTTTTTTTGGAATGCTAGATATTACTATTTTTTTTTCTGTAAATGAGAGGTTTGAGCTGATATCCTCCCATTGCAATGTTTTCAAATTTTTGTGGAATCCTGAGGATTTCGGCAAGTATTCTGATGAAGATCAATTTAATTTTTGTAAAAAACTTGAAGAAGCGTTAACTGACAAAAATCGAAACGGCGGAGACATAGACGGAACGGAACTTTTAACTGAACAACAATTTCTACAAATTTGCAACGGAAAGGTAACATCTGTAGTAAAAACACTTAATTAAATTACAAAAAATAACTTAGCCCACTCATTCTCACTATTGCGTTACGTATATTATTAACTATACCGATTTCTGTAGCTTCAGCAGGGAGATCATTTTCTAAACTAAAACTAATTAAGAATTACTGAAGGGCATAGGCGCAAAATGTCTCCTGTCAAAATGTTCAATGTGTTTTAAATGTATTAATTTTTTTTCGAATCCTGAGAAAACTAATAAATATTTTTGAAAAATTTAAACGCAGAATATAAGATTACATTATTACTGAGGGCTGAAAGTCCCTGAAAATTTCTGTAATGTTCATTTTAATAAGTTACAGGGGTGCAAATATAAGAGAAATTTTAGTGTCATTTTAAATTGCAAATATTTCATTGAAAAGAAACTTTTTTTTATTCTAAGGGGCTTTCGGCCCTCATAATACTTATTATTTTTCTCAGGATTCGAAAAACATGAATACATTTAAAATCCATTGAAAATTTTGACAGGCGACATTTTGCACTTTTCCCCTTAAGACTTAAGATCTAGAATGGGTCAGAAGCGGATAGAAAATCTTGCTAAGTATTATTTCTATAGAATCGGAGTTTTTTTTTAACCTTCCGATGACCAACCTTTTTTGTTACACGGATGACCAAGGGGGGAAAATGACAGGTCAAAAATGTCAAATATGACAATTATCAAAAAAGAAAGCTTTTTTTTTAATTTTTAATTTTTTTTTGGTATGGGCTTTATGTCATTCAGCCAGTCACAACATGAGTATTAGTGTCATGTGTAGTGTGTATGTTGAGTAAGTGTTTTGTTACTTTGCAAAGTCGACGTCATTAGCGTAAAACTACTTGTAATTACACATAATAGGCGCTATTTTACTAAACATCAACTTCAGAATATATTTTTTATTCGTAAAATATAGGGAATTTTTTTTATTTCAAAATACGAGGATATCTAGAATGATATTAAAGTCAAATAAAAAAATAATGAGTTAAAAATTAAAAATACTTTTGAATTTATTAAAGAAAAACATACGCTGGGGTCACTATTTCCCCCGCTTGGTCATCCGAAGGTTAAGGATCCGAATATTCAAAATCTAATTAATGAATTTGCCAAAGGTTAAGCAAGATAAGTTCAATTTCTATAAGAAATTTCCGTTGGTTTTCATCATAATAAGTGTATTTGTTAAAAAAAATCGCAATCTAAATATGTTTTATATGATCTTCAGTTTTTTAATAATTTTAAGTAATGTTTTATCATTTTAACATAGTTTTTATTCTATTCTGTTTTATTGTGCAATATAGTGTTTACTATTATTATTTTTTATAAGTGTACTGTGTACTTATTGTTTCCTTAAAAAAATCTAGGTAGATGTAGAAGAAATTTCATAGCTTTCCACGTCGAAATGTGAAGGAGTGATTGATTATAGTATTTCTACCCTGATAATTTTGGTAAAGGCGCTTATCAATATTTCGCACGACGGCGCCGAAGTTACTTGGCGCGTCCCTGATTATATTTAGTGCAAGATTTACAGCAAGGCTATTTACCTCGAAGAAAAACAAAATCTTCAGAGAACCCGAATTTCTGTGTAAAGTGTTGTGTGTAGATAAAGTTTATTTTACGAATGATGTGTTTAACTTTCATGATTGCCAAAAGTATGAATTTGTGGGCTGGGATTATTTATAATCATCTGATTGAACCATTTGAGCTTCCCAGAAGATTGAATGGAGAAATGTACTCAAATGTTTTGCAACATGTTCTATCGATACTTCTTGAAGACGTAGCTTTATTGTAATAAAAAATTTTCATGTAAGTTAAAACACTATTTGCCAAATTAAATTCCAACAGAGGGTGCTCAAAATTTCAAAGATGGACGATAACTCTAGGAAAACAATTAATTTTGTCATTTGACCTCACAGTTCTAAAATGTTAAATTAAAATCATTTACACGAGTGTTTTGAGAAAGTAACCACTAAGTTTTGCCACTATGACATCTTATAGGTTAAAGACGACTCAAAATTATGTTTCATCTGTATGCAATCATTAAAATTTGATGCTAACTACTGATTTGTTTTTACCTTTTTTTCATAAAAATATCTGGCCCCCCGATAATCACACAGCGTTTTAAAAATTATTAATCTATCTTAGAATTTCTAATTTTATTTTGAATTTAGTTAAAATAGGGAACTTGCATAAAATTTAAAATTGGGAAAAAATGTTATAAATCACAACAGAACATAATTTAAAACATGTATCAATGATAAAAAAGTTTTGTTTGTCTTTCGTTTTTCCCCTAAAGACGATTAAAAATTCAAATTATTCCAGCCAGCAAAAAACGCGTCGTGACGTCATATGGTTTTGCATTTACATTTTACACCAAAAAGTAAACAAAATTAATTCGACATTATAAACGTCAGTAAAAAATACAGTTATGTGACGTTAAAAGTGTTTTTGTTCGTTTGAACTATTCATAGAAAATTTTTACTTTTACAAAATGGTTTTATTTTCAAAAGTAAACCTTCTTTTCTTTCCTTCAAAAACTGTATCAAACTCCAATCTCAACAAACTAGTATATATTATTACAACGACATACGGTAAATGTCATTAGAATATAAATATTTTTCCTTTATTACCCTACGACGAGCTGGCCAAATACCCAAGTAGGTGGAGGCCAATAAACTAAAGAAGGAAAAGAAGAATACACCTAAATATAACGCTGTGTCTAGGTACACGCTAACGTGTACGCAAATAAAAAAGTTAGTGTCAGAGTGTTGGAATTTGTTTAATTGCGTTGTGTTTATACTTTAATTTAAATATTGATTAGTAAAGAGATTTCTTATTTTTTATTTGTTTAGTGTTTGTTTTTAAATTAACTTTGCAGTGTGGACAATTATTTAGTTGTTTTAATGAGTTTAACAACATTTTAAAACAGTATGAAAAAGTTAAGAGACTATAAATTAATACAGTGAAATACAGTATTTAGTATTACAATATAGTACAATATGTTACAATTTAGTATATACAATATTTAGTATTACCGTCCAAAATTAAAATAAAAGGAAGACCTAAAGCTTTCACAATAATAATTAACTTGTTATGAAGCTATTTCCTTGTGGCATTTTTGTAATCAACTATTCTAAATGGGAACTAAGCCACAATTTAACTAAAAAAATGATGTTATTAACGTTTCAACGTCTAAATCGGATGTCGTTGTCAAAATACAAAATATTATTAAATTAAACAAAAATGTTCTTGCTTAGTAAAAAATTTTTTCTAATAATTTATTTAATCTGACTAATTTTTGTATTTTGACAATGACATCCGATTTGGACGTCGAAACGTTAATAAAATCTTTTTTTAGTTAAATTGTGGCTCATTTCCCATTTAGAATAGTTTTTTTTTTTCTTCCTTATTGGCTTTGGAATACTTGATCCATTCAGCCACGATAGATAATAAATTACTGTTTGCTACAATATTCCAAATATAATACATTGCATTACATAATACATTAGGTACATGTGCGCACATATAATACTTATGCACGCACATACATACATACATATGTAGAAGTGGAAACATTTAATTGACCAGTAGGTATACTCCTCATTCATGGCCCTAACCAACTTAAAATTTAGAATAGTTGATTATAATAATTAACTTACGTATAAAAATTATTTTAGCAATATTTTGTACGTGTCATGTCAATTAAATGCATATATTTATTTTGCTAACCTAAATATACGGTGCTAGTCAAAAGTTCGTACCCCCCTCTTATCTTTTGAACGGTTATACCTATAATAGTGAAATTTGGAGGGATGAAATAAACGGACGTAAGCTTCTTAACTAGTCATGACAGGTGACGTAATAGTGACAGATGACGTTACAGAGCCACTGTGACCGATAATTTTAAATGGGACCTTATGGCAAGTGATACCTTGTTTGAAAGGTATTCAAAATACCTATTCAGTCATACTATTTTTTTGGGTTTATGTTGATTTTGATTTTGGTGAATAAATTAAATAAATATAATATTGTAGTTTCGCATTTAATTAATAAAAATTCAAATGTCCGCCTATGGTTTTTTTTGGCAAAAAAGTTGACGTTTTTCAATTCTCTAGTAGTTTTTACGTCAACGTCAACCTTTTTGACAAGTAATCATAGGCGGGATTTTGAATTTTTATTAATTAAGTGCGAAACTACAATTTTATATTTATTTCATTTATTCATCAAAATTAGCTTCAACTCAAACAAAATTAGTATGACTGAATAGGTATTTTCAATACCTTTCAAACGAGGTATCACTTGCCCTAAGGTCCCATTTAAAATTATCTGTCACAGTGGCGCTGTAAAGTCAACTGTCACTATAACGTCACCTGTCATGACTAGTTAAGAAGCTTATGTCCGTTTAGTACAAGCGGTCTAACTGTGTATAATTTTACATGCATCTGATCTGCGACGGAACTGACGTCACATACTGTTTACAATTTCTGACGTGAAGTTGGCGTTGACAGGTGTTTTTGTGGTTAATAAATAATAAATATTTTATTTGGTGACATATTTTAATGTAAAATACATTGTAAAACAGGTAAAATTATGTATTAAGGAAATATTAAGTCAATAATTTAATGCATTCCTGTTGGTAAATCAAGAAATTATTCCGGAAACCAAGAGTCGGCCATTGTTATGTCAAGTTATTAGCTACTTTTTATCAGCTACTTTGGACGCCAGAATTTTGCTCATAGGTTCTATCCTGGGTGTTTTTATATCAATGGTTTAGTACCTCCCTCCGAATTTCACTATTATAGGTATAACCATGATACTATAAATAACAAGATACTATATTACACATCCGGAAGTCGTGACGTAACTGGAGACCGGCAAGTTCGTAATGATTCGTAATCATTCGTAATGTCCGATTACTTTGAATTGTTCGCGGTTGTATTTTATATTTTATCTTTGACAGTTATTTTGATGGAATCTCGACACTAAATTCTTTTCGAATACATTGAAGTTTAATGTTATTTTGCTAACTAAATAATTTCATCACATAATGCATACAAATCCCATTTAACTTTAACAAGAATTCAAATTCAACTTCCGGTCTCCAGTTACGTAATCAATGCGCGAACTCGGACGTCTTTGAGCTACGGGAAAATACTATCTCTTTATTTATAGTATCATGGGTATAACCGTTCAAAAGATACGAGGGGGGCTCCGGACTTTTGACTAGCACTGTATACTTTTATTATATATGTTATAGTCAAAGCCCGAATTTCAGGCACTCCTAGGTTTGACTAGGCAATCCTCAGGTCTGACTGACGGTCGTAGTCAAAGCCCGAAATAAATTACAATTTCGGCCTTTGACTAGTCAAACCTAGGAGAGACTAAGTTGGTCAGGCAAAGGTCGAAATTTAATTTTATGAAATCGGGGTTTGACTAGTCAAACCCCGATCTAGCTTAAAATATCGTAATTTATTAGATTTGGTTTAATAAGACGTCATTTTTTAATTTTAATATTTATTATTTTTATATTGTAATTAAAATAAAAAAATTAGTGTTTATTCTCACATGTTGAGACATTATGGCATTTAGATTTGCACAATACTGTAACAAAATAATTATTGACCTACCCTCGTATACCAGCTCCCGTCTCCGGACAGACAGAACACTATCGATGTTTCGAGATACGCCGATGCAGCAAGCGGTCGAGTCACATGGACATAGCTGGAGATATATAGATATTTCTGGAATATCTGTATCGCATATATAAATAGGACATATTTGTAAATAGAGTTAGTCTTAAGCTAAAGTTTGTAAAGTAAACTTGTATAAATAAAAAATAAAGTCGTATATAAATTACGAACCGCTGGTTTTATTGTAATTAGAAGTAATTACACTAATCACGCTACAGTTGGTGTCGGTGTTCGGTTAACTTAGTGCGATATAAATAAGTGAATTACAGAGAGACTTTAAAAGACTTTTGAACTTTATTCGTCGGGAATAACCGGAGTGCGTTAATTGTTCGGTATTCGGAAAGACTTTTAAAAGACATTTTGGAAAGTACGTGTGTGCCGACCAAAGATGTTGCTACGAGAACTTACAGTAAAACAGCTCCGTGAACAGCTCGAGGAACGGGATCTGGACAGCAGTGGGCTCAAGATAGTTCTACAAGCACGACTCGAGGAAGTCCTAACGAAGAACGGAGATGATCCAGAGACGTTCCACTTCCAGTCAGCAGAACAAGCAATCTTATCGAAATTAAAAACTGTTTCTGAAACGATTGATGATACTTCTAAGATAAGCAACGAGAAATTTGAAAGTGTTTCTCAAAAGATCGATGAAACTTCTAGACAGAACAACGAGAAATTTGAAAGTGTTTCTCAAAAGATCGATGAAACTTCTAGAAAAAGCGACGAGAAACTTGAAGAAGTTAGTAGAAAAAGCGACGAGAAATTCGAAAATGTTGCTAAAAGATTCAATGAGACTTCTCAAATAATTAAAGAGGTCTGTAGGCAAAACAACGAAAAACTAGAAGAAGTTTGTAAACAGAACAATGAGAAATTTGAAGAAGTTTCTAGAACATTCGATAAGATGCAGAAAAGTGTAGAGACCGTAGAAGAAAAGATCAAACAGCTAGAGAGCAGGATAACCGATACAAAAGTACAACCATCAGTTAATGCAGCAACGTTAGATCCTTTAGTGAAAGATGAACTACCAAGAGACGAAACGTCGCATAATATGAGATTCAAATTACCACCATTTGATGGAAAGTCCTCTTGGTCCATATATCTTAGACAGTTTGAAGCTATTGCGACCGCCAATCATTGGACCGAACAAGAAAAGGCTGTTTCCTTGACTGCTGCTTTACGAGGTGATGCTGCAGATATATTAAGGTCAATTCCCAAGGGTCAAGAAAATTGTTACCAGACCTTGTTCACTCGTCTAGAAAAACGCTATGGAGATGCCCATCTACAACAAGTATACAAAGCACAACTGCGAAGTAGAAGTCAACGAGCAAGTGAGAATCTGCAAGAATTTGAAGCAGATGTGGCTCGTGTGGTGCGGTTGGCTTATCCAGAGGTGCCAGACAGCGTTTTAGAAGAAATTGCAGTAGATACCTTCGTCAATGGGCTGAAAGATAATGAACTACAGAAAGCTTTACGACTAGCAAGACCGAAAGTTTTAGATGAAGCACTTGCTATTGCATTGGAACACGAAACGGCTAGTCAAACTTCACGAGGCCATAGAGTAAGAACCATTGAAGAAAGTGACGAACACAACGATGAACGTCTGGAGGAAATGATACGGAGAGTATTAAGTAATCAGATGCCAAAGAGACGCGAGCCTAGATGTTGGAATTGTGGAGACGTAGGCCACATTCGTCGTAATTGTAAGAAGATCGTACAGCCGTCGGAAAACTAGAGCGGGTCGACACCAAGGGGCAACTGCCGACCTCGAGAACTAGAGCCCCCATAGTAACTGTCAACCTTACGTCCTCCGGTGGAATCCACAACTTATACATCGAAGGTCGTATCAGTAATAGATGTAGATCATTTTTGGTGGATACAGGTGCAACGAGAACTATCGCACGTCCAGATGTAGTACGAGACCATAATAAATTATCACCTGCAACAGTAAAGCTTAGAACAGCGACTGGTGAGCTAATTAATACATATGGCGAGGCTAATATGTCAGTATCCATTGGCCAGACCACAGTTGAACATCAAGTATTAATTGCCGAGATCTCCGACGAATTCATATTGGGGATGGACGTACTAAGGAAAGTGGGGGCAATATTGGATGTTCAAAATGGAGTTCTCAAGATCAATGGTGAAGAGTTGCCCTTTCACGACGACAAAGAAGATGTCATCCGCTTACTTACTACATGCGACGTAACCATACCCGGTAATAGTGAGAAAATTCTGATGACCATGCTTGATGGACACTGCCGAGAGGGAAGTTTAAGGATGGTCGAAGATGTGGATAATGTCGCGTTCCTAACGGCGAAAACTTTGGTAAAAGTTCGAGATGTGATCCCTGTAAGAGTTATGAATTTAAGGGAAACTGCTATCAAGTTAAGTAGAGGAGCTTTGATCGGGCAGTGTGTTCCCGTGGCTTCAATTTGCTCTGTGAATACCAATGAGAAATCATCGAAGGCGAAGTATCCAAAGGAGCTTGTTGAGATGATCATTGAAAGATGCCAAGATCTTGATCATGAACGAACGGAAAAAGTGACATCTATGCTGATAGAGTATCAAGATGTTTTTGCTATTGACACGAAGGATAAGGGAAAAACAAGCATAGTAACGCATAAAATAAATACCGGAGACGCTCAGCCAATCAGACAACGGCCTAGACGACTTCCATTTGCGAAAAGAGATGAAGCCGAAGAGATTATCAAGGATATGGACAAACAAGGGGTAATTGAACCATCGAACAGTCCATGGACATCACCAGTAGTTCTGGTAAAGAAGAAAGATGGTTCAACGCGTTTTTGTATCGACTACCGCCAGCTCAATGCGGTAACAAAAAAAGATAGTTATCCTTTGCCCAGAATAGACGATACATTGGATACTCTCTCCGGTTCTCGTTGGTTTTCCACACTCGATTTAAAAAGTGGATATTGGCAAGTAGACATGGAGCCAGCCGATCGGGAGAAAACCGCATTTTCGATAGGATCAGGGCTTTGGCAGTTTACGGCTATGCCGTTTGGTTTATGTAATGCCCCTGCCACATTTGAAAGATTAATGGAGGCAGTTTTAAGAGGTCTAACATGGAAAACATGCCTGGTTTACTTGGATGATGTAATTGTGGTTGGAAGGTCCTTTGATGAACATGCCAAGAATCTAATAGACGTCTTTCAACGATTGAGGGCAGCGAACTTGAAGTTAAGTCCGAAGAAATGTCACATGTTTCGACGAGAAGTTAAGTACTTAGGACATATTGTATCGAGTAATGGTGTAACAGCTGATCCTGAAAAGATTGATGCAATTAAAGATTGGCCAGTACCAAAAGATAAACATGAAATTAGAAGTTTCCTTGGCCTATGTACATATTACCGACGATTTGTCAAAGGATTTGCCAATATCTCCAAGCCCCTACCAAAGTTGACGGAGGAGGGCAAAGAATATACATGGAGTGAGGAGTGTCAAAAAGCTTTCGAACAACTACAAAGGGCTCTGATCAGTGCACCGATATTAAGCTACCCGGGACAGGCAGGAAAATTTGTTTTGGATACCGATGCTAGCAACAGTGCCATAGGAGCTGTTCTCTCACAAATCCAGGATGGACAGGAAAAAGTCATCGCTTATTTCAGCAAAGTCCTGTCGAAACCAGAAAGAAACTATTGCGTTACCAGAAGAGAACTGCTGGGTGTAGTGAAGGCTTGCGAACATTTCCATAAATACTTGTACGGCAGAAAGTTCCTTCTTCGAACAGATCACGCTGCTCTAAAATGGCTCATACAATTCCGTAATCCAGAGGGCCAGATGGCAAGATGGTTAGAACGACTTCAAGAATATGATTATGAGATAGAACACAGGGCCGGAAGAGTTCATTCAAATGCTGATGCCCTTTCGAGACGACCATGCAGTGCAAATTGTAATCACTGTGCCAAATTAGAGGAACGATTTTGCCCCGTGAGACGAACCACCGTCGTTAATGAGCAATGGCAGCCACAACAGTTACAAGAAGCCCAAGAAGACGATCCATGTATAAAAAGAGTATTGGATTGGATGCGTCGAGGTGAGAGACCTAGTTGGCAAAACATTAGTGCATGTAGTCCGGAAGTCAAGGCCTACTGGAGCCAATGGAATTGCCTGATACTAAAAGATGATCTTCTGTACAGAACCTTTGAGAACGATGATGGTACAGAATCTAAGCTTCAGTTGATTGTACCTAAAAGTAAAGTGTCAGAAGTATTGCGTCAGTTGCATGACGGTACATCAGGTGGACACTTTGGTATTACGAAGACTCTGCAAAAGGTTCGAGAACGGTTCTATTGGGTGAACTGTAAAGATGATGTAAGAAGATGGTGCCGGAAATGTGAACTGTGTGCATCCGGTAATGGTCCAGTTGGTAAAAAGAGAGCACCCATGAGACAGTACAATGTTGGAAGTCCTATGGAAAGAGTAGCAATCGACTTTGCAGGTCCATTTCCAGAAACCGATGCTGGAAATAAATACATTCTGGTAGCCATGGACTATTTTACGAAATGGACCGAGGCCTATGCATTACCGAATCAAGAAGCTGCTACCGTTGCAGAGGTACTTGTTAAAGAATTCTTCAGCCGATTTGGTGTTCCCTTGGAGATCCACTCCGACCAAGGGCGAAACTTTGAGTCAGCTCTTTTCCAAAACGTTTGTAAATTGATTGGTGCCAATAAGACCAGAACAACACCCCTGCATCCTCAATCAGATGGAATGGTCGAGAGGATAAACCGAACGATGGGTAAACACTTGTCCAAAGTTGTATCTGAACATCAGCGAGATTGGGACCAACACATTCATTTATTCCTGATGGCCTACCGCTCGGCCGTGAATGAAACTACAGGTCAAACACCAACCTGCCTGATGTTGGGTCGTGAAGTTCGTTTGCCCTGCGACCTAGAGTTTGGCCGCAGACCTTCCGAGGAATATGTTGCAGGCGAAGAATACGTAGACCGCCTGAAGTTACGAATGAACAACATTCATGAACTTGCCCGACAACACATCCAGATAGCCAGTGACAGAATGAAAGATCAATATGATTCTCGCTGCAAGAATGAAAGCTTCGAAGTAGGTGATCTTGTCTGGCTTTATAATCCACAACGTCGTCGAGGCCTGTGTCCTAAACTGCAAAGACAATGGGAAGGTCCGTATGAAGTTAAGAAGAAAATAAATGACGTAATATACAGAATTAAGAAGTTACCAAACGGTAAACCAAAAGTTATTCACATAAATCGTCTTGCACCATATGCTGGCTCAAATGAAACAGAGGAAGCCCGAGTCCTCCAACAGGAGATGAAAGATGCACCACAGCCAAGTTTTAAGGAATTTATGTCAAATTACGCAGAAAGAAAGAGTGCTAGATTCGGCGTGACCACAGAAGTTCAGCAAGATCTGTTTGGTGTTCCAGAAAACGTCTCTCTAGCCCACTGTGTTGCACAAGACCTCGAGATGACTAAAGGAATCTCGTCCGTATTCAATAGAAAGTTCGGCCGCCTGGACGAGTTAAGGAATCAACAACCTAAAATTGGAAGAGTATTGCGATTGGAAGATGGTCCTCGATCTTTGCTGTATATAGTGACCAGGAAGTCTTATACGGACACGCCAAGCTACGAGAACATATGGCGTGCTCTAACTAATTTGAAGAAAATGGTCTGTAATTATGACATCAAAGATTTGGCTTTACCAAAAATTGGCCATGCAGTAGAAAATCTGGATTGGAAGATTGTGAGAAGCATGCTGGAAGTGATCTTCAGAGAAACTGGCGTACGGATTACTGTGTGTTGCATGAACCCGAAGATGTCATACCCTTCAAAGACAGTAGACTGTTACTTCTTTTCTAGGGGTGTATGCAGAGCTGGAGAATCCTGTAGATTCCGCCATCCTGGGCCATCTAGAGTTGCTGATCGGGACGCTCAGATCTTAAGAGGGGAGCAGTGTAACAAAATAATTATTGACCTACCCTCGTATACCAGCTCCCGTCTCCGGACAGACAGAACACTATCGATGTTTCGAGATACGCCGATGCAGCAAGCGGTCGAGTCACATGGACATAGCTGGAGATATATAGATATTTCTGGAATATCTGTATCGCATATATAAATAGGACATATTTGTAAATAGAGTTAGTCTTAAGCTAAAGTTTGTAAAGTAAACTTGTATAAATAAAAAATAAAGTCGTATATAAATTACGAACCGCTGGTTTTATTGTAATTAGAAGTAATTACACTAATCACGCTACAATACGTTAGACCTTTTTACACTTACATAATTTTGAAAAGCATTTCTTATTGCAGTAGCATTTTTTATAAAGCCTTGTAATCCAAATTTAGAATATTTTGTACTAATTTCTCTTAGAGACAGCTTAACGTCTGAAACATCTTCGAAATTAAGAAAATCCTCTTAGCATTCTCTTATTTGATTTCTGGAAAAAAGTGTGTATTGGTCCGTATTTCGTACCAACTCTATATAAACCGTCAATTGTTTGCCAAAATATTTCGAGCATCTCCTTTGGCTGTATCAAAGCTAGGGATCGGTATTGTTACAGTTTTCCCGATCAAAATTGGAGGAATTTTTTTTTCATTTAATTGTTCCATATCATTAGCCTGGGCATAAAGACCTTCAATCGCCTTTCCTTTATTTATTTTAATCTTTTCTGTGTGTGCACAACGCATGCATGTAACTTTTCTTTCAAAAGCTTCATAGTATGCACCAAGTGTACTGTCAGCGTATACAACATGTACCACCTGACTATAAATTATGCACGTATGTGCGTCATAGCTCTCTTTTAACCGAAAACAATTGACGGTTTATTGGTTTATATAGAGTTGGTACGAAATAAAGAAAAAAAGACACACTTTTTCAAAGAAATCAAATAAGATAATAAAGAGAAATTTACTTAATTTCGAAGATGTTCCAGACGTTAAGCTGTCTCTAAGAGAAATTAGTACAAAAGATTCTAAATTTGGAGGACAAGGCTTTATAAAATGCTACTGCAATAAGAAATGCTCTTCAAAATTATGTAAATGTAAAAGGTCTAACGTATTGTGCAAATCTAAATGCCATAATGCCTCAACATGTGAAAATACACACTAATTTTTTAATTTTAATTACTACAATATAAATATAATAAACATTAAAATTAAAAAATGACCTTTTATTAAACCTAATCAAACAAATTACGACATTTTAATAGCTGATCGGGGTTTGACTAGTCAAACCCCGATTTCAAAAAATTAAATTTCGACCTTTGCCTGACTAACTTAGTCTCTCCTAGGTTTGACTAGTCAAAGGCCGAAACTCTAATTTATTTCGGGCTTTGACTAAGACCGTCAGTCAGACCTGAGGATTGCTTAGTCAAACCTAGGAGTGCCTGAAATTCGGGCTTTGACTATAACATATACGTTGATTTATTACAATTAAGTTTGAAACATCTGAATAGTTCTGCTTCCCTTCCCTTAACAAATATTTTTCTATCAAACAAACCCTAAACATATCAAAATAGCATGTATTTACCAAAATATACAGTCACTGCGTACGTTCAATAATGACGTCACTGGCTTGATGAAGTTTAATTCGCGTGTATGTACCTAACTTTTTTATTTGCGTACACGTTAGCGTTTACCTAGACACAGCGAAATATAACCATAATAATAACTAATGTAAAACTAGGTGACGTCACGGGCCGTTCGAACTACTTTAAAATACCGAAGACTTTAAATTTGTACTTCTAAGTTATTATGAGGTTTTGAAGCGTGAAATTTTGGAAATCTCATTTTTATACAAAACTGAACATTATTATATAATAAAAAAAAATGTGTAAGTTCCCTATTTATTTTACACCAACAGATAACAATTTTTAATCAAATAAAAACTGGAAACTAAGTAGGTGAATTTATTTTATAATAATTGTGTTCTGGAAATTATGAGGTGGTCGGAATATTTTGCATAACAATGTACATTTATATGTACAGAATATATACTACATTTTATTTATTTATTTAATTTTGCAGTCGCTTAAACATTAAAAAATCCTACGTTCAATACAAACGTTAAATTAACAAAATGTGTGATTTGGCATTGGTTAGTTTACGTCATTACGTAGAGTATAATAGGAATAAATACTGAGGAACACTGCAATAGTTTTTTTAGGTCGAAATCATTGTTAATTACAACATAAACTAACCGCAAATATGTACACAAATTAATGACAAAGTCAATGTTTTCCTAGAGTTGATGCTTTTCAAATTCGCCACCAGGCATCGACCACTTTGCGGTTCCTCACCAATACAAACCTTATTTATTAGATATTTAATAAAGACAAGTATTGGGCTGTTTTTCTATCACTTTTATCAGTATTTTATCAATACATATTATGCCTATGCTTCTGTACTTAATTAAAATGCAGTATCTGTAAACAAATTTGCTTCTAAATGGCGAATTATTCACTTTGAGTCAATTGCAAACCTTATCACAAGAAAATGAAGCTATAGTAATAGAAGATCAGAAAAAGAATAAAGCTAGAAAATATGGTGATAGATCCCTCTCGGAGGAAGAGTTATCAATGGGCACTACTACAGGAAGATCGACGAAAATAACGAAAACAGCGTACTCAAAAAACAAGTAACTAAAGCAAGTTGGACGGAGACAAAGAAAAAGAAAATAAGACGAAAACATCAATGGAAGAAGACACTACCGAAAACCGAAGAGAGGAAGAAATACTCACTGTCGGTGCGGACGCCTGCAGCGTACTTAATAGTAACATTAATGTATTTAAAAGTAATGTTAAGGCGATTAATTCTTATGGCGACGGCGTCCGCATTGAGGGTGAAAATAGTAATATATAAATGTAATGTTAAATATTAAATGTTAAATATTAAATATTAAATGTTAAATATTAAATGTTAAATAGTAATGGACTTTATAGTCAAAGTTGGCCTAAGATGGTTGATTGAGGTTTTGGTAGGGTTTCACCATGTTCCCATAGGCTATATCCTTTAACATCGGCGTTTAGCCTGTTTAATATTATTTTTAAATAATGTAAATTGAATTTTAAATCCAACCATTGTTTGGTTCTGGGGCTATTTAGCAAGTATGCACATTCACTGATGATGGACCGATAGGTCTGAAAACGTTCTGAATTGGACATATTTTATTCAATCCATTGGGATTTTTTAAGTTTTAATAAATATACCAATTTACATAGAAGTGGTTTTACTTCTTGTTAGAGTTTTTTAACTATATGGTATACAGCCAACCTAGGGAACTTCCCTTTTAGTTTAAAATAGTAATAGTTTTAAGTACAATAAGAGAAATAATGATGATTTTTTTTTAGAACATTTGATAATTTTGATTTTGTTTTTAATAGTAATGTAGACTTTAATTTTAAGAATAGGGGTAAAGATAACAGAATTGTAAAGGTAGGTCAGAAAAACGAGCAAACTGCAATAATAAACCAAGGCATAATTACTCATACTTGTAATGTTAGGGAAAGTCAAGGCAATAATAGAACAAAGAGTATTGGACGGGAACGTCGTCATCGGCTGACCGCTGAAGGCACATCGGAGGATGTTCCCAGCTCTAGTCAAATTAACGCAAAAAATCAAAATACAACACGTAATGCTGAAATAAAAAGGGGCCACGAAGGCGACATAAAAATTGAAGGTATGGAAGAGACTAGAAAACAGGATAAAATAAGCAAAAAGGTGAATAAGTACAACAGGAAAAAGAAAAATAAGAAATGTGGAAAAATTTTAATTGGAACTTGGAATATAAGAACGTTAGGAGAAATAGGAGAACTACAAAACCTTATTGAACAAATAAAAATCTACAAAATAGATATTTTAGCGTTGCAGGAAATGAGATGAAAGAACGAAGACATCTGGGAATATGGAAAATATCTAATATGTAATGGTAATTCAAGAGGTGGACAAGGTGGGATGGGCTTCATAATACAAGCATGCGGTAAAAAGCTTTACTAACATAAATGAAAGGATAGCTATTCTGAAAATGAAAGGCAAATTCTTTGATATTAATTTCATTAATGTGCATGCACCTAGGGAGGACAAAGAAGCAGAAGAAAAAGAAAATTTTTATGCCAGATTAGACCAAGAAGTGTCAAATATAAACAATTATAGCGTTAAAATAATTTTAGGAGACTTAAACGCAAAAATAGGAAGAGAGGAAATATATCAGGGAACAATAGGTATACATAGCCTGCACAAAATAAGTAACAACAACAGGCAAAGAATCATAGATTTTGCAACAGACAAAAAAATGGTGATAAGCAGTACAAAATTTTCACATAAAAATATCCACAAAGAAACATGGGCTTCCCCCGATATGAAAACAAGAAACCAGATCGACCACGTCTTAATAGAAGCAAGACATGCTTCAGACATCTCAGATGTGAGAAGTCATACAGGGGCAAACAGCAGCTCCGATCACCACCTTGTACTAATTAAATATAAACAAAAAATTACCGCCAAGGAAACAGAGAAAGGTGAAAAAAAGATCAAATATGCTTCAGATATATTGGCCTCTGATGAGGAAAAGAGAGCAAGATATGAAACAAAAATAGAGAACATAATTGAACAATGTAATCAAGTAAATGAAAATCAGGTCAGAAATATCGAAGATAAATGGAGGGTTTTAAAAAAAGCAGTGATAACAGCTGCAAAAGAAGTAGTGGGGGAAAGCAAAGAACCTAGCCAAAAAAGATGGTATGACAAAGATTGCCAGAGACTAATGGAACAAAAAAAAAACCAAGCTAGGCTTAAAATGATGAACAACAGTACGGAAGAAACCAAAGAGGAATATACTACAAGAAGACGACAATTAAGAAAACATCTAAGATTTAAAAAGAGGAAACACAATAAAGAAGAGATTAAAAGGCTAGAAGAACATGAACAAAAACATGAAATAAAACTATTCTATAAGGAAATAAATCTTGAAAAAAAAGGTATCCAACCGAGAAAAAAATTATGCAAAGACAAAAATGGGGACTTAATAGCAGACAAGAAAGGAGTGCTAAATCGGTGGAGAGAACATTTTAAAGAACTGTTGAATAAACAAAATCATCGTTACGAAATAGAAGAGCTAAGATTAGTAGGAGAGGCTGAAGTAGACCAATATGCACCAACAGAAGCAGAAATAAAAGACGTAATAAAAAAAAATGAAAAATAACAAGGCCCCAGGATGCGATACAATAACTGTAAAAATATTAAAATACGGAGGACATAGAATACAAAATGAAATATCAAAGTTAATACTAGAAATATGGACCACAGAAATAATGCCGGAACAATGGAAAATTGCAGTGATATGCCCTAGACATAAGAAGGGAGATAAGTTAGATTGCAATAATCACCGCGGAATATCACTGCTAAACGTTGGATACAAAATATTTAGTAAAATATTGGAAGGAAGACTAAATAATATAATGGAACAAACAACAGGCGATTATCAAGGAGGATTCAGGAAAGGCAGGTCAACTATAGACCAAATATTTACAGTAAGGCAAACGCTGGAAAAATTCTACGAGCGGAATACCGAACTACATCATCTATTTGTAGATTTCAAACAAGCGTATGACTCAATAATTAGAAAGGAATTATATAGCGCAATACAAGAGTTAAATGTGCCAAAAAAACTAATCAGATTAGTAAAACTATGCCTAACCAACACCAAAGCAAAAGTAAGGATCCAAAATCAACAGTCCAATGAATTTGACATTAATGAAGGTCTAACACAAGGGGATGCACTGTCAACAACACTTTTTAACCTAGCGTTGGAACAAGTAATCAGGAAAACTCCTATAGATAGGGATGGTACAATATTTACAAAGCTCAATCAGGTCGTTGCCTACGCAGATGATATAGACATAATCAGCTGGACATTAAAAGACCTAGAAAAAATGTATACATATTTTAAAGAAGCGGCACAGACTATGGGTCTAGAGTTAATGTACCAAAGACAAAGTACATGGTAACAACTCGGGAAAAAGTACAAACGAAAGGCAACATACCTCTGAGCGGGCAAATATTTGAAAGAGTAGACCGTTTCAAATATTTAGGATCAACAATAACAGAAGGAAATAAAAACAGTGATGAGGTAACAGCAAGAATTTCACTTGGGAACAAATGCTTCTACAGCCTACAAAATATCATAAAGTCAAAATCAGTATCTATTAATTCAAAAGTAAAAATATACACAACAGTAATGAGACCTGTAGTAATGTATGCATCAGAAACATGGACCTTGACTAGTGAACAAGAGGAACAACTTAGAACTTAGATGGGAAAGAAAAATCTTAAGGAAAATATATGGACCTATACAGGAGAATGGAAAATGGCGTATAAGAATGAACCACGAAATAAATAGAATGTTTAACATACCGACTATCATAAAAGAAATGTGAAGTAAACGACTGAGTTGGTTAGGGCACATAGAAAGGATGGATGATAAGAGAAATACAAAAAAAGTACTTAGGAAAGAATTAAATTGGAAGAGCCCGAGACGTAGGCCTAGAAAGAGATGGATTGATGGTATTAATCAGGATTTGAAAGACCTAGGAATACGAGAATGGGAAAACAAGCAAAGGAAAGAAAAACGCTATAGTCAAACAAGCAAAACACACATAACGCTGAAAAGACCTCCTCAAAAAAGAAACAAGAAAGTAATATTTTAGATAAATATCGTTTAGAACTTTTGAGGAGTTATGCATGTGGCTGGCCTCCACACCATGTAAAACTTTAGAGCCTAGAAACCCCAACGGGCGACCATGGCCCTCCATGGGCTGTCAGCGGTCACCGATGATGATGATGATGATCTGTAAACAAATGTAATGTCTGAAAGCCATTGCATTGTTTCATTTTAGTTACTACCAAAATAAACAAATTGGAATATGCCGTCAACACAAAAAACTTTGAGGGCCGATTTCTCGTTTTAAGTTGGCTGCACATACCGCGTTTTATTTGAGGACAGCAGTATGGTCCATGATTCATGATAGTTGAGTTACAGTAAAATTATTTTAACAAAGAAGAAGGAACGCAGCGTTGCCTTCTGTATTTGCTTTTATGTGGACATTAATCAAATGCATTAAAAATAATAAATTATTTTTTTGAAAAATGTTGACTTTACAAAAAAAAATTTATCACACTTTTTTGCTCTAAATGGTGCACTTAGCCATACCTTGAAGGAACGCACTATTTTCCGGGACACCCTGTATAGACATCCATCACATATACCTGAAGAGTGTGTGCTCCAGTGCTCCTCATACCTGACAGGTCTACCTGATAGTGAGTGGCCGGTCTTAGTTATAACAAAACAATAAATTATACTTTACCAAAGTGGGAAAACACTGATTGGTAATCCTTTGACACCAAGTATGGTCTTCCTGTTGTAAAGATTCTTTCTTAAACCACCTAGTTATACTTGGTGCTTCAATTGACGGCATTTGCAAATTAAAAGACTTTTTTTGGTCACTATGTAATAGCAAATATTCGTCCAAGTCTTTCTTTAAATCAACCATGTTTTACCTGTTAATTATTCTTATTATCACTTATCTATATTTTTTATATACAATAGGTCAATATTTTTGTAGGTCTATGATATAGGTTATGCACACATCACGAAAAATTCAATCAAAATAATAACAAACCTTGATACAGCGTTGCCAGGCCCAAAAAATTTATTTCCCCAAATTGTGTTTTAAAAGTTGCCAGATTTTCAACAGAATTCCCCAGATTTATAAGGTTTTTTTTCTAACTCGATACAAAACCCTTCTTAAATCGTTACGCGCATGAGCAATAACGAAAATTTATGCGCTTTTACACATTTTTCGTTACTGCGCTTACTCCTAACTGTTAAAGAACGGTTTTGTTTGTGGAACCCCAGGGAATATCATTGTTCGCGGTAGTCACAATTCACAAAACTGTATTGAGTGTGGCCTATATGTGGAATCAGTCACCACGATCTTGTCGTTGTAAAACATTTAATATTCACATAATTACTGGACTTTCTAAAATAACTACCTTTTACTAAATTTAATAACATATTTTAGCCAGTTTGATTTCCCCAGATATTAGTCATTTTAAAAAAGTTCTTCCCCAGTCCCCAAAGTTTATCAATTTTTCCCAGTTCTGGGGAAAATTCTCCAGACCTGGCATCCTTGCCTTGATATGTCATAATCAATGACGTATGTCATAATCCTTGTCATCTAGTTGAAGTTTGAAGTTGACATTGTCATTCATTAAAAGAAATATATTATAACCTTAAATTGTGAAAAAGGTTTTGGCTGGATAGATTATTTATTTTACACAATGGAAGAAATATTAGGAAAATTGCTAGTGTCTAATAGTAAAACTATTCATGAGGTAAGTGTCTAGTAAATAATTTTAATCACGCTTATAACCTCACGTTGCACGTGCCGAGCCATGTATGTAATGCCGGAAAGTATTGCAAATCATTTTCGTTTTAGGGCACTAAAGAACTGAAGGAAGCTTTTAAAAAACCAGAAGCTGTTCTCGCATTATGCGATGTCTTAGTTACCTCCACACACCCACAAATACGCCAAACAGCGGCAGTTCTTCTTAGAAGAAAATTTGGGAAAAAGAGATATTGGAGTAGAATTAATGTTGATATAAGAAAAAGGTATTTTTAAAAACATGTTAAAAATATAATCTCGTTTATCAGCGTGCTGTCATATAATGATCAGCATTTCTTCAACAATATTAAGGTCATAGTAATATTTATTTCGAAAATTTACACATATACACAGACATATCCCTAGGTATAGACTGGCCAAATATACCTAAAAAAAGAAGTAAATCCTGTTAAATATTTGAATTCATAAAATCAATCCTACTTGTAGTTAAATATCTGCAACAGTCATTTATGTACAGCTGTTTTATATTAGTAATTTGGGCATTAATCTAATTTTATGGGGTAATTTATAAAAGAGGTATAAGGGGTTCATTAGAAAAGATATTGAAATAAGAAAGTAACGTATGTATATAATAATTATTGTAATCTCAAAACAACAGAATTTTTAGATAGGTATATAAAAGATAAGTAATGGGCACCACTCAAATTTTTAAAGGATCTATTGGTAAAACTAATTAATAACACAAAACAGTATACTTCATCATCAACAACTATTCCATCCGTCACCAGATGTAAGATTCCCTTAGGTGTGTCCATTCGTTTCTGTTGTTTTTGCATCCATTGGTGCCCATCCATTATCTTAATTTCATCAGTCCATCTGGTTTGAAGTCTGCCTCTACTTCTCTGTTTTGCTCTTGGTTGCCATTCAACAATTTGCTTCATCCAACTGTTGTCTTCCATTCTTCCTATCTGTCATGACCAGTTCTACCAGGAATTTTAATATACAGTACCAGTGTTCAGTACAGTTGCTAACCCATTTCTCGTTGGAGAAACGATTGGATTAAATTGGATTCTCTTTTGGATGTTGTTCAGCCCCCTCCACCATTTATTTATTTATTTATCAACGGGCAATCACCCAATTAAAATACAGTGTAAACATTAATCACAAGAGATTTATAACCTAACCTAAAGTAAATTTAAAAATTTTAATCATACAAACTAGGAACATTAAATAAATAACAAACATTTTAACAAAAAATGTACAAAACACAAGGATATCAAGTTATCACATACAGTTTTTAAGCTGAGCTTTAAATTCATTTGGAAAACTATAACAATCTAAACCTTCCGAATATTGGTTAGCAAACCTAGGTGTTGTGGACATGAAGGAGTTGTGTCCGTAGTTAGTGCGATGGGGTCTAATGTAAAAAGGTTGATTTAGCCTCGTTTGTCTACTGGGAACATGGAGGCTAATTTTCTCCAATAGTTGAGGACCAAAATTATTGGATTGTAGTATATTATAAAACATTGTGAGATCCTTATGCATGCGTCGGATTTGGAGAGAGGTTATGTTGAGAGACTTTTCTATATTAGAATAGTTAATTTCATCAACCCTCTGGTTTTGTTTAAATGCAACAAATCTTAAGAACTTGTGCTGAACTCTCTCAATAGCTAGAATATGGGTGTTATAGTGTGGAGACCAAACACATGAACAGTAATCTAGATGAGGTCTCACAAGTGAACAATACAATACTTTTATGGATGGGATATTTAGAAAGTCTTTTGCACAACGTTTGATAAACCCTAAAAGTTGAAGTGATTTTGAGACAATAGATGAGATGTGGGAAATGTAGGATAAGCTGGAATCGAGCACAACACCTAGATCTCTTATCCGAGATACAGAGTCTAAAGGACAATCCTTAATAGTATAGATATGATTTGTAGGAGTTCTATTTCGACCAAAAACCATTAAGTGACACTTTTTAACATTAAGTTTCATTCCGTTGCTATCACACCAATAGCTCAACCGATCCAAGTCAGATTGTAATTTTTGATAGTCACCATCATTCTCGATTTTCAAATATAATTTTAAATCGTCAGCAAACATTAGGAAAAAAGCAAAGTGGAAACAGGAGGCAATATCATTAACATAGATATTGAATAGAAGGGGTCCAAGATGTGACCCTTGTGGCACTCCCGAAAGTACCTTAATTTCAAACGATTGAAAACCCTGAACACATACTATTTGTATTCTTTCAGATAGGTAGGATAACAACCATTCTAAAAGTTCACCCGGGATACCCAGACCTCCCAACTTATTGATTAAAATCTTGTGATTTACCCGGTCAAACGCCTTTGTAAAGTCTGTGTATACAGCATTAACCTGGAAGCCACCTTCAAGAGATTCCACAAGGAAGTTGGTAAATGTCAATAAACTAAGTTCAGTGGAGCGGCCAGAAAGAAATCCAAATTGCTGGTCGATAAAACAGCATTTTAAACTTGCTGACAAATAGTCACAAACAAGACTCTCAAAAACTTTGGGAATACAACTCAGAATGCTAATCGGATGATAATTGTTCACTTGAGACTTATCTCCAGATTTTAGTATTGGGGTAATAAAGCTCATTTTCCATGTCTATTAAGCCAGATCATCCATTTCATAGTCCATATTTGGAATAGTTTCATATTTTTTTGCTAATTTTTTGCTAATTTATTACCATAAAAACAAATTTTTTGCTCCACCCCTAACCGAGAAACAATGGTTGATGTAGCTTAATATTATGTCACATCATCGATAGCCATATCTCGCGAACCTAAAGAGCTAGAAAATCGTACGATGCGGCATATTTTTTTGCTAATTTATTGCTGTCGATCTGCATATGCAACATACCCCAAAACCACCCCTGCTTCCCTTACAGCTAAACAACACCCCCAAAAAACAATGAAAAATCTTGAAAAAGGATTTTTGTGATATAGTTGACGGTTGATATTTAATTGCTAATTTTTTGCTGTCATTAGCCGTAAAAAACAAATTTTTTGCTCCACCCCTAACCGAGAAACAATGGTTGATGTAGCTTAATATTATGTCACATCATCGATAGCCATATCTCGCGAACCTAAAGAGCTAGAAAATCGTACGACGCGGCATATTTTTTTGCTAATTTATTGCTGTTGATCTGCATATGCAACATACCCCAAAACCACCCCTGCTTCCCTTACAGCTAAACAACACCCCCAAAAAATAACGAAAAATCTTGAAAAATGATTTTTGTGATATAGTTGACGGTTGATATTTAATTGCTAATTTTTTGCTGTCATTAGCCGTAAAAACAAATTTTTTGCTCCACCCCTAATCGAGAAACAATGGTTGATGTAGCTTAATATTATATCACATCATCGATAGCCATATCTCGCGAACCTAAAGAGCTAGAAAATTGTACGACACGGCATATTTTTTTGCTAATTTATTGCTGTCGATCTGCATATGCAACATACCCCAAAACCACCCCTGCTTCCCTTACAGCTAAACAACACCCCCAAAAAACAACGAAAAATCTTGAAAAATGATTTTTGTGATATAGTTGATGGTTGATATTTAATTGCTAATTTTTTGCTGTCATTAGCCGTAAAAAACAAATTTTTTGCTCCACCCCTAACCGAGAAACAATGGTTGATGTAGCTTAATATTATGTCACATCATCGATAGCCATATCTCACGAACCTAAAGAGCTAGAAAATCGTACGACGCGGCATATTTTTTTGCTAATTTATTGCTGTCGATCTGCATATGCAACATACCCCAAAACCACCCCTGCTTCCCTTACAGCTAAACAACACCCCCAAAAAATAACGAAAAATCTTGAAAAATGATTTTTGTGATATAGTTGACGGTTGATATTTAATTGCTAATTTTTTGCTGTCATTAGCCGTAAAAACAAATTTTTTGCTCCACCCCTAACCGAGAGACAATGGTTGATGTAGCTTAATATTATGTCACATCATCGATAGCCATATCTCGCGAACCTAAAGAGCTAGAAAATCGTACGACGCGGCATATTTTTTTGCTAATTTATTGCTGTCGATCTGCATATGCAACATACCCCAAAACCACCCCTGCTTCCCTTACAGCTAAACAACACCCCCAAAAAACAACGAAAAATCTTGAAAAATGATTTTTGTGATATAGTTGACGGTTAATATTTAATTGCTAATTTTTTGCTGTCATTAGCCGTAAAAAACAAATTTTTTGCTCCACCCCTAACCGAGAAACAATGGTTGATGTAGCTTAATATTATGTCACATCATCGATAGCCATATCTTGCGAACCTAAAGAGCTAGAAAATCGTATGATGCGGCATATTTTTTGCTAATTTATTGCTGTCAATCTGAGTATGCAACATACCCCAAAACCACCCCTGCTTCCCTTACAGCTAAACAACACCCCCAAAAAACAACGAAAAATCTTGAAAAATGATTTTTGTGATATAGTTGACGGTTGATATTTAATTGCTAATTTTTTGCTGTCATTAGCCGTAAAAAACAAATTTTTTGCTCCACCCCTAACCGAGAAACAATGGTTGATGTAGCTTAATATATTATGTCACATCATCGATAGCCATATCTCGCGAACCTAAAGAGCTAGAAAATCGTACGACGCGGCATATTTTTTTGCTAATTTATTGCTGTCGATCTGCATATGCAACATACCCCAAAACCACCCCTGCTTCCCTTACAGCTAAACAACACCCCCAAAAAACAACGAAAAATCTTGAAAAATTATTTTTGTGATATTGTTGACGGTTGATATTTAATTGCTAATTTTATAAATATTTTATAAAACTACTTCCTCGTAAAGGACAAATTTATCATCATATAGTTATAGACTGATACACTGAGAAAAAAGTAGTGGTTTTCAGCTAAATGAGTTTTAGTTGAGGCAGCTAAATGAGATTTAGCTGTGTCAGCTAAATAAATTTATCTGAACCAACTAAATGAGATTTAGATGTGTCACCAAAATAATATTACCTAAACCAACTGAAGACGATAAATTTATATGACACATGACGTAGCTTCAAACATCATTATTGTGTTATTTAACTATATTCAAGGTTTATAACAAAAATAAAAAATATATTTATCTCAGATAAATATTATTTACCTGTCACAACTAAATCTCATTTAATTAGCTCAGATAAATTTATTCAGTTGACTCAGCTAAATCTCATTTAGCAGTCTCAACTAAATCCGACTTAGCTCAAAACCACCACTTTTATTCTCAGTACGTATTTCAACTTCCGACAATAGCTTCAGGTTCATAAATTTATCAACATACTGATATGATAAATTTATTATTTCACAATTCAATATGATGAATGTAAATTATAATTTCAAAATAAGTGATATGAAATCAAATAATAATCTCAAGTTTTAATATTCTATTACTCGTATATATTCATTTGTATATTTTATAATTTCTTAAGAGAGTACACTGAAAATCTTTTTCTGCTCTTCCACCTAAATTTTTACAGTTGCATAGATTATTCTGTTATAACAATAAGTTGAAATAATGTTTAAAAAATGTAGATATATATAATAAAAAATGAATGCTTAATATAAGTCAACTGAAGTTGGATATAACACCTGAATAGAGAATAGTTATATGCATTCAATTTGATTTATTATTACAAAATCGTTTATCTCACAGAAAATGAATTTATTAAAATGCTGTTGGGCTGTATTATCTAAACAAGAGTGAGCTTCCATAGCACAACAAATTGGGGGTTTACCAAATTTTAGTTTTCTTGGTTAAATGACATTTTGAGTGTACATTACTATGATTGAGTATATAAATAGTCATAAATAAGAATTAAAAAAAAAAATTAATACTTCATCGATTTATAAGATTAAGTCCACAGCCGTATTTTGATCCAAGAAAAACGAAGTTTACAGAAACGAAATTTGCAAACGATTTAAGACGGCAAAAATTTAGGATTTTTAATTATTTATTAAAAGTGCTCTTCAGATGTAAGGGTAGCAGGGGATGTTTTGGGGTATGTTGCCTATGCAGATCGACAGCAATAAATTCGCAAAACGATATGCAGCGTCGTACAATTTTCTAGCTCTTTTGGTTCGTAAGATATGGCTATCGATGATGTGACATAATATTAAGCTACATCAACCATTGTTTCTCGGTTAGGGGTGGAGCAAAAAATTTGTTTTTTACGGCTAATGACAGCAAAAAATTAGCAATTAAATATCAACCGTCAACTATATCACAAAAATCATTTTTCAAGATTTTTCGTTGTTTTTTGGGGGTGTTGTTTAGCTATAAGGGAAGCAGGGGTGGTTTTGGGGTATGTTGCATATGCAGATCGACAGCAATAAATTAGCAAAAAAATATGCCGCGTTGTACGATTTTCTAGCTCTTTAGGTTCGCGAGATATGGCTATCGATGATGTGACATAATATTAAGCTACATCAACCATTGTTTCTCGGTTAGGGGTGGAGCAAAAAATTTGTTTTTGTGGTAATAAATTAGCAAAAAAATATGAAACTATTCCAAATATGGACTTATGAAATGGATGATCTGGCTTAATAGACATTAGTTTTCCAGTAGGCTGGGAACATCCCGGTCTTTAATGACAGGTTAAAAATGTGAAAAAGAGGTCTAGAAAGTAAAAAGCTCAAGTGTTTAAGAAAAGAAGGTGGAAGACCATCTGGACCTGGCCCCTTGTTGCTATCCAAAATGGAAAGTTTTTCACATATAGACGAAATAGAAATGCCAAATTGAGATATAGTAAATTGTGATAAGTTGATGTCACCAGAATCTAAAATATTTTCCTGCAAAACACAATCTCTATCACTATAAGTTTTTGAAAAGTATTCAGCAAACAAATTAACAATTTCTGTACCACTAGAACCAGTGATATTATTATAGTGTACAACTGATGGTATATTAGGTTTGCTATTTTTATTACTAACAAATTTCCAAAAATTTCTAATATTATCCCTGAGAGATGATTCAGTTAATGCAATGTAATCACGATAACATTGTTGTTGTAAAATTTCAACCTAGTTGCAAGCATTAGTAGTATGATACAGTGTGATGTTTAAACAAGATCCTAAGTAATCCTTTAGTGAGATATTGATGCTAAGATGTGTGTGTGTGTTTGGCACAAGACAAAGTCTATTTGCCACAGAATATAACGTAAGGGAGCATTCAAGTATTACGTAACTCGATTTTTGAAGATTTTTAACCCCCCCCCCCCTAAGTAACGCACTCTTTTGGGAGTTTAACTATTGCGTAACACAATTTTTGAAGATTTTTGACCACCTCCCCAACCTGCGTTACGTAATACTTGAACGGTCCCTAAGAAAGATCAATCGCTACTTTCATCCTAATCACAAAATTAACTAATATATCATAGACTCTTTTATCAAATGAAGCAAGGAGTGCTGAAATATTTACTGCAAGAGGAAATGTATTATTGTATTATTTAATTCCGTCATTAGTTCCAATGTTTCAAGTGAATATTTAGTGCAGTCGAAAAATATATGGTTTAAGTCGCCTATCAACATAATATTGCAAGAACATAAAGGCGAATCTGTTATATTTATTTTGTGTAAGTGTGATGGTAAACAACCATGATGTAATTTCAACCTAGTAATGATTGAGGAATAAACGAGGGTAAGATGAACGAGGGTAAATTCTATGAGATAAAATAAGTAAGGTGAGTCATTACTACAGTAGGAAAAATGAAAGAATACCCATGAACGAACATATAAAACACGCTGTATTTTCCTGTCACCATGTCACACAAAAATTGGCCGTGCTTTATATGTTCAGCGTGTTTTATATGTTCGTTCATGGGTATTCTTTCATTTTTACGACTGTACCTGTGATCACTTAAGAGATACGAATACAGTCAGATCCGCTTATTAGAATAGCCTTCGTGCCAAGCAAAAGTATTCTTATAACCAGGATATTCTAATAGCTGATCAGTGGTGGCTAGTAGAAACGTTTCGGGACCTCAAACTTATATTCCTTAAAGCGGGATATTCCTATAAGGGGTATTCTATTAAGCAGGTTCGACTGTACCAATATTTTCATCAGAAATAACATAAGTTTAAGTAATTAAACATTAACTAAAAGTACATAAAATCATTCATCAATAACCAGAAGTATGTTGGCTAAGGCAGATGAGGTAAGTTACGTTAAGTTCGGGAAAGTACTTAACCAATTTTCAAAAGGAACACTACACACTAAAAGCTGTACATAAGGAATTTGTAATAACTTACATATGTATCAAATGCCTGGATCATCCCAATGTTTAATAAGCCTTTACTTCGAAAGTATTACATTTTGTATGATAAATTTACACCACACTGGAACCATCCACTTCTCTTTTAGGACACACACACTATGGGTGACATTACTGTCACCCATAGTGTTTTTAGTTTCTAAACCAGTAGGTTTTAGTTTCTAAACAATCATAAAATGATATCTCATGTTTTCAATACATTTTGTTCCTGATATTTACCCAGAAAATTACATTAATAGTTTGTAATAGTACATAGGTAGTACATGAATATGAAAATATTGCTATCTTCGGGCAACTGTTTTGTTGTTGTTTTAATTAAAAAAAAATGGGCCAGTGTAGCTCAGGTGGTAGGATGCCTGACTCACATGCTGCCGGCGAAACCCAGCACCGGCGAGAACAGCTAGACATTTTTAAAAATGTCTATAGGCCTCAGGTTGATTCGTCCTGAATAAAATGAATGAATGAATACCTGGGTAAAACCAGGGGTAATAATAGGTGGATGTAGCCTAGCACTGGCCATGTTGCCTTCCTTGTATACCATAGGCCTTAGATTTCTTAACCAATAACTAAGAAATTACTGTATTCTTATGTCTAAGTAGAATTTTAATCTATATTTGAGTGTCATATTAGTGATGAGCGAGACTGGTCTTGGTCTTGGTCTTGGTCTTGCAACCAAAAGGCGGTCTTGGTCTTGGTCTTGCAGCAAGACCAAGACCAAGACCGCCTTTTGGTTGCAAGACCAAGACCAAGCTTGCAAGAACAAGACCAAGACCACGCAAGACCAAGACCAACCTGCAAGACTCTTGCACATTTTTGAGAAAAATTGGTTTTTAATATTTAACTTTATTTTTTAGTTCAATAATATATTTGTTAGAAACCTTAAACAATATCGAATTTTTAAAATACATAATATTTTGGTTATATTTTTAAGTAGTTTTGATTAAGTCAAACGGTTTGCATTTTCTCAACCTTCAAAGTGTCCAGAAGGCAAGTTTTCAAACGGCGATACAGTTCAAGGACAATTGAAATTACTTGTAAGACAAAAAAATGTAATTATAGATAGGGTAATCCATTAAAAAAAAATGCAATTAAAAACGGTTTTTATGTACCAGTAGTTTTCGCTTTTTTGTCTAATAAAAATACTGACACTTATCTCAATTCTTTTCGCATAATCGAGGAAAAATGTAGGTCGTTAAATTTAAAATTAATACAAAAAATATCATAATAAATTTTGAAAAGGGATTCACAATGCTGTGAAAGCATTGTGGCCTGAATAAAAAATAACTGGTTGTCGATTGTAATGTGTCAAGCTTGGTATCGCAAAATCCAAAGCTTAGGTTCAGTGTCTGAATATAATGACAAAAATTCCGATACTGGGAAATTTTTAAAATTATTTTTTGGATTAATTTTTTACAATCAACGAAAGTTGGAAGTTGAATTATTTGTGAAAATCCCGGATGACAAACGCGCAAAGAAGTTTACTGATTTCATAGTTGAAAACTATTTGGAAGAATCTAGGTTTTCCCCAGAAAGGGCCAGTACTACAAATAGTATGTGCCGCACTTGAAATGCATGCGCATCATTTCAGTGTGTTTTAAATTCTAGTTTTTACTACCCACATCCGAATATTTTCAACTTTTTAAATGTCATAATGGGTATTCAATCCAAAAATATGTGAAAATAAAAAGTGCGAATAACTCGTGTTACGAGAGCAATGTAGTTTAAATAAAATTAAAGAACTGCAAGATAACAAATTACAGAATTAAGCGTTTATAACTCCCCATTAGGTATAGTTATTATGTTATAGTATTAGATCTATAAATAGGTATGGTAAATATGAACGTATTTACTAAAAAGTATGTTTTAGTTAGTTTATAAAAAAAGTTAATTATATTAAATAATGATTAAATAGAGTAAAAATATTTGATTTTTGTGTTCTCTTAAAAAAATTTAATTTATGTTCTTAAATTTGACCCTCGTAGGATAAATACTACAGTGTTCGAGTGAAAGGAGCAGATCATTATCTGTTAACAACTATAAACCGTTTATCCCTTTTCGTAAAATCCGTGAATTGAAGGTCCCCGACCATTTGTGGCACCTTTAAGAAGCTCTTTTTCTTAACATTTTATTAAAATACAGGGGCAATAAACAATAATCCAGACTCAAGACGTGGTCTGAAGGCAGGCGGCAGGTATCGACAGCATGCAAAACACAACGTGACACAACCGAAGGCCGGCAATTGCAACAAGGGTTGTAAATGCAGGTTTTTCCTACTGATAAACATTACCATTATAAAAATATACTCTAGTCTCTTTATATAGAGAGAAATAATTAGGTCATTAGGTGAATGTATAATGTTAAAATTGGTATCCGTTTGAAACTATATTCTACATGCTGTTAAAATTTTAAAGCAAATAATATAGTTTCATTCTTCACATCTTTATTTATTTCAATGTACATTGGTTCAAATTATTACTACCAAAAAAGCAAGACCAGCAAGACTCTTGCAGCAAGACCAAGACCAAGAACAAGACCGGCTAGTGCAAGACCAAGACCAAGACTGCCTTTTAGCTGCAAGACCAAGACCAAGACCAAGCTTGCAAGAACAAGACCAAGACCAAGACTAGCCTGGTCTTGGTCTTGTTCTTGTTTGCTCATCACTATGTCATATGCAGCAGCTTAACTTAACTTATTAAATTTCTTAAGGTAGATTATGCAATTTGCAAATTTTTTTTAAATTCTGCAATAGATTGTTACTCTTTTTTGTTTCACTTCATTATATTTTATGTATATTGACAATTTATATAATTTTAGTAAATTGTATTTGTTATTGTTTTTATTTATGACTCTTGTAAGCTTTGTCTATAAAATTGTTAAATTTTTCATGACAATAAAGCATATTTCTATTCTATTAGATATAGCAGACTACCCTGCTATAAACCCAAAGCCTCGTCAGCAGTATAAAACGGGAGACTATTATTATTTAATTAAAAGAAATATAGAATAAATATATTAATAGAAATATATAATTATTATTATCCAGAAATATATATCAAAAAATAAATATTATTTACTGTTTTTGAAGTTATACTTCTTTAGGCGTGTTGGGAGAAAATTTATATGTGGGCGAATTCATCAAAAGTATTGCTCCTGAGCGCAGCTCAAACGTTATTCATGCTCTGATTGGGTAATTACAATGACTTGTCAACAGTTGTTCAATTTGTCGGTTATTTTATTAACACGTCAATGTATATTAGTGTTTATTGTTGTGAGGACACAGACAAAAGCAAGTTAATAATTATATGTATATATACAGTATGTCCCTGTAAGTAGTATCCATATGGAAAACTTTTTTATTATTAATTTTACGAAAAAAAGTCATTCTTCATAAAAAGCTCTACATGGTCCAAAACCTAAGATTCAACCATCAGATATAAAATTTTATGAATATTATACGAGGTATGTCAAAAAGTTTGAATTTCACTCGAGAGTAAAGTAGCTTTATTTTTCACAATATTGAAAATTGCTATTAAGAAAAGTTGTTTGGAATTAAAAACTATATTCTAATATGCAATGACATCCTTCTAATTGAATTTTTTTTTTGAAAAATTATGGATAACTAACATTATTTTCTAAAAGTGATTCTTAATAAAAATTCTGCATGGTCTGAAACCTAAAATACAACCGTCTTATGTCAAATTTTATCAATTTTATACAAGGTATGTTAAAAAATATGAATTTGGCTCAAGAGTAAAATAACTTTATTTTTCACAATATCGAAAATTGATATTATGAAAACCATGTTTCAGTATGTAATTACATCATTCTTATTGAAATATTTTGAACTATAAAGGTACTTTACTTTTGATCTAAATTTTTCTTTTTTGACACACCTCATATAAAATTGACATAAGATGGTTGTATTTTAGGTTTTAGAGTATTTTAGACCATGCAGAAGTTTTTATTTCGAATCACTTTTTTCGTAAAATTTATAATAAAAGAGTTATTAGAATTAAAATTACTGAAAATTATGTTAGTTATCCATAGTTTTTCAAAAAAAAAATTTTTTCAGTTAAAAGGATGTAATTGCATATTAGAATATAGTTTTTAATTCCAAACAACTTTTCATAATAGCAATTTTCAATATTGTGAAAAATAAAGCTACTTTACTCTTGAGTGAAATTCAAACTTTTTGACATACCCCGTATAATATTCATAAAATTTGATATCTGATGGTTGAATCTTAGGTTTTGGACCATGCAGAGCTTTTTATGAAGAATAACTTTTTTTCGTAAAAATAATAATAAAAAAGTTTTCCATATGGATACAACTTACAGGGACATACTGTATAAACCGTTATTAGGCGTCAACCACCTTCGGTAGGGATCTATGGAGGAGTATCACCAAGCTGCAAGCCCTTATCCCCTGCCATACCGCTCCTCCATAGGCCGATCAGACGCCAGTTTATTCCAGACCAAGTCATGGTAATGGTATATCGGGGCAGGGCCCACTTGTGAGCCCTTCAGACACTTAGACCTCCTACGGCGGGTCCATTGTATCACCCTTATCTTGCTGATCAGATCAGGTCCATAAGAACCTGGTCGTCGGCGTTTATGGGGCCCAGGCTGCACCGAGCTCCCATGCTAGTCCCCCAGAAACCTTATGGCCTCACAGAAAGCCACAAGTCTCTTGAAAGACAACTCCCTCACCTGGCTCGGCTGCATAGATGCCGATCCCAGGATCTGCCACCTCCGATAGGCCAATACCGGGCACTCCCAGAGGACATGTGAGGTTTCCTCCTCCTCGTTACATAGACGACACCATGAGCCATCCGCCAGTCTAAGCAGATGAAGGTGCCGTCGGAGTCTACAGTGGCCGGTGAGCATACCGACCACCAGGGAGCATCTTCTACGATCCAGAAGAAGCAGTTGGGCTGTAAGACTTTTGGATGGCCCCACTATGTGGAGCCTGGCCTGTCTCATACCTCCACAACTGGCCCAGCAGTCCTGGAACCTCCGCAGAAGAAGCTCCCTGAGACTACCCCGACCAGTACTGAAGGGCACTCCAATCATAGGTTCGGGTCCTACAGGCAGAGAGGATGAGCCCCGTCTTGCCAGGGCGTCAGCCCGTTCGTTACCTTCCACACCTGTGTGTCCCGGTACCCATACCAACCTAACCCTGTTGGTTATAGCAACATCATCCAGAGCTTTCTTGCACTCAAGAACCAGCTTAGAGCTGATCTTGGGTGCTTCCAGAGCCCTTAGCGCTGCCTGGCTGTCAGAGCAGATAGAGATGGTCCTGCCTGAGCAAGCCCTATCTGTAATCTCTTGAGTACATGCCAGGATCGCAAAGCTCTCGGCCTGAAAGACTGATGCATGAGAGCCGAGAGCCTGGCTAGACTCAAATCCGACTCCACCTCCATACACTCCAGCACCTGCCCGCTCGTCTGTTCTGGACCCATCTGTGAACCAGGTGAGCCCACTCCGACAGATTAGTGTACGTTCTCGTCCTACCCATTCATCCCGGTCAGGAAATTGGACCAAGAAGGAGGATGAGAAATCAAATTGAGGGGACATGCTGTCCTGTATCATAGAAAGCACAGGACAACATTCGATACCCTGTCTCCAAATGTCACAATGGCTCATCCGCTCATTCGTTCCCAACCAATATCCAGAGCAGTTGAGACGATAGGCTGCCATCATGGCTTCGTGCTCTACAATGAGATGTAAAGGAGGTAAATCCAGCAGAACCTCAAGATCTGCTGTGGGAGTGGTCCCCATGGCCCCTGTGATGCCCACGCGTGCCAACCGCTGTAGATGAGCCAACTGTACCTTGACTGAAGACAGTCTAGCCCGGGGCCACCACACGATTGCCGCATACGTCAGTATAGGTTTTATCATGGATTGGTATATTCAATATAGAATTTTCGGCTGCAGACCCCATTTGGCTCCGAAAGCTCTTCTGCACGCCCAATAAGCTGCAGCGGCCTTCTTCAACTTAGCGTCCAGATGTTCCTTCCATGTCAGTTTAGAATCTAGGATCACTCCTAGGTGCTTCACTGACCTGGAAATCGATAATGTTTTGCCATAGAAGCTAAGATTTCTAGTAGATCCGATGACCCTTCTCCGAGTAAACGGAACCACAGCAGTCTTCTCAGGATTAACCTTGAGTGACTGTCCCCGACACCATTCTTCAACGAGCCCGAGAGCCACCTGAGCGACCTCGTGCACTGTTCCCGGAAAGAGTCCCTCAATCAGTAAAACTACGTCATCGGCGTAGGCTTGTGCATACATACCTTGTTCGGAGAGTCGCTGAAGAAGGCCGTCAACCACCATGCACCACAGCAGGGGGGATAAGACTCCTCCCTGAGGGCAACCACGAGATGCCAACACCCGAACGCAACAACCGTTCCGGTGCGCAGCTATCTGCCTCTGAGAAAGCAGGGCCCGGATCCACCTGACCAAGTTTCGGCCAACCCCATGCTTTTCTGCAGCATCACACATAGAGTCAAAAGTAGCGCAGCTAAATGCGCCCTGGATATCCATAAAGATACCCAAAGCTGTATTGCTTCCGATCTAGCACCCGTTCCACCCTGCAGACAAGGTGATGCAGGGCCGTCTCACAAGACTTCCCAGCCTGGTAGGCATATTGACGTGTATGCAAGGGGTTGCCCCTAAGTGCTCCATCACGTATGAATCGATCCACTAGTCTCTCTAGAGCAGCAATACTCAACCTGAGGCCCGCGGGCCGGATGAGGCCCTCTAGCGTTTTTTATGCGGCCCGAAGTCTGACTAAAGAGCCCTGTGATCAAATTATTTGTCAAATTTCACGTGTTTTTCAAATTATTTGATAATGTGCCGATGTGTTTGAGGCGTGTTTGGGCGTGAGGCAGACAATTTAGTGACTTTAATTTTAAATTACATACATATTGAAATTTTTAAGAACTCTGATTAAAAAGCAGGGTATTATTAACTTTTAATAATCAATTATTAAAGTTAGTGAACAAATACTTATTTTAAAAATAATTAATACTTATTTACTACATTGCAATGACGCATTTAGTAATCACAAGAAAAATTCAGGTCCGGATTAACAAAAAAAAATTTTAAAAATTGTGACCTTGAAACAACACCCTGTATATTAATATTTTCAAATTCGTCTGCACATTTGAAAAGAGCACAAAAAACTAAGTTTAATTGCTCGCTTTAATTTTTTGCGCGGATAATTTAATGACATTAATTTTGAAATTATATCGAGATTTTTGTTTTGAAGGTTCGAGTACTTAAAAACTTCGACATAATTTCAAAATTAAAGTCATTGAATTGTCTGCGCAAAAAATGGAAGCTCCATTAAAGCTCTTTTCAAATGTGCAAACGGGTTATGAAAATTTCAATATACAGGATGTTGTTTCAAGGTCACAATGGATTTATAATTTTGTTTAATCCGTGTCTAGATTTTTCTTGTGATTAGTAGTTGGGTGGTTTCGGTTCTAAATGTGACATGTGTACCAAATATCAAAAAAATATACAAGGTGGTTTTAAAGTTATGGGTCCAGAAAGAAATGGGCTCGAGAAAAGTCGGTTATAAAGTCGGTGGAGCAATAAATTTATTATGTCTAGAACCGCCTCATTTACCTCTATTCACCATTCAAGTATTTCCGTTTCCCAATGAAACACCCTATGTATACTACTTCATCTTGATTGCGGCCCGCAAGCTGTGGCAATATCTACTATGTGGCCCAGGAAAGAAAAAGTTTGAGTATCGCTGCTCTAGAGCCTTTAGAAGAAAGGATGAAAGACTGATTGGCCGGAATGATTTAGCAAGGGTAAAATCAGTTTTACCCGGTTTAGGAATAAATACGACTCTAGTCCTCCTCCAAGGCAAAGGAATATACCCTATCGCAAGACAGGCCCTAAATATCCTGACCAATGTGGGAGCAATAAGGTCCAAACCCTGCTGAAGCAGAGCCGGTATAATTCCGTCTTCTCCTGGTGACTTGAAGGGAGCGAAACCCCTGACATCCCAGCACACCTTCGTGTACGATACTACTTCCTTCGCCATCCGGAAGTCCCCCATTCGCGGGAGCCTAGCCGCGGCTAAGGCAGTATCATCGTCCAAACCCTCTGGAAAGTGAGCATCTAAGAGAGTTCTGAGGGCCTCCTCGTCAGTTGTAGATAAGCTTCCACTAGGCATGCGGACCTGGCCGACCCCCGGGGTTGGATGTTTGGAGAGGGCATGATGGAGCCTAGCTGCAGCGGGCATGTGTTCCACTCTGTCACAGTAGGCTCTCCAAGAGCTCCTCTTTGACCTCTTAATCAGAGACTTATATTCCCTCTGAGCTTCCTTAAAAGAGTCCCAGTGAGCAGGGGTACCAGTCCTCTTGGCCCTATTGAAGAGAGGCTGAGTCAATTTGCGTTGTCTCTCTACCTGAGGTGTCCACCAGGGAATAGCGGAGCCAGCCGTCCTCTGTATAAGAGGGCAGCTAGCTATATATGCCGAGGTTAGGGCTCCGGATAAGTGATCCAAAGAGATCTCTATCTCCTCAGCTCCGCCTCGACAGGGAGGCAGACCCACGAGATTATGGTCGAGCTCCTCTCGAAAGAGTTCCCAGTCTGTAGCTCTTGGATTCCTATATGAAATATTCTGGAGCTTAACAGCCTCCAGCTTAATAATAATGTGTCTATGATCTGACAGCGAGATTTCGTCGGACACGACTCAATCTGAGACCAGTCCCACTAGCGCTCTAGAGCATAAAGTGAGGTCGATAACTTGACTTCTTCTAGACGTCATAAACGTAGGTACCGAGCCCCGATTTAAAATTTCTAAGTCGGTTCCCGAGAGATATTGCAGCAGAGCTGTACCCCGGGGATTGATATCTGTACTCCCCTACACTATGTGGTGGGATTTGGAATCGCATCCCACTAGGAGCGGAAGTCACAGGTCCTCACAGTATCTGACTAACTCCATCATTTCCGTTGTTGGAGGGGTTCTGGTGAATCATAAGGAAAGTAGGCAGAATAGACCACCATCTCCCTCCACGTCTCACCAACTTGAAACTTCACCTTTACCGCCACAAGGTCTCGCGAACAAGAGTCCTGCAGCAGGCAGGTGAATAAATTATTGGTTAGAACAGCGGCTCTCGGGGTCTCTACAGCGGAGCACCAGAACAGTTGACCCCCAAAGTTCCCTAGTCCGCATATTTTACCTCTATACACCCACGGTTCCTGGATGAGAGCTATTCTTGCTGACAGTTCGGACAGTCTTCTCAAGAGGACACCTGAGGCTGCCTTACCGTGTTGCAAGTTGGCTTGGATGATATAGCCCATTGTGGTCAATAGAGTCAATAGACCAAGTCATAGATTCTATTGAATTTTATACTACGACGTTGGCCTTTTATTAATTTTAAATGACCGGGCTGGGGCTCGAACCACAATCGCAAATCCACTAAACTTGTCGATCGACTGCGCCTCAGCCAACTTAGCTGTCCGATCGCCTGTAGTGACAGTGACTTGTCGATAATTGTAGTGACTTTTTAAATAGTTTTTAAAAGCAACAGGTACGTAATTGTAAATATTTCAGTATTGTAATAAAAAATTACATAGGTAGGTATGTACTACTTACCTATTTGGAAAATGGAAAATGTACCTACCTAGTAGGTAATGCTTTGATTTACATAATTTGATTACCACCAAATTTTCTACCAATCTTCATCTAATATATTGTTTTCTTACTCTATATTTTGTTGTATTTTAATTCCACAAAAATCAAACTAATTTGAGTAAAATAAAAATGTATACCATTTTTATTCAGTTGCAATGCGAAGGCAAAACGATCTTATTTTTCACTTAGAATAGACGGGGGTTGTGAATTGCATAGTGTAGAATTCCTTCCCCTTTCCTTCCCTTTTGTCTTCACTGCAGCATCCATCTGGCTTGCATATTGTAGAAGCCTTGGAGGTGTCACCAGGGAAATGGACCTATAAGTTTTCAATTTAAAAATATTTTAGTAATATTTTTAATATTTTTCAATATTATTAATGTTGCTATTAGGATTGAAAACTTTACCTTTCAATGCCAGATGACGCTAGTTACCTAATCCATACACATCAGTTGCAATGTGGGGATAAACTTTCATGGTTGATCACTTCGAGTATGGAGCAGCAGCCTACGCCTCTCAGATGATGACTCCAATAAGAGTCGAAAATCGTCGATTCAGAGTGCTGGACTGCGCTCCATATTCTAAGTGAAAAATAAGACTGTTTTGCCTTCGCATTGCAACTGAATAAAAATGGTATACATTTTTATTTTATATTAGTATTATGTAGGTACTCATAGAGTAACTAGGTCCATTTTCTGTTGGAACTTTACCAAGCTGCAGACGGGGGTTGTGAATTGCATAGTGTAGAATTCCTTCCCTTTTGTCTTCACTGCAGCATCCATCTGGCTTGCATATTGTAGAAGCCTTGGAGGTGTCACCAGGGAAATGGACCAATACGTTTTTAATTTAAAAATCTTTTAGTAATATTTTTAATATTTTTCAATATTATTAATGTTGCTGTTAGGATTGAAAACTTTACCTTTAATTTGATTAAATTCAGAACTGTCGAACAGTAAAACGTTCAGTTGGCCTATCTTCCCACATGACGGATATGTGTAAGTGGGTAAATGAGTAGAGGCTTCGATTACAAATCTAAGCACCCTAACATGCGCGGGTTCGATCCCCAATGCAAGTTTTTATTTTTTTATACATTTTATGATTGTAAATATATTTGTTATATAATTTTTTTTTTCAGTAAATGCGCATTTAGTTAAAAATTTTGCCAACAATTATTGTTCAGAAATCATATCTTTGTGGCATTTTTCAATGTGTTTGTGTGTGTTTTACTCTTTAATTTTTTTAATTTTTGATATTGTTTTAATAAAAAATTTTGGAAAGTAGTAAGTATTAAAATTAGTTTAATATTTAAATAAAATATAAATAAACTGTTTAAAGTACATATATCAATTTCGTTGAAATCAAATAATAGAAGTATAACTTCTTACATGCGTACAAAGTACACACATTTTTTTTTAATTCACCATAATTTCAGTTTTTTTAATATGTTTTAATTTACCAATAAAAATAGTAAATAATATTAAAATGCCACAAGAAACTAGCTTCAGAACAAAATTAAAAAATAAGTCGAGATCCATTCTGAAGCAAAACTATTTGAAGGAAGGAAAAATTACTGAGATTGACCGACTGTCGTCTAGTCTAATTAATCTTACCAGATGAGAGCTGAAGACTGCCACAGAGATAAACGCTAATGTGAAAAGCTTAGTGACATGCTTCATACATCATAATGTATAATATCATGAGTTGATCTTTCCGATTTTAGACCCTTCTGTCAGGGGCAAGCTTTCTTTAAAAAACATGCAGGAAATAGTCTAGAGACCACCTATAAAATATGGTCAAACATCTTGTATGAGAAAATGAAACCTTGCACCACGAAAGTAACAGGTAGGTTTCAGACCAGGTCTGCCTTTACGCCAAATTATTGACAAAAAAAAAGCTCATAAGTTAAAAGTGCATCTATACCATCGTAAGATCCAGTACAAATCCTTTTAAAGTCCTTATAAAAGAGTTCCTGGCTTTTATCAGGAAATTTAACTTCTTGGTGGAGGTTTCAACTGGGTTTTGAGACAAGAAGTGTTTCACCTGAATTCTGAAGAAGAAGAAATGTAATGTTGAATTCCATTGCTTAGTTTCTAGTTTCATAAATATGCTAATTGTAAAAACTATTAGTCTAGGTCAACCTGCACCCATCTACTTTCCGGATGAAACATTTTTTTTTATTAAATTTCATACATAGACAAATATTTCTAGCATGGGTTGCCTATTAAAATCGTGTCATAGCTATCATTAAGGGGAGGCCGTAGGGGTTGAAATCAATGTTTCAAGCAATTTTTTTTTGTAAGTATGGTAGAATTATTTTATTTTTAAATTACATAGGCATATTCGGTACAATTCATAGATTATTCAAGAAAAAATTTAAGGAAAAATATTGAGAAATAAGCCAACAGTGGCAAATTTTTAAAGACACCTCAAAATATAATGAATTTTGTGATGCACATCAGAACTCATCGTTGGATCACGGTATACAAAAAATTCGGAAAGATTTTATTAGCTTATGGGTTTTTCGAGGTAACGCTGTCTAGTTTTTTTTATCGACTTATATGTACAAAAAAATGATGCACACCGGAATATCCTTTTGAATCGCGGAGTAATTTACAAAAGAAAATGAGAACAGCTATTGACCGTTGTTCACTACGTTCAAGCATGCTGGCGAGAACCAGCTGCAAAGCGAGTCGAAGGTAGGGATATTCAACACTATCTCCCTACCTTCGACTCGCTTGAGCGTAGTGAGAAACGGTCAACAGCTATTCTCATTTTCTTTTGTAAATTACTCCGCGATTCAAAACATATTCCGGGGTGCATCACTTTAAGAGTTAATATAATAGTCTCCCGTTTTATACCGCTAACGCGGCTTTGGGATTATAGCAGGGTAGTCTGCTATCTCTAGGGCCTACGGTATACAAGGAAGGTAACAGGGCCAGTGCTACGCTTCAACCGCCTATTATTACCCCTGGTTTTATCCAAGGTACTCATTTTTATTCAGGCTGAGTCGACCTGGGGCCTATAGACATTTTAAAAATGTCTAGATGTTCTCGCCGGCGGCGCTGGGTTTCGAACCCCGGCCTACCTGCGTGGAAGTCAGACATGTTACCGCCTGAGCTATCCGGGGCGAGAACATCTAGACATTTTTAAAATGTCTATAGGCCCCAGGTCGAGTTATCTGGGCCCCGGATAGCTCAGGGACTTTAAGATTTAACAGACAAAAAGGAAATTGAAAATAAAAGTTGACAATACTTTAAACGCGTTTTTCTCAAAACTGCTTTTTTCAAAGGCTGTAGACATTGTAAATCAAAAACTACTTGACCAATCCACCTGGAATTTTGTATATATTTTCTTTAGACATTCTTTGGGGTAACGCTGTCAAGATATTTTTTGTTTTTTGCTTATTTTTTGTTTAAAATAATAAATAGGTTGATTTTCACCTTTTTTTTGCAGAAACATCGTTGTTTTGATTTCTGAGTGATATCAAAAAGGGAAAATTCGATACAACTAAAAAACTCGACAGCGTTACCTCGAGAAACTCATAAGCTAATAAAATAATTTTGAATTTTTTGTTTACCATGATCCACTGATGAGTTCTGATGTCCACTGCAAAATTTATTGTTTTTTGAGGTGTCTTTAAAAATGTGCCATCGTTGGCTTATTTTTCAATACTTTTCCTGGATTTTTTTCTTGAATAATCTATTAATTGTACCGAATACGTCTATTTAATTCAATAATAAAATAATTCTACCATACTTTCAAAAAAAATGTGCTTGAATTATTGATTTCAACCCCCTACGCCCCCCCTTAACGATAGCTATGACACGATTTTGATAGGCAACCCATGCTAGAAATATCTGTCTATGTATGAAATTTTAATAATAAAAAAATGTTTGATCTGGAAAGCAGATGAGTGCATGTCGATATATATTTGGATCCCCTACTATAATATAATGATCTTTTTAGGATTAAAGAAGGAATGCTACAGGCTTTGGTAAATGAGCAAGAAAAACTGGTAAAAAATTCGATTGCTCAATTCATAGGTGTAATAGGAAAACATGAATTTCCGGAAAACTGTTGGCCAGAAGTTTTACAATTTATCCACACTTTAACAAGCGGTGAAAATAATTTTGATAAAGAGGTAAGCATTTAAAACAATTTTTTTTTATTTCAGCATGTAATTTGCAGCTTAGCAATAGTTTAATCTGTATTTTAATTTATTCTACAGTCTTCTAACAGTAACACTAAAAACACAGTATTTATTTACTGAACCGTACAAATTTATTTTATCAACTGACTTCTACAATTGCCAATGTCGATTGTTTCCCACCTTCAGACGTTAGCTTAAGAGCTAGTTGACTTCAGTCATAATTATAGATATGTATGACGTTAACATGACATTAACATTTTTGAAGTGAAAACTTCTTTAGGGACGTTGTGCGAGTTTTGGATAGGGGGAAAATCATTGAATTAGCGACCGTCATTGCTTATGCTTTATGCTATATATTATTTGTATGTGTATATAAATTGTATAGAAATATTTAAATTTAAAATAAATGTAAAACCTATTTTAGGATGAGGAAAAAGGATTTATTTCGCGACCGTCATCTCTTCGGCGAAATAAATTTTGTACGTATCTATATTATTCATATGTTTATGTATACATAAATTGTATAAAAGTATCTAAATTTAAAATACATCTAAAACCTATTTTTGGATGAGGAAAAAGGAGTTATTTTGCAACCGTCATATCTTCGACGAAATAAATTTTGTACGTATATTTATTAAAGTGAAGACTTCTTTAGGGACGTTGTGCACTTTTTGGATGGGAAAATGTATTAAATTGGCGACCGTCATCGCTTTGAAGAAATACATTTTTGAAGTGAAATCTTCTTGAGGGACGTTGTGCACTTTTTGGATGGGGAAAAACTATTAAACTAGCGACCGTCATCACTTCGACGAAATAAATTTTTGAAGTAAAAATTTCTTTAGGGACGTTGTGCACTTTTTAGATGGAAAAAAAGTATTGAATTAATGACTGTCATCGGGAACGTCATCGCTTCGGCGAAATAAATTTTTGAAGTGAAAACTTCTTTTGGGGACGTTGTGCACTTTTTAGATGGGGAAAAAGTATTGAATTAGCGACCATCATCGCTTCGGCGAAATAAATTTTTGAAGTGAAAACTTCTTTAGGGACGTTGTGCACTTTTTGGATTGGAAAAAGTAATAAATTAGCGACCGTCATCTCTTCGACGAAATAAATATTTGAACTGAAAACTTCTTTAGGGACGTTGTGCACTTTTCGGATGGGAAAAATTATTAAATTAGCGACCGTCATCGCTACGATGAAATTGATTTTTGAAGTGAAAACTTCTTGAGGGACGTTGTGCACTTTTTGGATGGGGAAAAATTATTAAATTAGCGACCGTCATCGCTTCCACGAAATAAATTTTTGAAGTGAAAACTTCTTTAGGGACGTTGTGCACTTTTTGGATGGAAAAAAGTAAATAGATAAATAAAAAATTAGCGACATTTATCGCTTCGATGAAATACATTTTTGAACTGAAAATTTCTTTAGGGACGTTGTGCACTTTTTGGATGGAAAAAGTATTAAATTAGCGACCGTCATCGCGACCATCATTGCTTCAACGAAATAAATATTTGAAGTGAAAACTTCTTGAGGGACTTTCTGCACTTTTTGGATGGGAAAAAGTATTAAATTAGGGACCGTCATCGCTTCGACGAAATAAATATTTGAAGTAACAACTTCTTGCGGGACGTTGTGCACTTTTTGGATGGGGAAAAGTATTAAATTAGCGACCGTCATCGCTTCGACGAAATAAATTTTTGAAGTGAAAATTTCTTTAGGGACGTTGTGCACTTTTTGGATGGGAAAAGTATTAAATTAGCGACCGTCATCGCGACCATCATCGCTTCGACGAATAAATATTTGAAGTGAAAACTTCTTGAGGGACGTTGTGCACTTTTTAGATGGAAAAAAGTGTTGAATTAGTGACTGTTATCGCGACCGTCTTCGCTTCGGCGAAATAAATTTTTGAAGTGAAAACTTCTTTTGGGGACGTTGTGCACTTTTTAGATGGGGAAAAAGTATTGAATTAGCGACCGTCATCGCTTCGGTGAAATAGATTTTTGAAGTGAAAACTTCTTTAGGGACGTTGTGCACTTTTTGGATTGGAAAAAGTAATAAATTAGCGACCATCATCTCTTCGACGAAATAAATATTTGAACTGAAAACTTCTTAGGGACGTTGTGCACTTTTCGGATGGGAAGAATTATTAAATTAGCGACCGTCATCGCTACGATGAAATTGATTTTTGAAGTGAAAACTTCTTGAGGGACGTTGTGCACTTTTTGGATGGGGAAAAATTATTAAATTAGCGACCGTCATCGCTTCCACGAAATAAATTTTTGAAGTGAAAACTTCTTTAGGGACGTTGTGCACTTTTTGGATGGAAAAAAGTAAATAGATAAATAAAAAATTAGCGACATTTATCGCTTCGATGAAATACATTTTTGAACTGAAAATTTCTTTAGGGACGTTGTGCACTTTTTGGATGGAAAAAGTATTAAATTAGCGACCGTCATCGCGACCATCATTGCTTCAACGAAATAAATATTTGAAGTGAAAACTTCTTGAGGGACTTTCTGCACTTTTTGGATGGGAAAAAGTATTAAATTAGGGACCGTCATCGCTTCGACGAAATAAATATTTGAAGTAACAACTTCTTGCGGGACGTTGTGCACTTTTTGGATGGGGAAAAGTATTAAATTAGCGACCGTCATCGCTTCGACGAAATAAATTTTTGAAGTGAAAATTTCTTTAGGGACGTTGTGCACTTTTTGGATGGGAAAAGTATTAAATTAGCGACCGTCATCGCGACCATCATCGCTTCGACGAATAAATATTTGAAGTGAAAACTTCTTGAGGGACGTTGTGCACTTTTTAGATGGAAAAAAGTGTTGAATTAGTGACTGTTATCGCGACCGTCATCGCTTCGGCGAAATAAATTTTTGAAGTGAAAACTTCTTTTGGGGACGTTGTGCACTTTTTAGATGGGGAAAAAGTATTGAATTAGCGACCGTCATCGCTTCGGTGAAATAGATTTTTGAAGTGAAAACTTCTTTAGGGACGTTGTGCACTTTTTGGATTGGAAAAAGTAATAAATTAGCGACCATCATCTCTTCGACGAAATAAATATTTGAACTGAAAACTTCTTAGGGACGTTGTGCACTTTTCGGATGGGAAGAATTATTAAATTAGCGACCGTCATCGCTACGATGAAATTGATTTTTGAAGTGAAAACTTCTTGAGGGACGTTGTACACTTTTTGGATGGGGAAAAATTATTAAATTAGCGACCATCATCGCTTCGACGAAATAAATTTTTGAAGTGAAAACTTCTTTAGGTACGTTGTGCACTTTTTGGATGGAAAAAAGTAAATAAATAAATAATAAATTAGCGACATTCATTAGCTTCGATGAGAACCACTGAGAACAGCAGTGGACTCAACACGCATCCCTGTTTGACGCATTGACTTGTCGTAAATTCTCTGGATTCCTCGTTAGTGGTTCTTACTGTATTTGTATTATTTTTGTACATATCCTTTATTACTTCTATTATGTGTCTGTCGACTCCCCTTTCTTTTAGTCTGTCTTCCTTACATCCTTTCTTCGGATTCTGTCAAACGTCTTTTCCAGGTCCATGAAGCATATATTATGTATCTCTTTATTCTTATTGATTACCTTCTCACTTACTTGTCTTATTGTGAATATTAGGTCTTGCGTGCTTCTGTCCTACCCGAATCCACATTGTGTTTCTTTCATAGTTGTTTCTAATTGGGTTTTATTCTTGTCTTTATTATTCTTGCGAATACCTTCCCAGGGATACATGATATGGTGATACCTCGGTAATTATTACAGTTTCTCTTGTCTTCCTTTTTGTGTATTGGTAACATAATGTCTTTCTTCCAGTCCTTTGGTATTTCTGCTCTATTTATGATATCATTCATTAGTTCTTTCATGCTGTCCATTCCCTCTATTCCCATGAATTTTATCATTTCCGGGGTGATATCATCCTTGCCTGGTGTTTTGCCTAATTTTACTCTTTCTATTGCTTTTTCTAATGCCTCTCTTGGTATGGATTCCACTTTTTGTTCTTCATTCCTTTCTGGTATCTCGCCTATGTTGTTATAACACATGTCTGCAAGTGTTAGCTCTTTGAAATGTTCTCTCCATCTTTCCATAATGCATCTGGAAACCAGGCCCCAGGAGGTACCTGGTGCCCGGTATCTACGTCGTCTCCTGGAGTTTTATAAAGATTCGTTATAAAATTTTCGCAGTGAATTTACGGGCACCAGGAAACGGCGTTTCCAGGAGACGACGTAGATACCGGGCACCAGGTACCTCTTACAGCTTCGTCGACCCGATATTCGTGTTCAGCGACTTCAAAAACCCCGACATAATAAATTCAACTATTTTCATAACGAATTTTCGAACGAATAGTCGTATTCAGCGACCTCAAAGACCTTACAATAGGATAACAAGTTTCAATGATTTTCATAATGAATTTCCATAAAGCTCCAGGAGACGACGTATATACCGGGCACCAGGTACATCTTACAGTTTCGACGACCCGATATTCGTGTTCAGCAACCTCAAAAACCTACGAGTATGAAAATTAAACTCATTTCCATGCTTATTTTCCGAGTTGTGAATTTTTATTTTCTAAACACTTTGAGGTGCACTTTGGAAAATTCATTTTCTGCCTACGACAATGCAATTTTATTTGACAGTCATGCCACGTGATCAAGAATTTTCCTGGAGCTCTCCCGAATCGAATGCAAAAGGTTTCATAACGATCCTTACTTTAAAAAAGTTAGAGGTTTAGGAGATTTTAGTGCTTTATATCCTCACCTAAAGTGTCGATAACTGAATGAGTTTTGTTTTAAATGCAGCTTTTATAATTTGAATTTATTCGTTTATTAAATTATTTTAATATTTAATGATAAAAATAACATAATTGAAAACAAACATAAAATAAAATATTTACTAAAATTATTTTCGTCTTTTTCAGCTTGGAATGTATACACTGTCAATAATGACTGAAATCGCTCAGAGTTCTTACATAGTACATGCTGAGTCTTTTGCTATATTATTTACAAATATTATAAATCAACTTACAGATCTAAAATTAAATGTAGGTTATTATACAATAATTACCATGAAAAATCTTGTGCCTGCCATTGCTGGTAACCAACAGGTATGTATTTACAATACATTTGTACGTAAAATTATTTTACACAAAAATATCTCTTTTATTTTTAAATTACCAGAGAACGGCAGTTCTCGCCAGTGGCGCACACCCAAACCCCCCTACATGCGACACTATATAGGGTGAGGCAGATAAAGGGCCTATTAGAAATATCTTGAGAACTAAAGGTAACTGAATTATCCAAATTGGAATAATGGGGTTTTGAAGACTGATCTATTTAGTGAAAATATTTTCATCTACTTGGTACTTCCGGTTATACCGGAAGTTGCTTATAACTTCGTTTTTTTTAAAGGGACATCCTGTATATTTTGAAATTTTTGGATTCTCCTCAATTTCTTCTTTCTTAAAATATAATGTTTTGTAACATTATACAGGGTAGATTAAAAGATAATTACGTTTTCTTATTAATTTCGTAGCAATATTCACACCCTGTAAGATTGTAGTAGTTTGACATAATAAACTCTATTTATGTTCAAATGATTTTTAATATAGTCTACTATTGTTAACAATTACTAGTATAGTTAAATTTTTAATTTTAGTATACAGGGTGGGTCTAAACTCGGAGTGAGTATTTTCTGAGTTTTCTTAAATGGAACACCCTATATTTTAGTATTGTAATGAAATGATATTTCATGGTACTTTTTTATTTCTTAAGCATTCCCTATACCTAACTGCTTTAATTTGTGCTTAATTGTTAATCGCACCAACAATCTTAACTTCGATGGTATTTTGACAGTTCAACCATTATTGGCAATTTTAAGTATCAGTCTAGATTAATATGTATTTATTTCCAAAAAATTATTTGTGATTGAATATTTTCACGGGCAACCTAATACAATTTCACATATTTTGTGTTGCAATTAATGTTTTGCTTGAATCACCAATAACTCACATATTAATTACTCACATATTATTATAGGTATACTCACATATTATTATTAGGTATAGGAAATGCTTAAGTAATTAAAACGTACCATAAAACAATATTTCATTACAATACTAAAATACAGGGTGTTCCATTTAAGAAAACTCAGAAAATACTCATTCCGAGTTTCGACCAACCCTGTATACTAAAACGAAAAATTTAACTATACCAATAATTCCTAACAATAGTAGACTATATTAAAAATCATTTGAACATAAATAGAGTTTATTATGTCAAACTACTACAAGCCTACAGGGTGTGCATATTGCTACGAAATTAATAAGGAAACGTAATTATCTTTTAACCTACCCTGTATAATATTACAAAACCTTATATTTAAAGAAAGAAGAAATCGAGGAGAATCCAAAAATGTAAAAATATACAGGGTGTCCCATTTAAAAAAACGAAGTTACAATCAACGTCCGGTATAACCGGAAGTAGTAAAGAGACCAAAATATTTTCATTAAATAGTTCACACCTCAAAACCCCTGTATATCAATTTTCATGATTTTCTTACCTTTAGTTCTCGAGATATTTCTAATAGGCCCTTTATCTGCCTCACCCTGTATATACACGAAATTTTAGATTTTCTAAATCTGACTGAATTGAAAATTGGGCCAACTCCCATCTTAAAGTTCAGGAAAAGACTCGCCCATTCATATGTCAACCATCCATTTTGGTCCAAGGTTGTGGATTTTACGGCCCTTCCTATTTAGGGTCTGTTTTTCGTTCTCGTCCCCAAAATTCCCAAAAACTTCAATAATTTAAGTCCGGCCTTTGCGGCTTCTGATAGTACTGATCATTACCTTTCCAACGCATGTTTAATTTTGAAAATCCGTTATACCATTCGAAAGTTACCGAGCTCAGAAGTATGAAGTATGACTCAATTTTTATTTAAAAAAGGGAAAATGTTTGTGGATATGTATGTGTGGAAAAGTTAAACCGATTTGAATTTTTTTCTGTGTTTGAAAAGTGGGTCAGGGCCGATTCAGAACCGGTGTAGGTTGTGACTTTTGACCACCCATAAGCCAGCTATAGGACTTTGTAGGTACAAAACGGCATATTTTTGGGGGTATATACACACACCGGCAAAATTAGCCGAACACGTTAAAAATGGGACATGTTTGATGTCTCGTATTTCATAAACCAGTGTTCCGATTTGAGTGATTCTTTTAGTATGGTATAGCTTTATTATTTAAGAATATCGTTGTAATAATATTGTTGCTAGACAGGTAAATACCATTTTATACCGGGTGTACCAATCATACTGTGTTTTTTTCTTAAAGTTTGGAACACCCTGTGGAATATTCTAGCATATGTAAAATATTAGAATTAATACTCGATTGTAGACTTAGGCTTGCTTAACATTTTCCTTTTCGATTCATTTACTTATGTGAGATAATAAAAAAGTTATGTGCGTTAACAACTATCCATGTTTTTCATCAATAAATCCTCATAGTAGGGGAGGAAAGTATACTAAATTTGCAGTTACTCGAGCGTTATGGGGACCTATTGGATTGTGAAGAGTATGTGCTAAAATCAGAAAAAGGTTAAGTTAAGTTTTCCATAAAGTGGGGGACTTTTCATTTTTTAATTTAATTTTCCATTTGAAACAATCATTTTTCCCCGATTTTAGCGCTATCTATCTATAATTCGAAAAAATATGTCGAATAAAAGTTGCTTATTTTTACGTAAATAATCCAAATCTGCAATAAAAATCGGGGGCTCCTATTTAAGATTTTAAATTAAATCCCCCGCCCCACCTCCGTGGGGGCTCGTGACACCACACGGAGAGGGGTGGGGGGTAAATTAAAAATTATAAATACGAACCCTGCGATATTTTTCGAAATGAACATCAGATCGTAAAACTGCAAAATACACCTATTCAATATTTTTCAAAAATCTACCGAATGGCACCAAACACGACCCCCCACGGAGGTGGGGTGGGGGGTTACATTAAAATATTAAATAGGAGCCCCCAATTTTTATTGCAGATTTGGATCTTTGACGTAAAAATAAGCAACTTTTATTCGCAACATTTTTTCCTATTATGGATAAATGGCGCTATAATCGAAAAAAAAAACGATTGGTGGAAATGGAAAATTAAATTGAAAAATGGAGAGTCCCACACTTTATGGAAAACTTAACTTAACTTTTTTTGGTTGTAGCACCCACTCTTCACAATCCACTCCAGGTCCCAAGAACGCTCGAGTAATTGCAAATTTAGCATACTTTTCTCCCCTACTATGAGGATTTATTGATAAAAAACATGGTTAGATTTTAAAGCACATAACTTTTTTATTTTCTAACTTAAGCAAATGAATCAAAAAAGAAAATGTTAAGAAAGCATAATTCTACAATCGAGTTTTAATTTTAATATTTTATATATGCTGGAATATTCCACAGGGTGTTCCGAACTTTAAGAAAAAAACACAGTATGCTTGTTACACCCGCTATAAAATGACATTTACCTGTCCAGAAACAATATTATTACACCGATATTCTTAACGACGTTCTACACCTTCGTTGCGGGGTATGCCTCTCAGAGGAAAGGGGGGGGAACTTATATGCAAGCGAAAGTTGGTAACAATGCATTTATAGCAGAATACTCAAATCATATGTTTCAGTATTGAATAGTTTATAAAAATAAATTATAGTAAATTACGGAATTTACGGAATAAGTTACGGAATTAATTATAATAAATAAATTAAAAATAAATGGTACGGTAAACAATCCTCATTTTTTAATATGGTATTCCTTACAAAAAGACCTTTAATTTAATCACAAATAATAAAAAATAGTAAATTTGGGTCAAAAGTTATTAACTTTTTAAGAATTCCCATAAGAGCCCATGTTAAAACTTAACTTCGACCCTTAATAGTAATTAAACGGCACGGTAAAACAATTTTAAAAAAATCAAGTCTTAGTTTTTTGAAGTAAACTATAACATACTAAAATTTCATGCAAATCCTTAATTCTTTGCCGAAAGTGTAGAACGTCGTTAAATAATAAGGCTATAACATAGTATAAGAATCACTCAAATCGGACCACTGGTTTATGAAATACGGGACATCAAACATGTCCCATTTTTAACGTGTTCGGCTAATTTTGCCGGTGTGTGTATCTTCGGATTAAGAAGAGACAGGAGAACCGCAAATACATCAAATCAATAGTTTTAAGCTTTCAAATGGTGTCTAAGCCGCCAGGATCAGACATACACACGGCTCAGTATAGCCGAAAAACTGAAAAAGTAAACTTTGAAAATTTTGTTTTTTCGAAAATTACTCAAAATTTCAACCTACGAATTGCGCCAATAACGGAGCGATTGTAGACGAATCTAACGGTGTATACCTCATATCCGGGAAAATTCGGATTTTTAAGTTATAGGCTTCATAAGTATGATCAAATCGATTTCCTATGGGAAAAACGGTTTCTCAAGCTCAATAATTCCTGTAATAGCTTCAGTTATCATACTTGATCTTAGATCCATCAGATACTACTGGTCAGTAAGTTTCAAACTCATGTTTACTGATCAAAATCGGTTAAGCCGTTTAGAAGTTATTAAGCTACAAAAGTATAATCCAATTAACGATTATTCCCGAAATGGTTTATGTAGTTGTAGTGGTTACGACGCTAAATTTGATCTTACAACGGGCAATCCGACTTCATTTACCGGCCATCTCAATATTTTTTTTCAATCTATTTCGAATAGAAAAAAATCTAGTGTACATTCGATGGACACTAGATCATTTGGGAGATAATGCAACAAAGGTGACCATTTATAAAGCTTAACGTGTAATAGAGGAACATTGCATTCAACTTCATACATTTAATTTATAAATAACTTTAAAAAACTCCTGATACAAGAATAAAAAACCGCTAAACGCCGTAAAAATGAGTGGCGCATACAATATTCCAACTACAAAAGATCTGATATGAATATTATGTGGCGCGAAAATGTATTTTCATTTTGATGCAAAACAAAGTTCTAGTTTTATTTTAAAAGATTTTTCCATAATATTTGCTAAATTTGAAGTAAACGCGCCACAACAGAGTTTCAAAATTCAAACTGTATCAGTTACTCTTTTGTGGCGCGTTTACTTCAAATTTAGCAAATATTATGGAAAAATCTTTTAAAATAAAACTAGAATTTTGTTTTGCATCAAAATGAAAATACATTTCCTCGTCACGTAATATTCATATCAGATCTTTTGTAGCTGGAATATTGTATGCGCCACTCATTTTTACGGCGTTTAGCGGTTTTTTTATTCTTGTATTGGTTATACAAACTTATCCTGTCGTTAAACTTTTATGCAAATTAAGTAAGCTTAAAAACTTTAACGGCTGTTTATATAGCAATAGGTTACATTTTATTCGTCACTGGAGATCAAATAATATAAACTTTTCCTTTAGTTGTATAAATCTTTTTGAAACACTCTATACACATATTATTTTTTATTTTGATTGCATATAATATATTCTAACTATATATTAAATTTTAGATGATTAATGTATATCATTCTCTACTGCCAAAAATTCTCCAAATTATTAACACAGTGGCAATGGATGACGAAAAAAAAGCTGTTGACATGTTTGAGCTTATTGAGGAATTGATCGAGTATGCTGTTAGTGTTGTGGCGCCACATTTGAAATTGATTATTGAAATGTGCCTTCAATTAGCTAGTAATAATGCCACCCCAAAGATAGTTCAAATTAAGGTTGTTGGTATAGTTGGGTGGTTAATTAGATCAAAAGGAAAAGTTAGTATGTTTTAAATGTTCTTATAAATGGATTTAGTGTCCGCATTCATAGACAGGTGAACCGAAATAGGAATAGATGTTGCGCGCTAGCAAATTTCAATTCATGGCAGAGAGCACTGGGTTGATTGACAACTGCTTAGCTATAGATGCGGATAGTTTCACTATAGGGATGATTCGCGACGTCGACAAGTTTTGTGTAAAATCTCAATTTTTATTAATTTTTAATAACAGTGATGTTGAATTTTTTAATTGTTTTAATTTTTGTTTTAATAATTATAACAGTTTTTTTTTTAATTAAAAAAATAATAAGCCAAGTTGCATCTAGATCTTTAGTAAATATAATAGAGTTGTTAGGAAATTTCACAGAATGGGTACCAGTTAAGAAAGGTAGCAAATATAGACCGGGATCCCACGTACCAAAAAAAATTGATTATTAGCAAGCCGAAAATTTGTTAATAGTTTAACGGTGTCTAGTCGGACAAACTTTGATGTATGGGAACACTGGAACAGGGGAAGTTTTAATTGTGGAACAGGTTAAAAATTTGAAGCGTCAGACTACGAAAACGTCACAGGTATTTTGTCGGACAGAACTTCCAATTGATTTGTTACCCTTTCATTAAACTCTCATGCAAAAATCAGACTGGTATTTATCACCAACTGGGCATTTTGATGATAAGTCTGACACGTAGAACATGTTAGATGACAGGAATTATGTTGGGGATAAATAGCAGTCCGATTTTTGTATGAGAGTATAATGAAAGGGCAACAAATCAATTTTAAGTTCTGTCCAACAAAAATGGGATGTTTTCGTAGTCTGATGTTCCAAATTTTTAACCTATTCCACAATTAAAACTTTCCCTGTTCCAGTATTCCCGTACATCAAAGTTTGTCCGACTAGACACAGTTAAGCTATTATCAAAAAATTTTCAGCTTGCTATTAATCAACTTCTTTTGGTACTCGGGATCCAGGCCTAACAGAATCGATGGGTCGAGATAGCTTACCCTACAAGATTGTTATACGATTTATATTTATTACCTTAAAATTTGAAAAACATTTTAGGACATAAATATTTTAATATTATTCAAATTAGACGGAAATTATCTTGTCAAAGCATATTGTTTAGATTATTTCTATAGTATAATAATAGTTATTTATTATATAAGGTGCAAAAATAGCAGATCTTAGCACCATATATGAACGTTAGGCGCTAAAATCTGCATTTTGCGCCGTGTATAATACATTTATTTTCTGTAACTCGCCAATAACATCACAAGTTGCAACAATTTTGCCGTAAAAAATAAAAATAAATAGAGTATCAAGAAATAATCACGAAAGTAGTCGACGTTGCCAAGGTAACTACTAAAATAACAAAAAAAAAAATTGTCAAAGTGTGGTCAGTTATGCAAAATTTGGCAAAATCTGAGCGAAATGGGCAGTTGTGATGGAAATTACGAAAACAATTAATTATTATAAAATTTGTTAACTGTACATTCAATAATTGTAATTTTCCTTAAATTGTGACGTTTCGGAAACGTCGTAAAGAATGTGACGTTTCGGAAACTGGCAAATTTTTGTAATAAACATTTGTAAAACATTTTACGACATAAATATTTTAAGAATCTTCAAAAGAAGACGGGTATTACAGACTATAAATAATTTATATTATAATAACATATACTATAATAATATATAATAATAACATATAATAACATTGCTAAACCACCATTTAAAATTTACAAATTTTAAATAATTGCATGCAACTCGTTATAAACATGATTTATATAAACATTTTAAAAGAAATCAGTCATTATTTGTAAGAACCGTGGAAACTGAAATTTAATCCCCAAATGCCCCCTTCCTTCTCCGGTTTGCGCGCAGCTCACGTCTGTTCCTATAACGGTAGGAGTGTAAACCCAAACAAACAACAATAATTTTTATAAATTTTTATGTGAAGCTAATTATGTTATATAATCTGTTCTGTTTCTTGGCGATATAGGTAGTTCAGAAAAACAAACTCGTCGAACCAATTATTGACGTTTTAATTTCATTAATGGCTCAACAACCCGAAGATGAAGGCAACGAAGAATATTTCTTAGGTGATCCAGACCAATTTACATCTATTACTGCTGCCACTCAAACTTTAGATCTGATTGCTCTACATATTCCGGCAGAAAAGGTTATACCATATATTTTAACTAAAGTGGAACCTGCGATTCAAGGTGAATACATTTACTATTCTGTGAAAATAGAAAATACACAATTATGTAGTTTATTCACAATAAAATAGCGGCAATTGAATTTAATGCAGACAAAATACAAAAAAAAGATCATCATCATGGCATCTACACTTCTAGCGGAGTGATTGCCGCCTTCTTTATGCTTTTACAATTCCTTGTGTGACTGGGCGTCTTCTACAAGATTTCTCCATTCGTTCCTGTTTTTTCTTACGGTTGTCAGATACTGGTCTCCATTTGGTGATTTTCTTGATAACTGCTTCTGGATTTCTTCTTTCTATATATCCCATCCATCTGAGTTTTTGTGCCTTGATAAATCTGACGATGTCTTCTTTCAAAAGTTCTCTTCCTTCGTAGTTCATCAGTTGTCTAAATTCGTTATTACCTAAGTTTAGTGGGCCTGCTATTCTCCGAATGTTTTTCTCTCTAGAATTCTCAATCTTTCTTCATCCTTCTGTGTCAAGCACATTACTTCAGCACCATATGTGATTACCTTTCTAATTCTTCTTCTTCTTCAAGTGCCATCTTCGTTCCAAAGGTTGGCGATCATCAGGGCTATACGTATTTTCGAAACTGCTGACCGAAACAATTCGTTGTTGCTACAGCTATACCATTCCCGTAGATTCTTTAGTCAGGAGTTTCGTCTTCTTCCTATGGACCTTCTTCCTGTTATCTTCCCCTGCATAATTATTCGAAGCAGTTCATATCTTTCGCCTCTTGTAATGTGTCCCAAGTATTGCAGTTTTCGTTTTTTGATCGTAAATATGGCTTCCTTTTCTTTATTCATTCTTCTCAAGACCTCGACGTTTGTGACTCTCTCCGTCCATGATATTCTCAAGATTCTGCGATACATCCACAGTTCAAATGCCTCCAATTTTTTGGTATCAATCTTTTTCAGCGTCCATGACTCCATTCCGTAGAACAGCACAGAAAGTACGTAACATCTCATCAGGCGAAGTTTCATTTCAAGGCTCAAATCTCTTCCACAGAACACTCTCTTCATTTTAGTGAATATGGATCTGGCTTTTTCTATTCTTATTTTGATTTCTGCTGAGCTATCGTTGTCTTCATTTATTAAAGTGCCTAAATATTTGTATTTGCTAACTCGATCGATAATTTCATTGTGTAAATATAAATTTTGAACATTTCGTGTTCATTTCGATATTACCATAAATTTAGTTTTCTTTATGTTCAAAGATAGTCCATATTCTTCGCTGCAGTCTGCTATCTTATTCACCAATGTCTGTAGCTCTTCAAATGTTTCTGCGATCAGAACGGTGTCGTCGGCAAATCTCAGATTGTTTAATCTAACACCATTTATTTTAATACCTATGGATTGCTCAGAGAGTGTTCTATTCATTACGTCTTCGGAATAGAGATTAAACAGGGTTGGTGACAGTATACACCCTTGTCTCACACCGCTTTTCTAATTGCTATTTTGTAAATTTTCAGTTTGCTATTCTGAGTAAGCTTATCTTTGAGTAAGTTGTTTTCCAGTAGGTTATGTTTCTTGCCAGGATTCTTTCATTGATTACTATGCTTTTGCCATTAGTAGTTCCATTAACTGAGACCATTAGTTATTTAAAGTGTTCTACCTTTTCAAACTCATATTCGCCAATATTTAACCTTGTCACATCAATTGTATTTTTCTTGAGAATATTAGGATTAAATCACTGAAATTATTGGGTAGCGGGTAGACAGTTCAATAAAGACCAAGTATAGGTCCAGTCCAATCAGACCAGGACTAGTCTTCCTATATTTCGTTAGTAATCATAATCACTAACATCATCAGCGACGTACGTTGCGATTGTCGTCATATAGATGTTAAATGTACAATTATTGAAGACCTAAGTGGAAGAAGGAGGTATGTCACATTCTCGAAAATTTTGAGTTTCCTAGTGAATGACGATTATATGTGACTTAATAAATTACTTTTTATGGGAAATAAGCCATAAAATAATTACTTAATAAAATTGTGGCTTATTTCCCATTAAAAGTAATTTATTATAAAAATGCCACAAGAAAATAGCTTCAGAACAACATTATATGTGACTTCTCTATCATATGAAACTTACAGTGTACCTCTACAAAGCTTCACAAGAATGTTATTATTAAGATTTTTAGAGATACAGCTAAGTTTCATATGCTAGAGAAGTCACATGTCGCCTTCATTCACTAGGAAACTCACAGTTTTAGAAAATATAACATATTTCCTTCTTTCACTTAAATCTTCAATTTATAAAAAGCAAATCTAAAAAGCATTGTACAATGAATATTATTAAATTAAAAAATATAAAAACTATAAAAATATAAATGATAAAACCACTAAATATTGAAATATTTCAATATTAAGTGGTTTTTAACATATATTTTTATAGTTTTTAAATTTTTTAATTCAATAATATTCATTGTACATACAATGCTTTTTATATTTATGAATTGTATATTTAACATATATATGACGACAATCTCAACCTACGTCCCTGATGATGTTAGTGACTGCTATTTCGCTATTAATTTTGGTGATGTTCAGATAGTGCGACCAAACGTATGAAAACCTTTTTTTTTAATTACTCTTAAGTTATACATTTAATTTTAATTTGCATTAATTTTTTCCAAACTTTTTTTTGTAATATATATTACAATTTTAATAGACAATTACTGTTTAAGGAGGAGATATTTACTTCCAGAAAGCGGCCTATTTAGCCTTAGCAGTACTAGCAGAAGGTTGCTCAGAATGTATTAGACACAAATATCTCCAAGATTTTTTAAAATGTGTCTGCACGGCTATTCATAATCCTAATGCTGTTGTAAGAAATGCAGCATTTTTCGCTTTAGGACAATTTGCAGAACATTTACAACCAGAAATTAGTCAATACTCATCAGAATTATTGCCAGTGTTGTTTGAATGTTTACGTCAAATTTTTGTACAGATGGCTGCAGAAAGGAAAGACCCACCGAGTTTGGATAGGTTGTTCTATGCTTTGGAAACTTTTTGCGAAAACTTAGATGAAGGGTTAGTATTTCAAAACTTTTCTACAGTAGGGAACTTTCACATTTTTTTAATACATAATAATGTTCAGTATTGTTTAAAAATGAGATTTCCAGAATTTCACTCTTCAAAAACTCGTAATAACTTAGAAATACAAATTTAAAGTCTTCTGCGGTATAAAATAGATCAAACGACCCGTGACGTCAGATAGTTTTATAATATAGTTATGATTATGGTTATATTTAGGTATATTCTTCTTCTCCTTCTTTAGTTTATTGTCCTCCACCTACTTGGGTATTTGGCCAGCTCATCATCGCTGAATAAGGGAAAAATATTTATATTCTAATGACATTTATCGTATGTAATTGGAATAATATATACCAGTTTGTTGAGATTGGAGTTTGATACAATTTTTGAAGGAAAGGAAAGAAGGTTTACTATGGAAAATAAAACCATTTTGTAAAAGTACAAGTTTTCTATGAATAGTTCAAACGATCAAAAACACTTGTGTCGTCACATAACTGTATTTTGTACTGACGTTTGTAATGTCTAATTAAAAATTATATACAATTTTATTTACTTTCTTGGTGCAGAATGTAAACTTATAACCGGATGACGTCACGACGCGTTTTGGGCTGGCTGGTATAATTTGAATTTTTAATCGTCTTTAGGGGCCAAACGAAAGACAAAAAAACTTTTTTATCTTTGATACATGTTTTAAATTATGTTCTGTTGTGATTTATAACATTTTTTTCGAATTTAAAATTTTATGCAAGTTCCCTATTGTTAACGATTTCAAAGGGGTTGCTTTGATGTATTTTTCATCCATTTTTGTGCGAGCTCTGCCGTTATTCTTTCTACGCAATTGCTTCACATGCACGCACGCATACACACACGTGTGATAATGAGTATTCTCTTGTATTTAATAGGGGGAAACCTGCATTTACATATACACCAAATGTAAAACCTTTAGGCCAACTTTTATCATAGTCTAAATAGACAAACACACCAACCTTATATGAAACCATAGTCGAAAACTGGTTTCATAAGATACATATATGCTATATTTCCTGTATAATACAGTTCACCTGACATTTACTGACATGAACCGATTCAAATTTTCTACTATCTCCCGGTAACATTAATGAATTAATTCTAAAAAGCTGCCTAAAGATTGATGGTATTAATTACACTGCGCATCATTAAAAGAGGCCACCTTAATTTTTTGGCATTTTTTAAATTTTTACGAATCCTACAAGAAATTGATTATCATTATATGTTTGTGTAATGTGTAAGAATATGTTCTAAAGCAGTATGCAATCATTTCTTAAATAACAAATTGTCAAAAAAAAACTTCTCCCATGATGATTTTCATGGAAAAAAAATTAACATTGTACATTTTTTTCTGTTTCCTTTATAAAAATAACAATAAAGTCGTGATTTTTCATATTCTGTATTACCACCTGTATTCTGTACCACCTGTGTCTGTATTCGTATTCTGTATGTACCACCTCTATTTTGAATTACACTTCTCATTTGTCTTGGTATTGAATTGATCAAATTCTGGATGTTGTCTTGAGGAAAAGCTTCCCATTCTTCCTTGAGCGCCAACCGAAGCTACTCACGATTTATTAGAGCAAATATTCTGTTTCTTACTCTTCGTTGGAGTTGGTCCCAAACATACTCAATCGGGTTCAAATCTGGGCTTTGACCCGGCCAATTCATTTTTGGCACAAAGACGGTTTCCAAGTATGGCGTTATCATCCTGGCTACGTGAGGCCGCGCGCTATTTTTCCAAAAAAAAAATTAAAGCACTCATGGGAGTGCCGACAGAAGTGAAAACTTCATATAGTATATAAATTACAAGCTCACTGCTTTTTCCCCATCCAAAAAGAAGTGCTATAACTATATTATATACGCGTTGCGTACGTTCTATGCTACTTATGTATACATACACATAATATATATACGTACGAAATTTAGTTCCGCAAAGTGATGACGGTCGAAAACTCAATACTTTTTCCCCTTTTAAAAAGTGCCCAACGTCCCTAAAGAAGTTTTCACTTCAAATATTTATTTCCCCGAAGCGATGACGGTCGCTAATTCCACACTTTTTCCCCATCTAAAAAGTGTATAACGTTCCTAAAAAAGTTTTCGCTTCAAAAATTTATTTCGTCAAAGCAATGACGATCGCGATGACGGTCGCTAATTCAAGACTTTTTCTCCATCTAAAAAGGGCACAACGTCCGTAAAGAAGTTTTTACTTCAAAAATATATTTCGTTCAAGCAAGGACGGTCGCTAATTTAATACTTTTTCCCCATCGAAAAAGTACAAAACGTCCCTAAAGAAGTTTTTACTTCAAAAATTTATTTTGCCGAAGCGATGACGGTCGCTAATTCAACATTTCCCCATCTAAAAAGTGTATACCGTCCCTAAAAAGTTTTCGCTTTAAACATTTATTTCGTGGAAGCAATGACGGTCGCTAATTCAATACTTTTTCTCCATCTAAAAAGGGCACAACGTCCCTAAAGAAGTTTTCACTTCAAAAATTTATTTCGTTGAAGCAATGACGGCCGCTAATTTAATACTTTTTCCCCATCCAAAAATGCAAAACGTCCCTAAAGAAGTTTTAACTTCAAAAATGTATTTTGCCGAAGCGATGACGGTCGCTAATTCAATACTTTTTCCTCATCTAAAAAGCGCACAACGTCCCTAAAGAAGTTTTCACTTTAACAATTCATTTCGTCGAAGCATTGAAGGTCGTTAATTTAATACTTTTTCCCCATCTAAAAAGGGAACAACGTCCATAAAGAAGTTTTCACTTCAAAACATTATTTCGTCGAAGCAATGGCGGTCGCGATGACGGTCGCTAATTCAATACTTTTCCCCATCTAAAAAGGGCAAAACGTCCCTAAAGAAGTTTTCACTTCAAAACATTATTTCGTCGAAGCAATGATCAGGGCCGTGCCGTGCTATGATGCGGAGAGGCAGTCGCATCAGGCGGCATTACAAGAGGGGCGGCATACTCAGTAAGATCAAAATACAAATTGAACCATTCAATAATTAAAAATATATATATATATGTAGTAGAAATATCCCAGAGCGTTTTACGGGTTCACTCTTTAAACTTAGTCATAAATGACGCAGCGTCTTCTTCTACAGAAACAACAACCTTTTTCTGTGTTATACAAGAACTGTACAGTTTTTTTCTGGTTCTACAAAGCGTTGGGAACGTCTGAAAAAGCATGCTTCACAACTAACTCTAAAAGCATTGAATGCTACTAGATGGTCAAGTCGAATAAGTGCATTGAAACCTTTGATTTCTTCTGAAATATATTATGTTGCTTTATTCAAAATAATAGAAGACGTCAACAAAGATTCAGAAACTAAAGTCAAAGCACGAGGAATAGCAAAAAATATTAAAAATTATAAATTTATATGCGTGTAGTTCTTTGTAATATTTTATTTCATATTATAAATTCAGTCTCGAAGATGTTGCAACATGTAACTATAAATTTGTCAGATTGTGTATTGACAGAAACTATAGAAAAAAAGAAAAGTTACAATCTGGTTATGATCAAATGAAAATTACTGCTAATAAGATTGCAGACAATCTTGATATAAGTTTCAACTGAAAATGAAATTCGAAACAGGAAAAAAAGCGTCAATTTGATTACGAAAAAACTGTGGATGAGCTCTTAACAGATGAAGATAAATTTAAACTAAATTTTTTCATCTATATTTTAGACATTGTCATTAATTCTTTGATTGATCGATTTTCGCTTTTAGACATTCATAATAAAAATTTTAAATTTATATCTGATATTTTTAAAGAGAAATAGATGATAAAACACTAGAAAAATGTTGTATGAATCTTCATTCAATACTTTCAATAGAAAAAGATAAAAAATTGGATATAGAGGCAAATGATCTTGCACGATATCTAGAAGAATTGCGCGATGTATCCCAAATGATACAATATTCCATGAAACCTTTAGAGGTTTTGAACTATTTGTGCCAAAATAACCAATTCCTTTCCCAAATGTAGGTAGTTGTATCACTAACCAGTTTATAAATATTTCCTTTCTCGGTAGCTAGTGGGGAAAGAAGTATTTCAAAATTAAAAATTAATAAAAACTATTTACGAAGCTTCCATAAGACAAACAAAACTAAAAAATTTAGCACTCATTCCAATAGAGTCCTCACTAGCTGCTACTTTAGACTACACCAATCTGATTGACGAGTTACGAGTTTGCCAAAATTAAACTCGGAATGTAAAATTGTAATTTCTGTAAATGTTATTTAATGTTAATACATTTTATTTGTGTGTATGTGAGTGTGAAAAGATGACTTGGATGCAGATCCGTTAGCTACAGATTTTTATTTGTTTTTACCTTATTACATTACTTTTGTTATATTTATAGCTGTTTAAATTAAATGACTATATTTATTTCTTTCAAATAGTTAATCAGTAATTTAATTTTGTCTATTTCATGACAACTTAGTAGATACTCTATACCAGCGGTTCTCAAACTTTTTGAGTCATGTACCACCTACAGTTCTTTTATTATTTTTGGTACCACCTATATGTTTAGATTGTATTACCAAAACTTACTAAGTACTACTATTTTAATTTATTGTGTGTTTTGTGTACCACCTCAAATAGTGGTATGTACCACCAGTGGTACATGTACCACAGATTGAGAACCGCTGCTCTATACTAATTGGAAAATACACTTGTGTTTGTCGTAGATCGTAATATAATTGGTCTATATATCTCTCGTTAATATTAATTTAATTTAAAGTTATTTAATTGATTTAATTTAATTTCGTTTAATTTAAAGTATGTTTTGTTTTTAGAATAAAAGTTTTTGTCCATTTTGTGTAGTTCGTTTAATAAAAACAAAAGTTAAGTTTCAATAATATTTAAGGGGCGGCATTTCGAATAGTTACATCATATTGAAAAGATATATCGCACGGCTCTGGCAATGACGGTCGCTAATTTAATACTTTTTCCTCATCCCAAAAATGCACAACGTCCCTAAAGAAGTTTTCGCTTCAAAACTTTATTTTGTCGAAGCAATGGCGGTCGGGATGACGGTCACTAATTCAATAATTTTCACCATCTAAAAAGGGCACAACGTTTCTACAGAAGTTTTCACTTCAAAAATTTATTTTGCCGAAGCAATAACAGTCGCTAATTTAACGTCCCTAAAGAAGTATTCCCTTCAAAAATTTATTTTGTCGAAGCAATGACGGTCGCTAATTTAATACTTTTTCCCCATCTAAAAAGTGCACAACGTCTTTAAAAAAACTTTTCACTTTAAAAATTTATTTCGTCAAGGCGCTGACGGTCGCTAATTCAATACTTTTTCCCCATATAAAAGGTGCACAACGTCCTTAAAGAAGTGTTCACTTCAAAATTTATTTCGTCGAAGCAATGATGGTCGCGATGACGGTCGCTACATACTTCAATACTTTTTCCCCATCCAAAAAGTGCACAACGTCCCTAAAGAAGTTTCCACTTCAATAATATTACTATTATTATACGTACATTATAATAATATACGTACAAAACTTATTTCGTCGAAGCGATGACGGTCGCGAAATCAATCCTTTTTCCCCATCCCAAAATAGATTTTACATTTATTTTAAATTTAAATACTTCTACACAATTTATATATCATCATCATTCTCTTTGCCTTATCCTTTGCGAGGTCGGCTTCCCTAATTGCATTTCTCCACACAATTCTATCTTGGGTCATATCAATGTTAATCCCCTTTACCAACATGTCCTGCCTTATCGTCTCCCCCCAGGTCTTCTTTGGTCTTCCTCTCCTACTCCTTCCAGGAATCTGCACTTCAGCTATTCTTCGTATAGGGTGATTAACGTCTCTACCTTGAACATGACCAAACCATCTTAACCTATGCTCTCTCATTTTGGCATCAGTTGGTGCCACACCTAGACTTCCCCTAATATACTCATTTCTAATTTTATCCTTCTTTGTCACTCCTCTCATCCATCTAAGCATTCTCATTTCCGCCACATGCATTCGTTGTTTCTCTTTCTTTTTCACTGCCCAACATTCAGTTCCGTGCATCATAGCCGGTCTTTTGGCTGTTTTATAGAATTTTCCCTTCAGTTCATTGGAATTTTTCTGTCACACAACACACCACTCGCTTCTTTCCACTTCATCCATCCAGCCCTAATTCTACTGCATGCATCTCCATCTATTTCTCCATTACTCTGTAATACCGATCCTAGGTACTTAAAACTATTACTTTTCACAATCAAGTCACCATCCAAGGATACCATTTTATTTGTAGTAACTCCATCTTTAAATGAACATTCCAAATACTCTGTTTTTGTCCTACTAAGTTTTAAACCTTTTTCCTCCAGAGCTTGTCTCCACTGTTCCAGTTTTTGTTCTAAATCTCTTTCACTATTTCCTATTAACACTACATCATCAGCATACATTAGGCACCATGGAATACTACCCTGTAGTTTCGCTGTTATCTGGTGCAAAACTAATGAGAATAAATAAGGACTAAGCACCGAGCCTTGGTGGAATCCTACTTTCACCTGAAATTTATCAGTCTCTCCCACACCTGTCGTAACACTAGTTGTTACTCTCTCATACATATCTCTCACAATATTTACATATTCGCCAGGGACTCCTTTCTTATTGAGTGCCCACCACAGAACCTCTCGAGGAACTCTATCATATGCTTTCTCAAGATCAATGAATACCATATGAGCTTTGGTCTCTTTATTCCTGTATTTTTCCATCAGTTGCCTTACAATGAAAATTGCATTTGTTGTTGATCTGCCCTGCATAAAGCCAAATTGATTATCGGATATCTCGGTTTCTTCACGTATCCGTGTATCGATTACTCTCTCCCATATTTTCATGGAGTGGCTAAGTAGTTTTATAGCCCTGTAGTTTGTGCATTGTTGTATGTCTCCCTTGTTTTTGTAGACAGGTACTAATATACTGCTTCTCCATTCGTCTGGCATTTGTCCAACTTCCATAATTCTATTAAATAGACCTGCTAGCCAACTTGTTCCTGTCTCTCCCAATGCTCTCCATACTTCCCCAGGAATATCATCTGGTCCGACTGCTTTTCCTTTCTTTATTTTTTGAAGCGCTTGAGCCACTTCCTCGTTTGTTATTCTGGTAACCATTGCTGTTACTGTCTCCGTTAACTCCACAGGCTGTCTGTCAAATTCTTCATTTAATAGACTGTCAAAATAATTTCTCTATCTCTTTTTGACATCCTTTTCGTGAATTAGTATTTTATTATTTTCATCTCGGATACATCTACTAATCTGATCAAAAATCTCTTGCTTTCTTTGCTCTCTGTTTGGCTATTTTATATATCTTTGCTTCGCCTTCCCTGGTATCAAGTTGATCGTATAGGTTTGAATACGCTTCTGCTTTAGCTTTTGCTACTGCTACTTTCGCTTCCTTTTTGGCGACCATATAGTTTTGAAGATTTATGTCCGATCTGGTTTCTTGAAACTTTTTATATAATTTTCCCTTCTCTTTTATTTTTCCTTGTACTTCATTTGACCACCACCAAGTCTCTTTATCTTCAAACTTCTTTCCTGACGTTTTCCCAAGTATTTCAATAGCCGTCTCTCTAATAACATTGGCTATTTTTCTCCAAATTGTGTTAGGGCTTCCTGTCATGTTCTAACATATTTTTTCTACTATTCTTTCCCTGAATAGACCTTCCTTCTCATCTTTTAGCATCCACCAATTTATATATACATACACATAATAAATATACGTACAAAATTCATTTCGCCGAAGAGATGACGGTCGCGAAATAAATCCTTTTTCCCCATCCAAAAATAGGTTTTACATTTATTTTAAATTTAAATACTTCTGTACAGTTTATGTCTACATACACATACTATAGATACGTACAAAATTTATTTCGCCGAAGAGATGACGGTCGCGAAATAAATCCTTTTTCCCCATCCTAAAATAAGTTTTACATTTATTTTAAATTTAAATTCTTCTATAAAATTTATATATACATCCACATAATATACCTAGATATGTACAAAATTTAGTTCGCCGAAGCGATGACGGTCGCGATCATGGTCGCGAAATCAACCCTTTTTCCCCATCCTAAAATAGATTTTACATTTATTTTAAATTTAAATACCTCTACATAATTTATACAGTGAGCACGTAAAGGTTGGAATAAATTCATTTTCTCGAGAATGGACGATTTTGGAAAAAATCCCGAAACAGGTCAATTTTTATTTTTAAATTACGACTTTTTGGCATATATATCTTACTAGTGACGTCACCCGTCTGGGCGTGATGACGTCATCGATGATTTTTTTAAATGAGAATAGGGGTCGTGTGATAGCTCATTTGAAAGGTAATTTAATTCTCTATTCAGTAATATAAACAATAACATAATTATTTATACAGGGTGTCCAAAAAAAAATTTTTTTTGATTACATTTATTGACATAAAAAGAAGAATGTATGTAATTTATTTATTTCAAAATACATTTTACTGCTTTCAGAAAACAGAAAAAAATGTTTATTTGAAAAATAATCATGACCTTTCGCTTAAACTAATGTTCAAATTGTCACGGGGCTGGTGAGTGGCTGTTTAATATTGAATTTAAACAAAAAACAATATGTATTTGCCAAATAAACATTTTTTCCTGTTTTCTGTTATCAATAAAAGGTATTTTGAATTAAATAAATTACACACATTCTTCTTTTTATGTCAAAAAAGTTAATTCAAAAAAAATTTTTTTGGACACCCTGTATAAATATTTATGTTAATTGTTTATATTAGTGAATAGAGAATTTAATTACCTTTCAAGTGAGCTATCACACGACCCCTATTCTCATTTAAAAAAATCATCGATGTCGTCATCACGCCCAGATGGGTGACGTCACTAGTATAAGATATAAGCCAAAAGTCGTAATTTAAAAATAAAAATTGACCTATTTCAGGATTTTTTTCCAAAATTGTCCGTTCTCGAGAAAATGAATTTATTCCAACCTTTACGTGCTCACTGTATATACATACACATAATATATACAGTCGGAAAAATGAAAGAATACCCATGAACGAACATATAAAACACTCTGTATTTTCCTGTCACCGTTGACTTATTATTACATGTACTTGCGCTGGGCAATTTTCTTTGTGACACGGTGACAGGAAAATACAGCGTGTTTTATATGTTCGTTCATGGGTATTCTTTCATTTTTCCGACTGTAGCATAAGCGATGACGGTCGCAATGGCGGTCGCGGTGACGGTCGCGAATTCAATGCTTTTTCCCCTATTAAAAAATCGCATAACGTCCCTAAAGAAGTTTTCACTTCAAAAATATATTTTTTAAAGAATAACAAGTCTGATATTTTTTATATAGGTTCATCTAAAAACCATTTGAAAGGTAATTTCAAATAAATCGTATTAAATTTAATCTTTTAAATCCCTTTTTTTTAATGTAAGAGGTTAAAGGACCTGGTTGTATGGTTCTCGTAGTAAAATTTAATCTTCAAACGTTTCTATCTTGGTCATTTTTTATACTACAAAAATAATAGAAAAGTAAAATCTTTGTTAAAAAAACTAAAATTTTGTTCTCATATCATTTTTTAAGTATATCGAGTATTTGTTGAATTATTATCAAAAAATAAAAATAAAAATTTGAAAAATTCAGATTTTTTTTAATCATATTTTTTTAAATATGCCTTTTCTAAACCAGTCAAAATTTTTGAGGTCACTACTTATGTTAAAATAAAGAAACTAAAGCTAAGGCCAGACACGCGATAATTTACGGCGCCGTAAGAACCGTAAAATGAAGCGCAAAAATGGGTCCCACGGTGAGAGTAGTGGATGGCCAGAGTGAGCTGTAAAATATCGCGCAGCAACATCGAACGGGCCCATCTTCGGCGTGTGTCGCAAACGAATGGACCTGGGTCCAAATTTGTAGCTCATCTAGCCACAACAACGACCAAAACACTGTATTTACATCTCGCGACACACGCCGTAATTTACATCCCCGTCTATGCTTTTTACGGCGGCTACTGCCGCTTTATTTTACAGCGCTTGCTGCTCTGACGACGCCGTAAATTATCGTCTGTGTGGTCTTATTACGCTTAAAGGGATTACTAAAAATTTTAATATTTGCGAAAATGGCGTATGTTTTATTTTTCACTTTTTTCTAAAAAAGCTTATTTTCTTATTTTCAACATACCTTGCTTAATTTTGATGCTATCAACTTTTTCTAGAGCTCATTTGATATGTATTCCTGAGTACTTTGACAAGTGTTTAATAAGTATAACATGTTCTAAAATGTATCGTTTTCTCTTATTTAATCTTGAATAATTAGATTTGGGTACTCGCCGAAAAAAAATATAGATTCAATTACCTTTAACTCACTTTGAATTGATACTAAAACGTTTTTCAAGTAATAAAGTGTCTGATGTATATTTGGTTTTCAGATTAGTGCCATATCTTCCAACATTGATGACAAGGATTTTTGAAGCATTGGATCCAGAAGGTTTCTCCCTTCAATTAAAAAGAGTTGCATTAAGTACTTTAGGGTCCATCGCTAGTGCAGTAAAAGAAGGATTGCTACCATATTTTGACAGAGTAATAGAATTTTTAAAGATATATATTAATAGCGATCCTAACTCGGAAATGCATCAAATTCAGTGTTATGCTATAGGTAAGAAAAAATAACATACCGTTACAACTGCACACTTAAACTACCATATTAACTGTATTCGCCGAGCAAAACCTGAACTAAACCAGAGGGAGGACACCTGCTCATTACAATTTTGTGCGTTCGCGGAGGTCGAATTTTTCCCTCTGGACACCCCCCGGACGTAAAATTTGGTGTTCGCGCTGTACAGAAAATAGATCCTGAACGTATTTGGGATACCCTCTAGACGTTAGAGGATTTTGTTTCGGATTTTAAGTTCGCACAAGCGCGCAAAATTCTTGGAAAAGGCATAATGGCGGCACTACACTTCGCTGTGTGTTATTTGTTATGCACTTTATTCAGCCGTACAGGACGAAGTGTGGAGGATTCATTCGTCTATTCGCACGCATAACGCATATGCACGAATAGTAAATACGCCTATCCGTCCAGTTGTCGGTTGTTGACACACTTCAAAGGACAAATATTTATCAGCGTAGCCGCATAACAAATAACACATAGCGAAGTGTGGTGCCGGCATAAAAATTTGTTGACATTCTGTCTAATTCTTAACCTAATAGCCACTTTACACGATGCAAGTAATTGCGCAATTAATTGCACAATTTCTTGCGCAAGAACTTGTGCAATAAGTTGCAACTAACTTTCTGCAATTACACGGTGTGCAAAGTGATTACACGGTGCAAAGAATTGCATAAACTGACATGAAATGATGAAATAGACAGAAACTTTGACAAAATAGCATAAATTTTAGGTTATGTTGTTTTTATAAATTAAATGTAATTTTTTGAGTAGAGTTATCAGATATTAGATTAAAAATGATAGAAAATGATAATAATAGGTATTATAATAAAATCAATTAATACCTAATGCAAGTATACCTATAATACATTATTCATTTACAAAAGGAAAAAAGTTGTAAGAAATACAAATAGAAAATAGTGTTTTTAATCCCTATGTTGCATAATTAAAGTAATCCACCAGAATAATGTTATCTGTGCAGCGTGAAATTGGTCAAAAGTTCTTCTAGTTCTGTTAAAAAATTGTTTAGTTTGAAATTTAGGATGACAGAATGTCAATGTAGTAAAAACAAACAGTGTAGCCTTAAAAGTCACTAAAAATATATCCAAATTGCAGAAACAATTGCATGAAAAATAGGACATGTTCTATTAAATGCAACTTCTTGCAGCAAGAAATTGCTGCAAGAAGTTGCAGCTTTTCTGTGCAATTTTCGTATGACACGATGCAATTTCTATTGCTGCAAGAAATTGTGCAATTAATTGCGCAATTAGTTGCATCGTGTAAAGTGGCTATTACACATTTTTAAACAACTTGCAGATTCTGGTTTTTAAATTTAAATATTCTTCAAACAAATCTTAATATTTTTTATTTTAAAACTTTTTTTAGTTGTTTTTGTCAATATCTTCCATCTAGATGAGCTTGTTTATAAATATTCTTGTGGCTTATTTTTCATTTTAATTTAGTCTCTTATTCGTTATAATGAAACATAAACAACATATTCTGAAACTATTTTTTGTGTCATGTTATATTTTGCTTCTGGCGTAATAAATCACAACCTATCAAATTCAATATCAAAATTGGAAATGATTGCGTGATTAAATTATTCTTTCGTTTAACTAATTTTCAATCCCCCCGAAATAAGGTAACTTTTATCTGGAAATACCAAGTTGCAATTTCCATGTCACCCTAACAATCTTTCTACTCTCTACAAAAATTTAGGCGGAAATTTCTTCCAAGTATGTTATGAAATAAGAAATTTATGAGTATGAATCTGCAATCAATCACAAAAAAGTCTGGCTAATTGGCTCTGCCAAAGCCATTTTTCAAAAAAAAAACTTTCTAAGAAAGGCTAATTCATTGCCTGCTATTCTCTTTGCTAGTTCTATTGTTGAGATACAAATTTGTTATGCATTTGTTGAATAATTTCGGTTTCAAAATAAAAGGCTTCCTTTTCTAACCTTGTTGTATGCAACCCGTCATTACATTCCGAATCCGAAAATTGTTTGCGGTGAATAAAATCCTGAACATGTCCAGGATAAGTTTACATTAACACTTGCGCTTTGGAAACTATCCCGAGCTTACTCAGAATATGTTCAGGATATGATCCACGAATACAGCTATTATAGTTCGTAGTATTTCAAAATAGCCAAGATATTTTTTGGTTATATTAAAATAAACTAGCATAAGATGCAATGTATAACAAGACACGATCACACTTATACGTATACGCCAACATACAATATATTTTTACACGTTACTTAATTTTATATAGTTATATTTTTACGAAATGTTGACATGCAGTTTTTAAAGACTTACTGCGTACTTATATCGTTAATATAATAATACAAATTAGTCCCTGAGATTTTTTTAATATTTCGTACAAAAGTACAAGGTCGTTTGATAATCACGCTATTCGCCAGCTTGTATGAGCGTAATCGTGTTGTTAGTTTTTTTATTAATTGTATATTACTTATTTGTTTCAGAATCCTTAGCAGTAGTAGCTCAGTTTATAGGTCCTGATAACTTTAGACCTCTTACTGGAGATTGTCTACAATTAGGATTAAAAATTTTAAATGAAACCTCAGATCCTGACATAAACAAAAGTGTTTATGCCCTTTTTTCTGCATTAGCTATTAATATGAAAGAAGAGCTCAGTCCTGCATTGCCAAAAATTGTCAATGATATGATAGAAAGTATACAAAGTAGTGAAGGAATAGTTGTAAGTTTTCATTTTACAGTTTATACAGTATAAATAACGAGCGATCCACAATTATTGGGATCAAAGCTAGCCGTGAACAACATTACGTATGTCTTGTTTCAATCTGAATTTATATCATTGGTTTATCAATTAATTTTGATTAACATTATAAAACATAAAAAATCAGTCAAAACCTTTAACACAGAACTTTAATCAAAAATGAAAATAATTAACAAAATTACAAGTAACAATTATAAATGAAATCAAACAAGATGCTGTATATATCTACCACCAACATCTCTACACAACCTTAATAACCTAACTTTTCTTGTTAAGTTGACGTATACTGCAAAGTTGACGTACACTTCAAAGTTGACGTAAACTGGAAAGTATATCTGAATTAAGAATAGACATGCACTGTTTAGCTATCTCTGTCGTTCAGAGCCACCTATGGTGACAATAATTTTGGATCACACGTTAATACTTTAATTTTTGTGTCCAGTTTAACCTGGTCCATTTATCAAGAACCTGCATTATACTATAAGAGAATATCATTTATAACGCAGAGGTTTATTCGGCAATTCGGCAAAATACTTTTGAAATAAAGATATTACGGAGGATATTTGCGACAATGATATATGGAGAATAAGTTTCGACCACGAGTTATACCAATATTAAAAAGAACCCTCTATATAGCAAGTTACGCGAACATACAAAAATTGCGCTGGGCAGGTCACCGTAGAAGAATGGACAATGACGGGACACCTAGTAAAGCGCTTAGCGGAACTATAGTGGGACGTTGATCAGTATGAAGATAAACGAAGTGAGAATCGATGCTTAAGAGATATTGATGGTGGGATATCTTGAGGAGAGCAGCCAGAGTCAGAGATACTTGGAGGCGGATGCTGGGGGAGGCCAGGGCCCGACTTGGGCTGTCGCGCCATAGGAGAGAGAGTTACTTCATTGGTTTATTTGAATACCTTTCGCTTTTTTAAAATTTCAAAAGCTTTCTTCGTACCCTACAAAAATAATGAAGTTTATAAATAAACGACTACAATGATGTGACTCATACTTACAAAACAATTTGTAGATTTTTTTTTGGTGATCTAAAAACTGTAAGGTTTCACAATATTTAGAGCAAATATCTTAACAAAAAACATACAACTACCACCGAACACTAATGTTTATTAAGAGACTGAAATTCAGTTCATCTGAACAGGTTGTTCTGTCATGTTTCCAAATCATAGTTTTTGCCAACTTTAAAAAAAATTGAGAATCATTCAAAAATATTTCTGATTAGACGAGGCAATGAAGCAATAAACGTATCACATTTTTGCAGTTGGATCTCAATGAAACTTGTTGCATTCGAATCGTAAGAGCCGTAAGAAACTTTGTGAACTAAAGTGATTACAAATAAATTCTGTAATTCGGAAATTCGATACAAAATCAATGCAAACTCGTTACTAGAGGGGTCTTGACGGCGATGGTCCCCAAGGCACCTGGTGCCTAGGAGGAGACTCGTATCCTGAAGTTTTGTGAAAATCTGATACAAAATCAGTGGGTCTGGCTGGGCAACAGATGCCTCAGGGACATGATTTTGTATTGCATTTTTATAAAACTTACGGCAAAATGCATTTTTTATTTTTTGTAATGGCATAGATATTATTCATTCAGACAGTCACAATTATTAGATTATTGTGTAATGTGTAGTGTGTGTTGAGTAAATTTCTTGTTATTTAGTAAAGTCGACTGCATTGTCTTTGCAAAGAGACGCTAATTGTATCCGAACGTCTGCGGTTCCTCAGGTGGGTATTGATACCACAAGGATAGAAATTATTTTAATTTATTAATTATTTAATAAAGAAAAATTCCCTACCCAGCTGGGATTCGAACTCTTGTGTCCAAAGGTAGGCTTTGTTACCACTGAGCCACAGAGAGGTAAATGCATTTTCTTGTTCAATAATGAAATTTCAGTTCGTCATCATCACTGTAGTTCACAAAGTACCCTGAGGCCCTTACGAATCGAATGCAACAAGTTTCATTGAGATGCATTTAACTACAAAAATTTGGTAGGTGTTTTGGTTTTTACTGCTTCATTAACACAAATAGTTGCATACGCAGATGAGATAGTTGTGATGGGAAAAGGCACGGTAAGATTGAAAGAAGCAGTAGCAATCCTGGCAAATGAAGCGCGAGAAAGAGGTCTAGAAATTAACGAAGGAAAAACAAATATCTACTCTGCTCTAGAAGAGAAGATAGCAGGACGAGAAAAGTCAAGATAGAACACTACACTTTTGAAAATGTTTAACAATTTAAATATTTGGGAGTGATTGTTAATGGCGAAAATAAGAGAAATGAAGAAGTAAGTAACGGAGCGAATACTATCAGGCAACAAAACATACTGAACATATAGGTATTGAAGGATAAGAACTTATCCAAAAATACAAAACTGAAAATATACAGAGTTGCAATCAGATCAGTAGTTACATACGCACCTGAGACAAAGTATGCCTCACAGAAAAAGAAAAATTAAGAATATTCGAAAGGAAAATCCTCAGACGTATCAACGGGATGTTGATACGAGATGTTAACGCGTTAACAATTTAAAAAACATGTCCTCGGTTGCTCAGAATCGGAAGAGATATAGGGGTGGATCTTAACGGGGTGTTATTAATATCCTCTTATTAGCTTAGAAATAAAAAAAACTCAAATAAGAATATCAAATAAAAAGAAATAAAATATTGGGCGCCACTGGTTTCCTTGTGGAAACCATAAATTATACAAAAATAGAAACATTAAAGGAAAGAGAGCTAAATAAAAAATTAAACACAATCCTAGTCAATACAAAATATACAAAATACATTCATGTGAAAGCAAATATGGCGTGACTTCCCTTATGTGTCTCTACTCAGCAAATCTTTGTTGTTCTTACGAAACAAGAGAAAAGGGAAAAGACAATAATAAAAGAATATTTTGCAATGAATCAAACATTTTTTATTGAAACAGAATGAAATTAAAAACAACTATGATCTCTTACGGATTTACAAAGAGAGATCATGTTTACCAAAAAGAAAATGAAAAGTTTACATAAAAAAAATAATACCTTGTACATCATAGTCCTGTATTTTCTCGTAGTTGGTTTTCAGTCTAAGGCACAGTTCACTTCACTAAATGTCACTTTACAAAGGAAATAGATACATCAGGTTACTTCCATAGTTTATAGAAGAAGTCAGCATTTATTTCTTAAAACAAATCGGCACTACTCGAACAAAATATTTAAGAACTCATTAGTATATTAAACGGATTAAAAAAATATATAAAAGCAACTCCATGCTTTAACTGCATAGTTAGAAACTACTAACAAAAAAACTTTTAACTCCTGCCTGCATCGAAAAGATTATACCAATTGTGGTATAGCAATATCAACATCCGCCTAACAGTAGCGAAAATGAAGAAGTCTAGGTTCTAAACCGCCATGTATGCCGGGCTGAGCTAAGGCTACCAGCCGGCCGAAGAACTTGTAACTACATTTTAAACTTCACTTGACGAGTCCAGGACTCTGGATTCCAAAACTTGACTGCTCTACAGCTCAAACGTGACTTCTTGACGGCTCAAACGTATCTGCTTTTTCTTTTTCGATCCTCCCGACTAAATCCTCAAAAATTCAACGCTCTTCCAAAAATCATTCGATCTTCCCCATCAATAACCTCAACGACCAATTACAGACTTAAGACACTTCCCTAATTAGAATCTTGACAAATAAGAAGTCACTTAGACATATCCTTAGCCACACCCTCTAAACTTGCAAATCCCCTTTTGAACGCCATTCAAAGATTATTCCCAGCCAACCAAAGATTTACCAACTCATGGGTTTATCGTCACCTTGGACAGAGCTTTTCCCAATCTTAATAGCTGACTCGAAAAAAAGACACTTGGGACTTGTTGATAAAATTCTGAACCACTTTGCCTATAAGGTAAACATTTCAGCGACATCCTGGCGGCCTGAATGATTATCGCTTGAAATAGAAACCGCGTTTCCTTTGATAAAAAAACCGACAATTCATTTCATGAGAAAATAACGTATAACCATTGATTATAGTCAATACTATAATCAATGGTATAACAAAACATGACACTTCTAAATCCTGCGTTCTCCGGAATGAGAACTTAAATATATTCATGTGAATCGAGAACGAATTACGTAATACCATAGATTTGTGAGAACTGACAACATCTCTGAAAAACAAGCATGGTTTTAACGGACCGGGAATATAGGGTGAAACGAAATGTTACCAATGTAAACTGGATTGAAATTACAAATTATTTTCGCACCCTTACAACCATAGGCGGAAGTTTAAATCTTTATTAATTAAATGCGAAAATAATTTTATATGTATTTAATTTATTCATTAAAATTAATTTAAACCCTAACAAAATTAGTATGATTGGATAGGTATTTTCAAAACCTTTCAAACAAGATATCACTTGCCATAAGGTCCCATTTAAAATTATCGGTCACAGTGGCTCTGTAACGTCATTTGTCACTATTACGTCACCTGTTATGACTACTTGACAGCTTACGTCCGTTTATAACCTCCCTCCAAATTTCATTATTATAAGTATAACCGTTCAAAAGATACGGGGGGAGGAGACTTTTGACTAGTACTGTATAGCTCTATTTTTAAATGTATTTTTAGACGCACTATGATGATGAAGATAAAGACGAAATAGATGTATATGCAGAATTATCCGAGGAGGACGACGATATTGAAGAAGATATTGATGGCTCATCAACTGGAAGTGCTGATTCAGCACAGTGCAGATATTCTGTTGAAAATTCCTATAATGAAGAGAAGGAACAAGCGTGCTTATCTTTAAAAGATATATGTGTAAACACAGGGTAAGAACTCTTTCTTGTAACGATGAGTATGAAATTAGGGAATGGGGCGTTTCGCCGTGGCCGGTTCGTCGTGAGCTTGTTTCGCCGCGAGCCCGTAGCCAAGTTTTTGCTAAATGTTTCTTCCTCAAAAATGGCGTCCCGTTAGAAGTTTGAAAACATTTTTTGTTCAGCCCTTACTTTTCTGTATAAAATAATTATAATTTTTCCACGCTTAATTATAGTTTGGCTTCGCATTAGTACCTGATTCTTATTTCTGTTTAATATAACATATTTGTTACACATTTCATAAAATATTAACTTTGAATAAATTAATTCTCCGAATTTAATTAACAAGTACTAATCCGGTGGTTAATTTCAACTGTGGCATCTCATAATTCTATTACTATTCAAAACAAAATACCAAGTATGTACTTGATAACGGTAAATGACCAACAGCGAGTGATTAAGGCACATTATCGGATAACTACTTTCTTTTGATAAACTGTTTATTGCCGAATGAAATTTCCTGTATGTGTGAGCATTCGGTGGCTCCCAAAATCCCGACGGCCAAAACACCGACACCCCAGAATCCCGACACGCGAGTATTGAAATTGAAAAATTATTACTTACTAATAAGTACGGGTATTAATTATTATGTATTTTAAAAGAAAAAATTATTTAAACACTTCATTTTATAATATAAAAGCTGTACTTACTGAAATGGAAGGTTGTAAGTGACATGATAATATCTATTATATAAAAGTAAACTTGAATTCAGGATTTGATTATGCATACATTATTGGACACATTCATACATTATTGGCAAAAAAAAATAATTTAATTCATATACCCATGTTAAAAATTTTATTTAGAAAATTAGTTCATATTAAAGGGTAAATAAAAAAAAACAAATAAATATAATTATATGTTAAAAAGAAACTTATCAAACCTGTCGGTATTCTGGCCTGTCGGGATTGTGGCTGTCGGGATTTTGGCTGTCGGGATTTTGGGGTAAACCCGTGAGCATTACATAAGTAGTAATTTCTTCAATTAAAAAGTAAGGTTTTCGCGGCGAAACGACCTAAACCAGTGAAATTATGCGAGTTGCATAAATTTGGCGGATATTTCGCATAATTGAATAATGAAACTATTTTATTGTAATGTTTAACAGTTATTTTTTATATCGCATTGCGTGCCACGCTTTAATCGGGATAATAGTCTTATAGGGCAGTCAATGAGGGTATGTGGCTCCGAATATATCGATTTACGTGATATTTTCACAGTAAGTAGGGAATAGCCCAAGAAACAAAGTCTATACTATGCCGATGTGTGTTTCTGTCTTGGGGGCGGTTCCCACCCCTTCTCGGGGGTGGAAAATTTGTTGCTTAAATAACTACGGAAGTTGCTAGAGAACCTAATACTAAGCAAAAACTGTTCTATAATTTTTTTTTCGAAAACTCAATACTTTTTTGAGTTATTCCTGGTTGAAAATTGGCCATTTTCATTGAAACAACACCTTTTCAAACGTTTTTTTGCGAATACCTTAAAAACTATGTATCTAACTAAAAAAAACAAATAAAACATTTTTGTAGCTTATAAAATAACAAAGAGATTCTTTCCTTTATGAATCTTCTAGTTATAACACAAAAAGAGATATGGTAAGTGAAAAAAACTTGTTTTCTTGGTGCATGTTCAAATCAGTGTATTTAACTTAAAATAGCAGAGAAACGGTCGATTTTAGGTGTATAATGCTACCAATAACTTTTGTTGTGCTTGAAAAGACCTTTAAAATAAGCAATATTAAATGTCGAGTACATTCAAACTATGCGAGATAAACTGTAAAAAATTTAATGACTAACGTATTTTAAGAAAAAATTGAGAAGTATATTTAACCCCTCATCCACAAGAATTTAAATGCATCGTTTTCCTTCTACAATACATTTTACTATAGTGTTCTTTTTATGTTCAAAAAGTTGGGCGGGTTTAAAATGAATGGTTTTTGAAAAAAATAAGATCAAATTATTGAGCGCATTTTTAAATTTTCTTAAAAATCTTCCTGTTTCTCCATGTAACTCGAAAATGATAAGAGTTGCCAAAAAAGATGCCATACAAAATGTAGGTTTCTTCTAGATAAACATTTTGATTTTATTTTTTACAACAGTATCTCTTATCATTTTCAAGTTACATGGAGAAAAAGGAAGATTTTTAAGAAAATTTAAATATGCGCTCTATAATTTGATCTTATTTTTTTTCAAAAACCATTTATTTTAAACCCGCTCAACTTTTTGAACATAAAAATAACACTGTAGTAAAATGTATTGTAGAAGGAAAACGATGCATTTAAATTCTTGTGGATGAGGGGTTAAATATACTTCTCAATTTTTTTCTTAAAATTCGTTAGTCATCAATTTTTTGCAGCATATCTCGCTTAGTTTGAATGTAATCGACATGTAATATTGCTTATTTGAAAGTACTTTCCAAGCACAATAAAAGGTATTGGTACCATTATACACCTAAAATCGACCGTTTCTCTGTTATTTCAAGTTGAATACACTGATTTGAGCATGCACCAAAAAACAAACTCTTTTTACTTACCATATCTCTTTTTGTGTTATAACTAGAAGATTGAAGAAGGAACGAATCTCTTTGTTTTTTTATGAGCTACAAAAATGTTTTATATAATTTTTTTAGTTAGATGCATTGTTTTTAAGGTATTCGCAAAAAACCGTTTGAAAAGGTGTTATATTTCAATGAAAATCGCCAATTTTCAACCACGAACTCAAAAAGTATTGAGTTTTCGAAAAAAAAATTACAGAACAATTTTTGCTTAGAATTAGGTTCTCTAGCAACTTCCGTAGTTGTTTAACCAAAAAAATTTTCCACCGCCGAGAAGGGGTGGGAACCGCCCCCAAGACAAAAGCACACATCGGCATAGGGTAGACTTTGAATAAGGAGATATTTTCAGGCTATTCCTAAAATTTCATTAAAATCCATGCAGTAGGATAGAATTCGGAGGTAATAACCTGTTCTTGCTCTCATTGACTGCCCTATTAGGGGCCATTGATATCCACGGCAAGAAAGTAAGTCATACGTGTATATCAAAAATGAGCGACGTGGCCCCTGGCAAAATATCTGTGTATCTCGTATATGCGCGACGCGGAACGCAATGTGATGTGGGATTAAACAACAGTTAATTTTAAATAAAATTACATTACATTCATTTCATTTTTGACAAATTGTTCTCGGCTTCAATGTTTTCATAAACTATGAAAGTGTAATTTTTAAGGACACGATCGACAGGTCTTTATGGAAATCGTGTAATTGTCTGTCTGTGTCTTCGTTTAGGCCATAACTATATCTCCAACCCATGATGGGTATTGGCCTGTTCTAGAATCAGCTTCGATTCCTTCCTATCCTTCGCCTTGGTTTTCCAATTTCGTACACTTAATACTTGTAAGTCCTCACCTGGTCCTTAAATCGTGCTCTATCCAGTCTTTGGTTATAAATGTGTTTCGACGGCTTCATCTCTATTCATTCTTTCTAAGTGGCCTAGCCACCGCAGGCCGTTTATTTTGATGGACCTATCATCACTAGGCTCGCTATAAAAGCGGTAAAGCTCAAAATTATAGCGACAACGCCATAATACGTTTTCCTGCACGCCTTTATAAATATGTCTGAGGACTTTACGTTCAAAACAGCCTACATGTTTTTTATCACTTTTTGTTATTGTCCACATTTCTGCCGCATGAGTGAGGACGGGCTTGATTATACTTCTGTATATCAATATTTTCGTTCCTTTTGTAACTATGATGTTAAAAGTTTCTTTAATCCATAGTACGCTCTATTTGTTAGATATATCCGTCTATTAATTTCTGCAGTTACTTTGGTTGATTTGTGAGCCTAGATATATGAACTGTGATTGGATAGACAAATGTCATATGACTAGATATATGGATAGACAAATACCACAAGAACAGGCAGGCTTCGTGAAGGGTAAAGGCACAAGGGAGCAAATTCTTAATATGCGACAACTCATTGAGAAAGCACGAGAATTCAAAATTCCGATGATCATCGGCTTTCTGGATTATCAGAAGGCATTTGACTGTGTAAACTGGACAGTTTTGTGGAAAGTTCTACATGAGATGGGGGTTCCTGATCATCTGTCAGCTCTGGTGAATAGCCTATATGAGAACAGTGAAACCAGAATAAGAATGGAAAACCATGAGTCCAATCCTTTTAAAATAGGTAGAGGAGTCCGACAAGGATGTATTCTATCTCCAAGTCTTTTTAATTTCTATGGGGAATATATAATGAGAAAAGCACTCGACAAATGGAATGGCGGTATTTCTATCGCAGGAAAGAAGATCTCAAATCTCAGATATGCAGATGATACAACATTAATAACTGCATCCGAAGAGTCAAGCCTGCTGCAGCTAGTGGAAGCCGAAAGCAATAGATGTGGTCTCAAGATCAATAAACAAAAAACAAAAATTATGATAGTAGATTATTCAAATTCACTTCAGACAACAGGAGCCTTAGACCAGTTTGAAGTGGTTAACGAGTTCAATTATCTAGGATCCTACATCAGTAATACAGGATCTTGTGAAACAGAAATACGTAGGAGAATAGGCATGGCCAAAAACGGTATGAGTCGATTATCGATAATCTGGAAAGATCGCTCCTTGTCGAAGAACACCAAAATAAGATTAGTACGTGCCTTAATTTTTCCCATATTTAATTACGGATCCGAAACATGGACAATGAAATCGGACGACAGAAAAAGGATTGACGCCTTTGAAATGTGGTGCTGGAGAAGAATGCTTCGGATCTCATGGACGGAACACAGAACAAATCACTTAATCCTCCAAGAGCTTAATATTCAGACTCGACTTTTCTCTATTTGCCTCTCCACCGTCTTAAAATTTTTCGGCCATATTGCAAGAAGATGTGATGATAATCTTGAGAGACTTATAATTTTGGGAAACGTTGAAGTGCGCAGAAGTAGAGGTCGCTCACCTACTCGAAAGCCAGTGGAAAAAGATTCTCTGAATCCATGAGGGAAGCTTAGGACAGATAGGACAAGAGATAGTTGCTCGTATTATAAGGAATCACGACACTCAGCAATGAGGAAAGACTGAGGAGGAGGAGGATATATGAACTCTCTTACTTCTTCGAAAATATATGTTCCAACCGTTAGATATTCGGATTTTTGTATTTATTATTGTTTGTGACCTTCAGATACTTAGTTTTATTAGTATTAACGTGTAGCCCCATTCTTTTTGCTGCTGCTTCCAATTCCATGAACGATTTTACCAGGTCCGTAGTTCTTCTTGCTATGATATCAATGTCGTCTGTATAAGCGAGTATTTGCACACTTCTATTAAAAATGGTTCCTCTTGTGGTTATTCCAGATTTTCTAATAGCTGTTGCTAGGACAATGTTGAATAGAAGGCACGATAGGCTGTCTCCCTGTCGAAGCCCTGTTTGTGCTAGAAAATTCTTGATACTCCGTTCTGCTCTCTAACTTAATACTCGATTGTTGAGTGGGTTGCTTTCGCCAATTTTACTAGTGTATTGGGATATTACATTCTACCATGGCTTTGTATAGTGCATTTCTCTCTAGACTGTCATAGGCACATCTAAAAGCCACAAACATATGGTGAGTATCAATGACATACTCATATATTTTTTCCAAAGCTGGTCTTAAAAGGAATATTTGTTGGATAGTTGACTTTTCTTTGCGTAACCTTCACTGCTATTTGCCTTTTATGCTTTCACAAGATCTAGAGTGTTGAAATTGGGTAAATAGATTCTCTTTGGTAAAAAGAAGAATCCTATTTAATTTGGGTTCGATAGGTCTTCTTCTTCTCTTAGCCCTTTTACTTGGGAGTTTATTTCCTTTTTTTTTTTTGAATATAAATAATGGCTATTAAAAAATAGGGGTTGGTGATAGAACGGTGAAAATTAAGAATTGCATGTATTTTTAATGTCAAATCATAAAAATAAAAAAATTTGTAAAAAAAATTAAATAATTGTTTTTGGTGGACCACCCTTCTAACACTGTGACAGGAGAATTTTGTATAATATAGTAGCAATCAGATATAACAATAATGGCTTTCCGAAGGTTGTGGTTACTTGTGGTTTAATTCATATTAAAGATAGTAAATATCAATTATTATATTAACATAAATTTCTTTTCGCAATATGAAAAAAAAATTAAAAATGTTTCCATTTGTTTGTTTCCTTTCATAGGACTTTGTAATTGCATAAAAATGATTAACATTTATTCAACATCATTTAATATTTTTTTCATTTTTAGTGTTGCTTTTCTACCCTATATAGAAAAATGCTTTGAAGAAATATTCAAACTTATTAACTACCCTCAAGATGACATCCGTAAAGCTTCCGTAGAAGCACTTCTACAATTTTGTATTTCGCTACATAAATTCAGTACTCCAGATAATAAACAATCACTGTATAGAGCTTTGCAAATGTTTGTCCCAAAATGTGCCGAACTGATTAGAATTGATGAAGAAAGGAGTGTCGTTATGGTATGCTTGGACGCCTACGCCACTCTATTAGATGAAATTAAAGGAGAAGTTTTCGTCATTGATGGACACAGAGAGGCTATTATGAATTGTGTCATCGACGTTTTGAATTTAAAAGTAAGCTATCTTTAATTATCTCGTTTACATAATATATACTTACGAGCGCAGGCGCAAATATTTTACGGCTGTCCCTACTTTTTCTTTCTTTACACGGAAAATTACGTGTAGTAAAATTCTCACTGGTGTGGAGATGTAAACATTAGTTGACAATGCATTGTCATCATTAACATAGAGATGGTATTTCGTTCAATTTTTAAATGTTCTTGGATAACCTTACTTGTATAATCGCTTAAATTATTAAGGCCATCGGTACATAATTCGCAAATATTTTACGGGTATCCCTACTTTTTCTGTCTTTACACGCAAATTACGTGTAGTAAAATTCACACTATTATGGATATGTAAGCATTACTAGAATGTCATTCTACTTGAAAATGTCATCATTAATTTAAAGAGATGGCTTTTGAATGTTCTTGGATAACTGTTATTTTTATAATTGCAAATTATTAATTCAGTTAATAAATGTGATAATTTTTTCACTAACTATGTATTCAGTGATTGTAATAATTTATTTGTACAACAAAAACTAATACTCAATCGAGAAAAGAGATTGTTATTATGGAACGCTTACAATTTTGAACATCTTTAACAACAAAATACTTGGATCGCAGAATATATTATCCTGATGTATTCTCTGCTTGGATCTTCCACAAATAATACACAATAAATAACTTTTTATTAAGTTCACGTCTTAAATCAATTATTTATCAAATACACTATATATCAATATTATTTAATCAACAACTCAAAATATTCCCGATGCCACGTCAAATATTTAAAATTGTCACTGATTGTCACTGTCTGACTCGACAGTATGCTGACAATATTCTATTCGACTGAGTGCGTTGTATGACAAAGATAGATTTGGAAATATCACCACTGACATCATGTTCATTTTTTCGAATCCTGAAAAAACCAATAAATATTTTTGAAAAATTTAAACGCAGAATGAAAGACTATATTATTATCGTGGGCCGAAAGTCTCTTAGAATAAATATAAAGTTTATTTTGAATGAGATATTTTAAATTAAATATCACTTAATTTTTTCTTAGTTTTTCACCCCTGTAACTTATTAAAATAAACATTATAGAAGTTTTCAGGGACTTTCGGCTCTCGCCAATAACGTAATCTTTCATTCTGCATTTAAATTTTTCAAAAATATTTATTAGTTTTCTCAGGATTCGAAAAAAATGAATCCCCATTTGAATAGCATTGCAGCCGAAAATACGTACCCATCCTATTAATTCAGTTAATTAATGGGATTATTTTTTACTAACTATGTATTCAATGGTTACAATAATTTATATACTATACAATAAAAACTAATAATCGAGAAAAAGGAAAAGCGATAAAGTGATTTTAATAATATATTGTTACTAGAGAACGCTTAGATAAATTTTGAACATTTTTCTCAACAAAATATATTGTCGTTAAATGGGACTCTGGGTGTCCTTAAGCCGCCGAGTTTGACGGCTTAAATTAAGTGAGGTTTAAATCGAGTTTGACATACGTTGCAGCGAAAATATATACTTTAAGCGGGCCTTAATCTTAAGCTAGCCTTAATATAGTGGGTGCAAACGGCAAATCAGTTATCAGTCAGATAACCGTTCCAACATCGGTTACCAAATTACCGCCATGGGACGATAACTGGGCGATACAATTACGAACATGCGCACAACAAACGGTACAAGTAGTTTCGTGACGGTTTCTGGACCGTGCAAAAGTTCATGTTGGAACAAACCTAATAAATCGTCTCAAATCCGATAACAGGTTCTTAGTTCGTGTAGTCTCTCGAAAACTTCTGTAGGATCTTTAGATCCATCAAAATGTAAGCCCCTGTCGAGTGGCAGGGTTGTCATGTCGGGTTGTCGTGTTGGATCCTCAATGGAACGGAAGGGTAACCAACTATCGGAACTTAGGGAAACACTGACTCTAACTTATTACTTTATTTAAAGTTTACAACATCCATACACGTAAAGTTACGAAGATGTTGTTTCGCGGCTTAGTCTTTCAGACACTCATCTCACACGACTGCTAACTAGCATATTAACGATCTTAATCTTAATATGAACATTAATGCTTCTATTTTACCTCTCTACGGGCTTTTTATATCGTCCTATAATTTGGACTTTGAAAGTAAACGGTACGTGAGTATCCAAGCGGTACGCGAGGTTACCCAAACAAGCTCCATCAATCAACCTTCGCTTTGTTTGTGATTGTAGAAACATCTTCTGTAACGACCTAATTATGCTTAATTATATACTTTTTTTAGATACATATTATATTATACAGTAAGGGTTTTTCCCTTACTGTACACCCCATTTTCTAACTGTGTCCATTATTTGACTACGCTCATTTTCCGTTTGTGTATCGTACGTTTCTGGATCTTCCGGTCTTTTTTGAGCGTAAGTGAAAGACCATTCTTGATAGATCGTCTATTTTACCTGTTGTGTCTAAGTTAAAAATAACTGTTCGGGCGCCACTGTGATAATGGGTAACTATTAAGACATTTATTTTGAAACAAACATACAAAAGAAAAATTAATTAGCAATAATACTTGTTAATTTCGTTATTTAAAAATAATCTACATATTAGGACTTTCGTGAATCTCGGGTTAGTATGACAATATTTGATATATGGATAATAACCTACGCGACGATCGAGGGTATTAGGAATCGCATTTATTTCTCAACGCAAAATAAATGCATGAAGAGAGGAAATATCTAGCTCAGCGCGTCAGATGGTAAGATATGTAATGCTGTCTATAGCCCGATCAAAGAAAAATCTGACCCCAAAAAAAAATAAAGGAAGGATGAAAATTTGGGAATAAGTAGTTGAAATTGTCTATTATTATATAAGAAAAAGTTTACAATTCTACATCCCCTCCATTTGACAAAAATGGTGGGGAATACCCCCCTCTCGAAGATGAAAAAAAAATACATTCAAAATAAGACCGGAATTGGATAAAATGACTAATTCTAAACAACTTTTCTTCTATAGAGTTTTTTCACTAAGTCAATACTTTTCGAGTTATTTGCGAGTGAATATGTTCATGTTTAACAAAATAAAACATGTTTTTGGACGGTTTTTTTGAGATAACTCAAAAAGTAAGTATTTTAGCGAAAAAAATATTCTTAGCAAAAATATAGCCCATAAAAAATTGAATAAAATGGTATATACATGAGGTCTGTAGACCCAGTATGACAGCCCTGGCATTAAGGCTATCTGCTCCCGGTGAGGGTGGTTATCCCTTATCCGAGGGTTGGAATAATTGATACGCTTTTACTTGTTGAGTTGTTTTATTTACACTCGCATGAGCATAAGCTGGTAGCACCGCACCCAAAGAACGTCTCGTGAAGAAAGAGACACTATCTTTAATGTGGAAATATTACGTCTGATCACAAAATAGAATGACGAATGTCTAATATAATAATAAGAATTCCCTTGTTATAGTTTTGCTATTTATATATTTAGAAATGCCTATTCAGCATCGACCATGAAAAGTGTTTATAATTGACTCTGCAATTATTAGTGAATCGTGATCTAGGATAACAATATTTATATAATCGAATGAAGGTTGTAATATTGTTATGATGACATAAATAACTGAAAGTAATTATCGTAGATAATTACAGGGTGTTTTTAAGATATATCTACTGAGTACAGATGAATTGTTGTACACCTTCCCTTTTTAGGAATTTTCCGACTACGGGGAGGGAAATTTGCAAGTCGTGCTACCAACGCATACTGTGTTGTAATCAATACAAAAAATTTATTTTATATACAAACTTCCTAAGCCTACGCAAATACATAAATAATATAAAATGTTCGTTTAACAACATTGTTTCGTAACACTTGTCACTCACTGTGTTTTCGGATTGTAAGCATATAATCTATTCTCATGTATTTCCTTGATTTTATTGTTTTCTATTCTGATTTTACAATTAACGTTATTTACTTCTGTTATCGTGAAAGGACCTACATAAAGACTATCAAACTTACCATTCTCTTCCCTTTTTACAAGGACTAGGTCTCCTATTTTAAAGTGTTGTGGTGTTGCTTTGAGCTTATTCTTTTCTTGCCGCTCTTTTTTTGTGTTTTAATAAGAAGGTTCTGGCTCTCTCGTGTGCGCTTTGTAGTTTGTATCGTAACTCATTGTAGTAGGCATCTATATTGTAACATGGTTAAATCTCATGTGTAAGGTCTTCCGGTAGGTTAACCTTCCTGCCATATAACAGTTCGAACGGTGTGTATCCATGATACGCGTTAGGGGTTGTATTGTAGCAGTATGTGAACATTGTGCAACACACATCCCAATTTTCTCTGTCTTCGTCTATGAATGCTCTTACGTACTCGTTCAACGTTCTGTGTAGTTTTTCGCAACTTCCAATGGACTGTGGGTGGTATGCCGTTGAAAAGTTGTGTTCTATTTTTAATAGCTTTGTTAATTCCTGCATTACTTCGTTCTTATACTCTGTGCCTTGGTCTGTTCTTATTTGCTTCATGAGTCCGTATGTTGGTATGAAATGATCAAAGATTCCTCTTGCTATTGTCTCTGCTTCTTTATTGCACACTGGTATGCTGACCGCGTATTTTAACAGTTCACACAACATTGTGATACAGTATTTATTACCTTCATTACTTCTCGTGAATGGACCTATTGTATCTATGTATACTATGTCCCATGGTTTGGAAGATGTGTCCGATATCACGAACTCTTCGACATGTGTTCTTTTCGGTTTGTTAATTTGACATTTGTGGCATTGTTTTACGTATTTTCTTACGTCTTTTTCCAAATTTTTCCATCGGAATCTTGCCTTTAGCTTCTTAATTAGTCTGTTATTCCCTACGTGTCCTCCGAACATCGGGTGATTATGGTATTCTCCTATTAATATGTGTTTTTCTTTGTCATCTTTTATTGTTTCTGGTACTTCACATATGTATATTTCTATATTCTTCAATTTTTTATTTCCTTCTTTAATAAATTCATCAATTGTGCACATTTTAAAAATAATATCATTTACGTATATTTTTACTTTACGTACTGCATTCTCTACCGCCAGCTTATCAAGCTGTACCAACGCTTGGTTTAAATCGAACCGATTCAATCCTGTGGCTATGCTTTTGCTGCATTTTATTTTGTTTTTGGCCCTAATGCTCAGTCTTGGTGAGATTAGTTCTGCTCCAAAGGACAAAATTGGTAGTCTATGCGCCTCTAAATTATTTAGTACCTTCCTTACTGTCTGTTTGGTGGCTTCTGGCTGTAGTGCGAGTTCACTTTCAGCCTTTGTTTGTCTGGCTTCTTTCTCCTTTTCTTTTGCTTGAGCTCTTGTTATAGCTAGTATATGGGCGTTGTCTATGTATAGGTTTTTTAGTTGATGCAATGTTATTCTTGAAAGGCTGTCTGCGTAGTTACTTTTCCCTGTTATATACTCTATTTCGAAGTCATATTCTTCTAGGTCTAATCTGATCCTCGTGAGTTTTGAGGTTGGTTCTTTCATTGCAAATAGGTGTGTCAAAGGTTTATGGTCTGTTTTTACTTTGAATGTTGGTGCTCCATATAGATAACATTTAAAATAATTAATTCCCCAATGAATCGCTAGTAATTCCTTAACGATTATAGGTTTATTACATTCTCCTTTACTAAAACTTCTTGATGCATATGCTATAGGTAGGTCAATTCCGTTGTAATCTTGACTTAGGATTGCTGAACAACTCTCATTGGATGCGTCTGTTGTTAAGATAAACTGTTTGTTGAAATCAGGATATTTTAAAATTGGTGGTTTCGTCAGAGATGCTTTAAGCTTTTTGAATGCTTTTTCACACTCCTCGGTCCACGAAAATTCTACTCCTTTCCTCGATAATTTGTTGAGTGGTCTGCATATTTCCGCAAAATTTTTAATAAAACGTCTGTAATAGTTGCAAAATGCTACAAATCTCTTTGTTTCTTCCGCTGTCTTAGGTGTCGGATATTGTTCAATTGCTGCATACTTCGCTTTGTCTGGTGATACTCCCTCTTGAGAAAGATCATGTCCTAAATATGTTACTTCCCTTCTAAAGAATTGACATTTTCCTGGGTTAAGTTTCAAATTGAATTTTCGACATGTCTCGAATGTCTTTTTCAGGTTGTCTAAGTGATGTTTTTCGGATATTCCAATTACTACGATATCGTCCATGTAAAGAAATGCTTTGTCTGGTGTTAATCCTGAAAATGCTATTGACATCATTCTTGAAAAGCTATTTGGGCTTACATTTAATCCAAAAGGTAATCTGGTAAATTGAAATGCTCCATTTTCTGTGCTGAACGATGTGTATTTTCTCGATGATTTTTCTAATGGTATCTGGTGAAAGCCTGACATTAAGTCTATAACTGAAAACCATTTTGCTCTTCCTAGTTGATCTAATATCGAATCTATTCTTGGTAATGGAAATTTGTCTGTAACTATCTTCTTGTTCAGTTGTCTAAAATCTATGCATAATCTCCATGCTTTTCCTCCATCTATAGCTTTTTCCGGTACCAGTACTACTGGGCTGTTGTACTCGGATGTAGATGGTTCTATGATTCCTTGGTCTCTTAGGTTTTGTACTTGTCGATTTAATTCCTCTGTTTGCGCATGAGGTGTCCTATAATTCTTGATATATACCGGAGTTTGGTCTTTAACTCTTAGTTTTTGTTCGTAGAAATTGTTACAGGTTAACATATCATGCCTTAGGGCGAATATGTCTGAATATTCCTCGCATAACGATACTAAGTTGTCTCGTATGTATTCTGGTATGTCTAATTTCAGTGATTCTCGTAATTCTTTTTTTCTGTCCTTGCTGTCGTTGACTAGCCTATATATATTGAATAGTTTAATATCCAACGTCCTGATTGTGCTTGCGTCTACATTTACTGTTTCGTACGTTGTGTTCAAAATTTTGATGTATGGATTATTACTTGAAATAATTGCTCTTGCTATGAATATTCCTGGTTGTATTTCTTGCTGTTCCACTATCCTGTCTTTCTTTAACGTTTGAAAAATTTTTACGATTCTGTAAATTTCACATCTAGGCGGTATTATTATGGTGTCATTGTCTATATTATCCAGAATTTTCGTACTAATGTAACAATCGTTGTCCTCTTTAATGTGCATTTTAAGGTTTGCGTAATCTAGTATACATTGAAAGTTAGAAATAAAGTCTCTCCCAATGATTCCGTCTGTTGGAATTGGAAAGTTAGGTTCTACCAATTGAAAGATGTGTTCGAATCGAGTTCCTTTTACTTCGAGTGTTGTCTCAACTTGTCCCATTGTTTGTAATTCTCCTTTAGTGACTCCTTTTATTTTCGCCTTTGTGTTTGGTTTCACCTGTTCCTTCATAAAATCTTGTGAACATTTTAGTATTGAAATGTCAGCTCCTGTGTCTATGATAAAAGTGCTTGTGTTTTCAAGAATTCCTGTTTTCATTCGTACAAAGTTCGTTAGGTTTAGGTCGAAGTTGTAAATGTTATATTTTATTTCTGCCTGTGTGCTTCCAACTTCTTGTTCATTCAAAACCCCAACTGCTGGTTTTCTTGCTCTTCTTGACTGTCCTCTATTTCTAGTAACCTTACGTTCCTGTTACGTCCGCCTCTCTGGTTTCCTCTGTATGTTTGATTGTTAAATTGTCTGTATCCTCTGTTCGAATAATTTCGTTGATTGTCCGTTGCTTCTCCTTCGTTCCGTTGTCCGAAGTTATTTCTTCTTCCTCTGTCATATTTGTTATGGTATCCTCTTCTGTATTGCTGCTGTCCTCTCCTATTCTCGTAGTTTGTCCTATAATTTAAGACTCTTCCTTGTGCATTTTCTTCAGTCGTATCGATCGACAAAAATTTAGATACTACTTCCTGCGGTGATGTAAAGTTACCTGCTTCCAGTATTAGCTTAGCTTTCTCTGCATTAGCGTTTCGTTTCATTGTTGTTACTACTGCTTCCGTCGTATATTTCTTTGCTAAGTCAAGTGGCATTCCTTCCGCTATGTATGCTACTTTTAATTGTTCTGCTAACTCTTCCACTTCAGATGCGTACACTGCTGCATCTCTATGCCCTTGCCTTTTTTTGGCTAATTTGGCTATTAAATTCTTCGGATTATCACCTTTTAATTCTTTCTTTAGTGCTTCAGCTATCCGTGGAATCGTATCTTCTGTGGTTATTAGGTTCCTAGCCTTATTGGTGAGTCGCGTTTTTATTAGCGTTACAGCTGTGTCTTCATGACCTTCTGCCAATTTTCCAAGTAGTTCTAATGCGTCTAAAAATGGTTGTAATTTCCCTGCGCTTCCATCGAACTCGTTGGGCAATATCTTGCTTGCGATATTCAAAAATTCATTGATTGTCAAAGCCATGTTTAATATTGTTATATCTTGTTTTATGTCACCTTTTTCCTCTTTTATTCCGTCGTTAATTATTTCTTCTTCTATTTCCTCATCGCTTTGTTCCTCTTCAACTGCCTTGTCGATTGGTTGATGTATTGAACTTGGAACCACTGTTCTCACATTTACTGCTTGAAATGATCGTATAACTTTGTCTCTGATTTTTCCAAAATATTTGTTGCACGATTCCCTTTGTTTGTCCGAAAGTGCTTCCCAGTTTTTCCTAGTCAATTGCGTGAACTTGTTATAAGCTTTAATTAGCTGTGTCGTCACTTCTTCCTTTATGTCCTTAGATTTCGGAACTTTTTTCTTTAAGACTCTTCTGCTTTGCCTGTCTATTTCTTGTGCAATTTCCTCAACTATTTTGACAAAATCTTCCCAAGTAACTTTGTTGCTACTCATTTATACATAATTTTTTTTCAGCTCCTGCACTTCTTAGCGAAAATATAAATTCGATAGTCTTACGGTGTATATAGATATATAGTAAAAAAATATGGAGATAAAATAATACGTCAATATATGGTAAAAATATGTAAAAATTGCAGTGGTAATAAAAAATTCAAAAATAAATAACGTTATATTAACCCTTGTAAATAAGTAGTTAGAATAATAATTTAAATGTATTATGCATATAGCGTATATTTGTTATATATCGTATATTTATTTTGATAGGTATATTTACGATAGCAAATATTAAAATCATAAAAAATTGCAAAAATGTACTAAAAATCAGTAGTCAAATAATAAATGAATAAAAGTCAGCAAGGATAAAGTATACGTTGATAAATATGTAAAAATCATATAAAATTGTATCATTGCGTCCTATAATAACTTAATATGAGGGTAAAAAAAATCTTTGTATATTGATAAATATTGGTAATAGAATAGAATAATTAAGTAAAAATAGGTAAACTTGAAACATATATTAATGTAATTAAGGTAGCACATAATGTTTATACTTTATACTTTATATTAATCAGGAAATACCATAAAAATAGCTAATATGGACTTACCACTTTTACACGTCTTTGTTCGTATCACAAGTCCTCGCTGCACGTTCCATAGCATTGTCCATTTTCCATTGTCCCACGATGTTCCATCTCCATACTATTCCCTTTTCAGCTCCGCGTCGGCCTGATGTCTCCATCCATTTTACATACCACACTGTTGTCTAAGGTGGTCTAGGTGCCTGAACATTGACGTGTTTTCTCATTTCTCGTTCTAGACTGCTAGTTCTGAGTTCTCGCCTGGTCTTGGATCGCCATATGACAGCCCTGGCATTAAGGCTATCTGCTCCCGGTGAGGGTGGTTATCCCTTATCCGAGGGGTGGAATAATTGATACGCTTTTACTTGTTGAGTTGTTTTATTTACACTCGCATGAGCATAAGCTGGTAGCACCGCACCCAAAGAACGTCTCGTGAAGAAAGAGACACTATCTTTAATGTGGAAATATTACGTCTGATCACAAAATAGAATGACGAATGTCTAATATAATAATAAGAATTCCCTTGTTATAGTTTTGCTGTTTATATATTTAGAAATGCCTATTCAGCATCGACCATGAAAAGTGTTTATAATTGACTCTGCAATTATTAGTGAATCGTGATCTAGGATAACAATATTTATATAATCGAATGAAGGTTGTAATATTGTTATGATGACATAAATAACTGAAAGTAATTATCGTAGATAATTACAGGGTGTTTTTAAGATATATCTACTGAGTACAGATGAATTCTTGTACACCAGCAGAAGGAGAGTTACAGCTAATGAAAAGTAGGTTCTTCTTCGTCAAATTCCAAATCGAATATTTCAATGTGAAATAACCCAAAAATGGAGCACTTTTAGGGGAAAATTCATTTTAACTTTAAGTGTTTAAAAAAAGGTTTATTTTTGTTTTTTAAAAAAACATGTAATATTAAAAGTAAGTGAATTACGCTTAAAATATTGTTGGCCCCTTTTACTTTTTGGTAAAAAAATCGCGAAAATCAGCCCCTAATTAGCATCGCATATACATTTTAACATTACCACTTCACAAGTTATTTTGTCTATGTATTATTTATATGATCTGTAAGTTTCATCGGTTCTAAGTGCTTCGTTTTGAAAAAGCTGTAGTTAAAATAGCTTGAACGTGTAACTAATCACGAGTTTAGGCAAATTTTGAACAGCCATAGCATAACCAATTTTTGTCTAACAAGAAAACAAAAAATCAAAAATATTCAGAAAAGAAAAACGTACATTTTATTACTCTTTGAGATTTTTGGTATTCCTAATTGTTTTTAAGTTAATTCCATAAACAAAAAAAAATGTTTTATTTTAAACCCAATTTTTTTTCAAAACTGAGCGTTTTGAACCAATGAAACTTATAGATAATATAAACAATACATAAGTAAAGTAATTTGTAAAGCGGTAACGATTAATTTTATTTGAGAAGCTAATTAACACTTTCACTGCTGATGTTACGCATGCGTGACATTAAAATATTTTCCCAGGTGCTGACGACATACTTGCCTGACATCTTACCAGTTATATTTAACAGAGCATTTTAAATACAGTGTATGCAGCAGATAATTCAGATCTTGTTAGCGTGTTACTAAGGCACAAAGTATTTAAAATATGTTTGCTGTTTTTAGAATTTCCCAATGAGACGGCATTCGGTAGTCGGGCATGCTAGAGTAGGAAATACAAATTAGCGAGGTCAAGTCGGATACACGTTCAAATAATTCGAGCAGTGCGAATGTATTGAAACAGGTGTATTCTAATTGATTTTACTGAGTTTTATTAAAATTGTCTTCAATAAACTTTTAAAGTCGTAAAAAATTATATTGACACGCATGCGTGTCAGTCAGCACTTGGCAAATAAATTATACCTAGGTGCTCTCGACACGCATGCGTCACATTGATAAAAAACGACTAAACTCCCTATATTGAGCTTCAGTTTAGTACTAAAGCAATTATAAAGCACACAAAATTAAAATTTTTAGAAAAAAAAATGCCGCACCCGGCAACTTCGTATCATAGAAGCCAGCAGCGAAAGTGTTAAGGGGTGATTTTCGCCATTTTTTTACCAAAAAAATAAAAGAGACCAACAATAGTTTGAGCGTAGCTCACTTACTTTTAATCTTAGAAGTTTAAAAAAAAAACAACAAAATAAACCTTTTTTAAACACTTTAAAAAAGTTGTAATAAATTTTCCCCGAAAAGTGCTCCGTTTTTTTGGTTATTTCACATTGAAATATTCGATTTGGAATTTGGCGAAGAAGAACCTACATTTCATTAGCTGCAACTGTGCTTCTACTGGGTCTGCAGACCTCACGCATACACCATTTTTTTCAATTTTTTATAAGCTATATTTTTACTAAGAATATTTTTTTCGCTAAAATACTTACTTTTTGAGTTATCTCCGAAAAACCGTCCAAAAACATTTTTTTTTTGTTAAAAATGAACACATTCACTCGCAAATATCTCGAAAAGTATTGACTTAGTAAAAAAACTCTATAGAACAAAAGTTACTTAGAATTAGTCATTTTATCCAATTCCGGACTTATTTTGAACGTATATTTTTTCACCCCCGAGAAAAAATTTTCACCCCGTATTTTCCAATTTTTGTAAAATGGAGGGGATGTAGAATTGTAAACTTTTTCTTATATAATAATAGACAATTTCAACTACCTATTCCCAAATTTTCATCCTTCCTTTATTTTTTTGGAGGTTTTCGTAAAATTTTGCGTTCACTGATCGGGCTACTACGCTCAACTCGCTTAACATTTGGGGGGAATCGGGGTTCGTCGATTTCGCTCAGCTCGCCAAATCGACGGGGTTCGGAAGGTTTCGGAATATG